>NC_079494.1:60202439-60524503 GCF_030052815.1 Hevea brasiliensis | reverse complement strand
GTAATTGCCAATTAGTTAAGTATAAATAAGAAAAACAGAACATAAAAAGTTAAATGAGCAGAGAGTCAAAGCGATGGGTGACCTTATCGGGAAGGACTGCGAGGTCGATTTAAAGTCAAATTTCGAACCGTAAAATGTGACGCTGCGGTCCTTAGGACTATTGCGAACACAGTCAAAAAGAGAAAATCATGAAAAATAATTGTTAAGCCAGTCAAATAATTAGGTCAGAGATCCGAAAGAAATATTGAATTATTTACAAACTGGGTCGAACCGACGAGGGGCAATTTGGTCAATTGACCCCGAGAGCTGTGTCACACCCTACTCCCCTATAAGATGTAACATGATCCCATAGTACACCTAATGAATTACCATACTTCGCCTACCGATAATCCATTAAATATACTACAAGGGATTTTAAAACAATTTTTATGAAATTTAAATCATCGATTAAAATCTGGTGTTATAAAAATTTTTTCAAAATTTCGCCAAAGTGCCGGTTGTATTTTGAGAAAACAGTTTCTTCAAAACCTGCAAAGAACACACTCCCAATATGTTTTCTCAAATACAACTTAAATAACTTCATTTGAACCCATAATTCAAATCTCAATAATCAAATCAATCTCCTCATAAAAGAAACATTTCATTGATTACAAACTCAAAATTAATATTATAAAACTATTCAGATAAATGAAATCCCAAATTTACATTTACAATAATTTACATTTACAATAATTTACATTTAATTACATACCAAAATATTTTATAAGAGTTTTTATACAACTGCTCAAATAATTTACATACATATTATTACATGCATACATCAAAACTTATGTACATGGGTATACCTATGATATACCTAGAGCTGATCTGAATGTGTCTTCAAAGAAACTTATTCACTGCTCTATGCTCTTTTTACCTGCGACAGCATACAAAGCTGTCGCTGAGTGGTGAACTCAGTGGTGCACAACTATAATTTAAAACATAGTACAATATACATTGACAAAATTTATAGAAAATAATTTGGAAATCTGAATACTCATCAAATTCCAAAAGTCAAAATATTCATTGCCAATAATGTAAATCATTTGTATGAAGTGAATTTGATCTCGAAATTCAATTTATCAAATCATGACTAACCATTTAAGGTAGTTCCAACAAAATCAATTATACATAAATCATAAGTAAAATCACAATTCTTTACTATTCAAAAACATTCTGTCTCAAAAACCATGTTGTATCTAAAAAATCATGCTGTATCTCAAAAACCATGCTGTATCTCAAAAATCATTCTTTATCTCAAAAATCATTCTTTATCTCACTAACTATGCAAGACTAATCCGAAAGTGCCATATTCGAAGTGATTCTAACTCCCTATGGTCGGGGAGATCGAATCATCGTGCACAGTACACACCACAATAATGAATCTTCCGCAAGGGCCATAACGATAAAAAAACTTAGATCTAACCTCAAATCAGAGGAAAATCTAAGCCTGTGCACGTACTATGGTAATCAAAACACAACTAACTCTATTGTCTTCTCAACAAATGAGAGAGACGGGTAATAACCTAGTCTAGCATCTATAGTGAGATATAAAACAATATCACAATCCTTTTAGTGTGCATAAATCACAATATAATTCGATTCATATTCAATTCCAATATCCAATAATTTTTATGCTCATCACAATTCAAATCATAAATTTGCATTTTTCCATGAAAATTACCATCACAATTCAAAACATGTTCTATCACAATTTTTCAAAACATAATTTATTCAATACTCAGTGTTTCCTTCCCCTTCCCTGAGTCTTTGCTAACTGAGAAACACAATTTGAAGTGTTTCAGTACTCATTTAAACTGTCTCTAAGGATAAAGCTTAATAATTAACTTATTGAATTCTATTATTTCCTTAGTCAACCTAAGATGTTGACCTTCGATGCAGTCTAGGGGAATTAGGTTTTAATGTTACCAATATGTCACATTTTATAGCCTTTTTGTATTGGTACATGTTACCAAATCCATTTCCATGTATATTGCATTTTATTGCAATTTATCAGATCCCGGTATACTAATTTGACCTAGCCGGATGACCTAGTTCCCTCGGCTTTTGAGTTTTGGTCAAAACTACAAACTTGTAGATCTATGTCTTATTGCATGCGGGGCAAAATTTCAGGTCTTTCTGAGTTTACTAGACCAAGTTATGGTCATTTTACTATTTCTGGTCAGAATGTACCAAAATTGGTCACTTTAGGTCATTTTAGGTCATTTTAGGTTCGGCCAGTTTTCGGACCCGAAATTGTACAAGCTGTTTGACTTGCTTATGGTCATTTCTGGTCTTTGGTGTCTTTGTAAGACTTGTAGATATATGTCTTAACTATTCATGGTCAAAATTTCAGGTCAATTGGACCTGTTTTGAGTGAGTTATTGCCAAAATACTAACTGTTGCCCAAATGGTCAATTTTTAGGCCGTAAATGCACTAATCCGGATTTGGTCACTTTTCAAGTTACCTTACAAGCAGAATTTTAGTAAGCTTCCTTCATAAAAGTTGGCACATTTTGTGCCTAGTTTCACCTCCAATTGGTCTCATACCAATTGGAGCCACACAATTAAGGTTCTAGGCCCATAACATAAACTGCCCTATTGCATTTTATTCATTACTCATCAAATGACACTTTTAACATTTACCAAACTAAACATTCATGCCAATTCTGGTTTGTACCATAACCTAAGCATAATTCACAACATATTGTTGGTCATTTTGGCAGCTTACAATTACACTCAATATGCATCATTTAGCACAGAATTTTTCAAGCTCAAATTACAACAATTCAATCACTTAACCTAGCTCATTTACATGTCCAAACTCACACCATCATTTATATACCCAAGCTGCCATAACAACTATCACAATTCAACATTAACATTCCATAAACCAAACATGAAATAACATCCTTATGGTTCACCAAACCAGGCTGCCGATTCATACATTACAGTCCATTAATTTCCAAGGTTCTAAATTCAAGTACACATTCACATATACTAAGTATACATCACCCAAATTAATTCCTACACACATAAACATTTAATCAACCCTTTAATCTACCATTTACAAGCAAGAATAAACTGTCCTCAAGGAGTTTCCATGGCTGCCAAAAATAAACATCTCCCTTAATACATCAATCTCCAAAAATCTTTCCACAATTCAACTACCCATAACAACCACACAAACTTTAATGAAGCAAGCATCAAAAATACCTACTTACCACTTTTGAAAGTCTTTAAAACTTCACCAAAACTTGATCTTCTTGCTGCCTATCTACTGCCCAAGTGGTGTAGAACAACTTTGGTGAAGGAATCAAGTGGAAAAATGGCTTGGAGATGAGAGAATGGAGCTTGCATGGAGATTGGAAGCTTTGCCCATGGAGGATTCTTTCAAGAGCATTTCTGCTGGACTTTGGGAGGTTGAAGAAGATGGATTATTTCTGTCCAAAATGAAGGTTAATGGTCCATTTAAGGGAGTTAGTAGACCACTAAGTGAAGTTTAACATTTATTTAATCTTAAATTCCCAAATTCCCACATTTAACCCCTTACTTTTGCTATTTAATTAATGTACCACCATTTTAATTTTTTATGACATTTTCCAAGTGTAATATCATGTATTTTTAATGGAAATTAAGGTCAAAAGACAACTCTAGGTGTCAAATGACCACAATGCCCCTATTAGGGTTGCATTCCCGATTTTTCGATAACACCGGGTTTTGTCCGTTTTTTGATTTCTCACTTTTCTTTGTACTAATTAATTAATTTTTCTTTGATATTTATAATGGTATTTATACTTCAATAGGTGTCTATCTAAGTCCTAAAAATATTTTTCAGGGTTCCCCGCTGTCCAGGGCTAGTCAACGGTCCTCGCCGTGACTTCCCGGTGTGGTCACCCATCGCTAGGGTTCTTGGCTCGGTTAACTTGTTTACATTTCTTTGCTATTATTTTTCCTTTGTTTTTCTTGTATTTTCTTTTCTTGTATTTCATTATTTTATGTCTCCTCACTCATATTGAAGTGTAGTTCTAGGCATCCTAGCTGTCCGGACAACACTGGTCACTGGAACAGTAGAACGCACTACCGAACTTAGGGGTGTTACAATTCTCCCCCCCCCCCCCTTAAAATAAATTTCGTCTCGAAATTTTACCTGGCATTAGTCTCTAAACAGCTATGGGTGCTGTCTCCTCATATCCTCTTCACGTTACCAAGTAGCTTCCTGGCCTGAATGATGGTTCCACAGCACTTTAACCAGGTGTATCTGTTTATTCCTTAGCTGCTTCACCTCATAAGCCAGAATTTCTATGGGTTCTTCCTCATATGAGAGGTCTGGATTTACCTCAATCTCTTCAACTGATAGTACATGAGATGGGTCTGATCTGTACCTCCTTAACATGGACACATGGAAGACACTGTGTATCCTTGCTAACTCCGGAGGTAATGCCAACCGATATGCCAAAGGACCCACTCTTTCCAGAACTTCATATGGTCCGATGAAACGAGGACTTAGTTTACCCTCTCTGCCGAATCTCATAATCCTCTTCCAAGGAGAAACTTTGAGGAATACCTTATCACCCACTGCATATTCAATATCTCTTCTCTTCAGACCAACGTAGGACTTTTAATGGTCGGATGCAGCCTTGAGTCTATCTCTGATCAATCTGATCTTTTCCTCTGTCTGCTAAACAATTTCTGGCCCAATCATCTTCCTTTCACCTACTTCATCTCAACATAAGGGAGTTCTGTACTTTCTGCCATACAAAGCTTCATATGGAGGCATTTTAATGCTTGATTGGTAGTTATTGTTATAAGCAAACTCAATCAAAGGTAAGTGTGTATCCCAACTACCTTCAAACTCAATCACACAAGCCCGTAGCATATTCTCCAATATCTGAATTACCCTATCAGACTGGCCATCTATCTGTGAGTGGAATGCCGTGCTGAAGTTCAATCTAGTTCCTAGGGCTCTCTGAAGACTACCCCAGAATCTAGAAGTGAACCTAGGATCTCTGTCTGATACAATCAATACTGGCACTCCATGCAGTTTTACAATCTCATTTATGTACAATCTGGCCAATCTTCCCAGGATATAATCCATCCGGACTGGCAAAAAGTGAGCAGACTTGGTTAGTCTATCAACTATAACCCATACTGCATCATGACTATTCTGTGTCCTCGGAAGTCTCATCACAAAATCCATAGTTATCTGTTCCCTTACAATGTTTCATAGAGTGCTACTTGTATGCTAGCTTGACACTTATTAATGTATACAAATTCTGTTAGTGGGATGTATCTGTCCCATCTCCCCTCGGATTCAATGACACAAGTTCTCAGTATATTCTTGAGGGCTTATCACATATTACAGGTTATTATTATCATTTCATTTCATTATTTATAGAAACTCAATGAGTTTCAAAATTTACCTGAATCACTTATTTCGACTATCCATCCGTCTGAGGATGATAAGTCGTACTGATATCTCTAAGCTTATAGTAATTACTGTGGTATAGGTAATTCACTTTAATGTAACCGAGTCACTAACTCTAGCTACCTTACAAGTGTAGTTGTTTGATAGGCTAGTTCTAAAGTTTTAAATTTCTGACTAAAATTTTCACATTTATTTCCAGTAATAGTACTTTATTCGGGCGCAACTGTATCAATTTATAGATTATTTACAAATATTCTTAATTTATTGTATCACGAGGAAGCACGTAGCTCTACACAATAATCCCGTGTCGATACTATAATCTGCAGCTTACAATACAAACATCAAGAACATTATATAGTCACTACGTTATAACCTCATGGGCTAGGTTTTCTAACATCTTATCTTTCTTAAATCCACTAATATTCTAATCCGATTCTGATTACAATATCCATTAATAATTACTAACAGTAACATCTTTGCCCTCATCTAGAGCAATTCTATTACTGTAACTTACTTTTAGGTCCTCTGGCCTTACATTAAGTAGGGTAGCCAATTAGCTTTATAATTTATGGTATGTTAGAAAATACTTTTAGCTAACAATTCTTCCAAAATTAATGTTAATCATACTTGTTATTATAGTTTTGATCCTAAAAGACTAGTCACTAACGCATCAAAATTTATTCCCCTGTAAAGGAATAGCAACAAAACATAGAATTCTAACACTAAATTATAAATAAGTAGTGCTGGGATCAAATAATAACTCATTGTTTCTTTCAAAAATTAAGAACTTACTAGCAGCTACATCCGAAGTTTCTGCTCTTTCTCCTTGGCACATAGTGGACGCTTTGACTGGTGCGCTACTATATTCGGGTTGATTCACTGTGTTATAGTGGTGCGCTACTGACTGATGGTCTGTGAACTCCGGAGAGCAGATCGAGGTGCTCTAGTACAATCTTTAGCAAAGTGTCCAAGTTTTCCACAATTGTAGCAAGCTCCAGAGGCCTTACGACAAATACCTCCATGTAGCTTACAACAAACATGGCAGAAATGGGCAGAATAGGAACTTCTGGTTGTTCGACGACTAGATCTTGGTGTTCTCTGCCCTAATGATCCGCCTCTGTCATATCTCTGAGCTTGGGGTTCCTCAAATTCTTTTCTCTTCCCCAAATTACTGCTCGAGTTTTGACCTGTAGATTTCTCCCTCTTCTCTATTTCACACTGCCCTTGTGGGGGTTGGGTCTGTACTTGGGCTTGGGCTGACAGATTATCAGCCATTTGTTAGAAGAAAGTGGCCATTTGCTGGGCCATTTGTGCAGTAATTTGTACTGGTAAAACTCGTACAGTCGAGCCTTTGACACTTTGTGGAGTTGGGACCTCAACTTGTACTTCTGCCATCACGGACTGTTCTATTGTCTCATTCTTCTCTTCCATATCCTTTCACAGGATTTTCTATTCCTGTACAACCAACATAAGGAGATTCCTCTCCATTAGTTCATATTTATGATGTAAATGTACTATATGTATCAAACATTTGAGCAGTTGTAGTTACCGACAAAAAGATTTCAAATTCACAGTTCAAAATTTACTTTAAAACCATTGCTTTGATACCACAAAACATGTCATACCCTACTCCCCTATAAGATGTAACATGATTTCGTAGTACACCTAATGAATTACCGTACTTCGCCTACCGATAATCCATTAAATATACTACAAGGGATTTTAAAATAATTTTCATGAAATTTAAATCATCGATTAAAATCTGGTGTTATAAAATTTTTTTCAAAATTTTGGCAAAGTGCCGGTTGTATTTTGAGAAAACAGTTCTTCAAAACCTGCAAAGAACACACTCCCAATATGTTTTCCCAAATACAACTTCAATAACTTCATTTGAACCCATAATTCAAATCTCAGTAATCAAATCAATCTCCTCATAAAAGAAACATTTCATTGATTATAAGACTCAAAATTAATATTACAAAACTATTCAGATAAATGAAATCCCAAGTTTACATTTACAATAATTTACATTTTATTACATACCAAAATATTTTACAAGAGTTTTTATACAACTGCTCAAATAATTTACATACATATTATTACATGCATACATCAAAACTTATGTACATGGGTATACCTATGATATACCTGGAGCTGATCTGAATGTGTCTTCAAAGAAACTTACTCACTGCTCTACGCTCTTCTTACCTGCGACAGCATACAAAGCTATCGCTGAGTTGTGAACTCAGTGGTGCACAACTATAATTTAAAACACAGTACAATATACATTGACAAAATTTATAGCAAATAATTTGGAAATCTGAATACTCATCAAATTCCAAAACTCAAAATATTTATTGCCAATAATGTAAATCATTTGTATGAAGTGACTTTGATCACGAAATTCAATTTATCAAATCATGACTAACCATTTAAGGTAGTTCCAAAAAAATCAATTATACATAAATCATAACTAAAATCACAATTCTTTACTATTCAAAAACATTCTGTCTCAAAAATCATGTTGTATCTCAAAAATCATGCTGTATCTCAAAAACCATGCTGTATCTCAAAAATCATGCTGCATCTCAAAAATCATGCTGTATCTCAAAAATCATTTTTTATCTTAAAAATCATTCTTTATCTCACTAACTATGCAAGACTAATCCGAAAGGGCCATATTCGAAGTGATTCTAACTCCCTATGGTCGGGGAGATCGAATCAGATTCTAACTCCCTATGGTCGAGGAGCTCAAATCATCATATGAAATATTCAAGACAAAATCAGTTAAAAACTAGCTGTGCACAAACCTCTGATAACTGTCTCTTGGCTCTAACTCAGTGTTTCCTTCCCCTTCCCTGAGTCTTTGCTAACTGAGAAACACAATTTGAAGTGTTTCAGTACTCATTTAAACTGCCTCTAAGAATAAAGCTTAATAATTAACTTATTGAATTCTATTATTTCCTTAGTCAACCTAAGATGTTGACCCTCGATGCAGTCTAGGTGAATTAAGTTTTAATGTTACCAATATGTCACATTTTATAGCCTTTTTGTATTGGTACATGTTACCAAATTCATTTCCATGTATACTGCGTTCTATTGCAATTTGTTGGATCCCGGTATACTAATTTGACCTAGCCGGATGACCTAATTCCCTCGGCTTTCGGGTTTCGGTCAAAACTACAAACTTGTAGATCTATGTCTTATTGCATGTGGGGCAAAATTTCAGGTCTTTCTGAGTTTACTAGACCAAGTTATGGTCATTTTACTATTTCTTGTCAGAATGTACCAAAATTGGTCACTTTAGGTCATTTTAGGTTCGGCCAGTTTTTGGACCCGAAATTTTGTAAGCTGTTTGACTTGCTTATGGTCATTTTTGGGCTTTAGTGTCTTCATAAGACTTTTAGATATATGTCTTAACTATTCATGGTCAAAATTTCAGGTCAATTGAATCTGTTTTGAGTGAGTTATGGCCAAAATACTAACTGCCGCCCAAATGGTCAATTTTCAAGCCTTAGATGCACTAATCCAGATTCGGTCACTTTTGAAGTTACCTTACAAGCAGAATTTTGGTAAGTTTCCTTTATGAAAATTGGCACATTTTGTGCCTAGTTTCACCTCCAATTGGTCTCATACCAATTGGAGCCACACACTTAGGTTCTAGGCCCATAACATAAACTGCCCTATTGCATTTTATTCATTACTCATCAAAGGACACTTTTAACATTTACCAAACTAAACATTCATGCCAATTATGGTTTGTACCATAACCTAAAAACATTTCACAACATATTGTTGGTCATTTTGGCAGCTTATAATCACACTCAACATGCACCATATAGTGCAGAATTTTTCAAACTCAAATTACAACAATTCAATCACCTAACCTAGCTCATTTACATGTCCAACCTCACACCATCATACATCTACCCAAGCTGCCACAATAACTATCACAATTCAAAACTAATATTCCATAAACCAAACATGAAATAACATCTTTATGGTTCACCAAACCAAGCTGCCGATTCATACGTTACAGTTCATTAATTTCCAAGGTTCCAAATTCAAGTACACATTCACATATACTAAGTATACATCACCCAAATTAATTCCTACACACATAAATATTTAATCAACCCTTTAATCTACCATTTACAAGCAAGAATAAACTGTCCTCAAGGATTTTCCATGGCTGCCAAAAATAAACGTCTCCCTTAATACATCAATCTCCAAAAATCTTTCCACAATTCAACTACCCATAACATCCACACAAACTTTAATGAAGCAAGCATCAAAAATACCTACTTACCACTTTTGAAAGTCTTTAAAACTTCACCAAAACTTGATCTTCTTGCTGCCTATCTACTGCCCAAGTGGTGTAGAACAACTTTAGTGAAGGAATCAAGTGGAAGAATGGCTTGGAGATGAGAGAATGGAGCTTGCATGGAGCTTGGAAGCTTTGGCCATGGAGGATTCTTTCAAGAGCATTTCGACTGGACTTTGGGATGTTGAAGAAGATGGATTATTTCTGTCCACAATGAAGGTTAATGGTCTACTTAAGGGAGTTAGTGGACCACTAAGTGAAGTTTAATATTTATTTAATCTTAAATTCCCAAATTCCCACATTTAACCCCTTACTTTTTCTATTTAATTAATGTACCACCAATTTAATTTTTCATGACATTTTTCAAGTGTAATATCATGAATTTTTAATGGACATTAAGGTCAAAAGACAACTCTAGGTGTCAAATGACCACAATGCCCCTGTTCGGGTTGCATTCCCGATTTTTTGGTAACACCGGGTTTTGTCTGTTTTTTGATTTCTCACTTTTCTTTGTACTAATTAATTAATTTTTCTTTGATATTTATAATGGTATTTATACTTCATTAGGTGTCTATCTAAGTCCTAAAAATATTTTTCAGGGTTCCCCGCGGTCCAGGGCTAGTCAACGGTCCATGCCGTGACTTCCCAGTGCGGTCACCCATCGCTAGGGTTCTCGGCTTGCTTAACTTGGTTACATTTCTTTGCTATTATGTTTCCTTCATTTTTCTTGTATTTTCTTTTCTTGTATTTCTTTATTTTATGTCTCCTCACTCATATCGAAATGTAGTTCTAGGCATCCTAGCTGTCCGGACAAAACTGGTCACTGGAACAGTAGAACGCACTACCGAACTTAGGGGTGTTACAAGCTAACTCCTGACCTAACTGTAAAATAAAATCGGAGAAAAAAAATTTCAGAATCGGGAATTAAATTAAAGAACTATTGAAAAATTTAGGAAAATGGAAAAAAGAAAAGAAAAAGTTTTATTACATCATGCTTACATCACTTGGATGACATCATGGGTGATGTCAAAAATCCAATTTAATTTTCCTACAAATATTGACCAAGTCAAATAAGTTAATTATCTTTAAAATAACAAAATAAAAGAAAATTTTTATTTAGTCTTCTTCCTCAAGGTTGCCGTCCATCTCTCTCTCTCCCTCTCCCTCACCAAAACTCCATGGAAGCTCATTTTAAGCTTGATCAAACCCTAAATCCCACCATAGAAAGTTAAACTTCTATCATTAAATCTTGATTTCAAGCTTTGATAGACAACTTGACAACAAAAAAAAAAGAATAAAGGAAGAGGTTTTAAAGAGGTGAAAATTCAAAGTAAGGTTAGTAAGCAAACTTGACACTTTTAGTTTGATTTTTGCATTTCTAACTTATTAAACTTGAAAATAAACTTTAAATGAAATGAAAACAAGTGTTGGGGGACAAAGTTAAATTTCGGCCAACTTGTTAGGGTGTTGGATTTGATAGTGTTTAGTTAGACTAAACAAGAATTAGAGCTTAAATAATGTAGTAATTGTGGTTAGAATAATAAATGAACTCAAATTTCATGGAATTATAATGAATTGTATAATTAGGGTTCATAGCAACTAGGGTTTGGAGACAAAAATTTTTAGAAATGGTCAAATGATGTGTTTGACCTAGTTTGAGCTGAGAAATGGTCATTCGTGACCAATTGGAGTATGTTAGAAGTGTTGGAACCAAATGCAAATTCGGATTGCTTAGGGTCATGCTACAGGCAGCAGGACTAATGTCCTTTTCAGGGATCAAAATTGAAAATTTACAAGTCCAATTAGTGTGAGGCCGATTGGGAATGAAAATAGACACAAAATAGAACATTTTTCATCTAGGAATCATTCCCAAAAAGTGACTAAAACCTAGTGAACAAATTGACCAAATCCGGATTAGGCAATCTGACCTGTACAAAAATGACTAAATGAACAGTATTTATTCATTTGGCCATAACTTGGGCTAGGTAGGTCTAAATGACCTGAAAGTTTACCTATGAAAAGTTGAGATATAGACCTAAAACTTTCATGAAGAACACAAACCGAAATTATGCCCTTAACCAAGTCATTTGGCCACCCAAAATTTTTGACCTAAAACTGCCAGAACCAGTTTGGTGCCTAGAAATCTAGGTTAAGTCCAATCCGGCAGCCATGATTCAAATGGCTATAACTTGAGCTACAAAACTCCAAATGGAGTTATTCAAAAAGGAGAATAAAGTTAAGACAATAAGAAACAATTTCTATGAAGAAATCTTAGCCAAATTCTAACAGAAAAATGACCAATAGAATAGTGCAACATAAGACACCAAAATTAAAAATTTGCAAATTTACCTAAAAGAATTAAGTTTTGAGAAAATAACCAAAACCAACAAAATTGGTGACCAAAATGTGGTATGTGAGGATAATTGGAGTTCCCATACCTATTAAGCCTTAGAAAGTCAACAAATTGACTTGAATAGTATCATGAATAGTAACCTCGAAACACAAATTTTAAAGAACGTCAAGTTTAGCATATTAAAGCTAGGTATAAGTGAATTTGAATTTATTTTTGGATTAATGATGAGTTATGACACTGAAACACTGTGAAACTGTGTGTTTCAGTGGAAAAGAACACCGGGAAAGAACCCAAGGGATCGAGTCAAGGCCAAAAGGTGACTTGCTTATGGTTTGTGCACAACATCAACATGCTTTAAAATTCATTTACAAAGTGCATGCAATGTGTATTATGCTTTTGCTTTGAATTGTTAAAAGTTTAATTGTGTATATTTGAAATGGCAATGAATATTTAGTAAATTGTTAAGATAAGTTTTGAAACCACAGTGTCATGACCATATATTTGAACACCTCACTAGCATGACTAGTGGGGGAAATCAGTTTCGAATTTTGATTCCTTCTCTGGTTGAAGTGTTGAGGTGTGTGCCAATAGAAGAAGAAAAAGAATGGGTTCCCATATATTTGAGCTAGCTAGCCTTGTGATTTGACTTCTCCTTAGCCTCTGGCTATTGAGATTATATTTGTTTCGAATGGCATGATATAACTGTGTGTTTTTATGAAATGTATTTTGAGACTTTTGAAATGAAATTGTTGGAATAAAATTTTATAAGTCATGATTTGAATGTATTGCTCATGTTCAATTTAAATTTTGAATGAATGTGATTTAAATTCTGCATAAAGTTTGTTTTAGTATGTTGTGCACCACTGAGTCCTAATACTCAGCAATGGCTGTTATTGCTGTCGTAGATATAGAGACTAGAGAAGCAGCAGATTGAGCTGCTGAGGATTGAGGAGCTACCTGCTTTGAAGTTATCGGGTATATTTTACACCCTGACTGTAAAAATTTATTTTGATGTGTGTAACGTATGTAAAGGTATGAACATGTAAAACTGGTCTTGAACAGTTTGTATAAAGTTTGTAATAAATTTTAGTTTGAATTTTTCCAAATGTAAATTTTTAGTATGATGTATATAAATTGTTTTACATTTAATTACATATGAATGGAAGTATTTTATTTTAATTTGAATAAAATTGAATTATGGTATTATGATGATTGTTGAATTTTGGAAATTGAGAAATGATGTTGAAACTTGTTGGGATGGTTGTGGAATTGATGAAGTTGTTGAGACAAATCTTTGGAAGTGCTTTTTTACAGGTAATTGAAGAACTGTTTTCTCAAAATATAGACAGCACTCTGCCGAAATTTTTATAAAATTTGCAAAAAAATAAAATGGGACAAAAATCTTAACTAGTTTTCAAATTCTAATTAAATGTTTTGATACCTATTAGAAAATGCTCACCACTTATAAAAAGTAAGAAAATTGTTTTAAAATCCCTTGTAGGGTACTTAATGAGTTATCGGTAAGTGAAGTTCGGTAGTTCATTAGGTATTCTACGGGATCATGTTATTCCTTATAGAGGGGTAAGGTGTGACAGGATTTTTCATGAAATATTTGAATAAATTATTTTGAATTGATTTTGGATTCACACTTAGCATGACAGTACCATATTATTCCTCCTCCATTTATGGGGTTGAGATCGACTATTTTCCTCCTTCTCTAACTTACCAGTTGAGGTCGTAGATCGGATGAGTACTCATTAGCTAGCTAGCCACCTCCCTCATTGATTTTGATTACTGAGGTTGTAGATTGCTTTGTCATGGTGTACAACGTGGCATTGATCGAAAATTTTGTGTCATGATCTAAGATGTGTATGGATTGGCAACACTGTGTTTATTATATTATTTGACAAAATTGTATTATAAATTTGATTTGAAAATTGTGAAATGGGACTGTGATTTGTTTGACTTATGATTTAATTATGAATGTTTTATATTCATCATTTTAAATTTTTATTGTGCACCACTGAGTAAATTTTACTTAGCGATAGCTTCTTTTGCTATCACAGATAAGGGTAAGAAGAAACTGCTATTAAGACAAAGGACTGCATTGTAATGGCCCAGCCCACTAGTGATATTGTCCGCTCTGGGCTGAAGCCCTCACGGTTTTAAAACGCATCACTAGGGGTTACGAACCACCAACTTATAAACCCAGCATCTCTCCCGTGTTTTGTCGATGTGGGATTTGCCTAGGGTGTTACAATCCACCCCCCTTATGGGACTCAACGTCCTCACTGAGGTTTGCCCCACCATCGTTCAAGGTTGCACGCGGAGCGGCTCTGATATCACAAATGTAATGGCCCGGCCCACTAGTGATATTGTCTGCTCTGGGCCAAAGTCCTCACGGTTTTAAAACGCGTTACTAGGGATTACGAACCACCAACTTATAAATCCAGCATCTCTCCCGTGTTTTGCCGATGTGGGATTTGCCTAGGGTGTTACAATCCACCACCCTTATGGGACTCAGCATCCTCGTTGAGGTTTTCCCCACCATCGTTCAAGGTTGCACGCGGAGCGACTCTGATACCACAAATGTAATGGCCCAGCCCACTAGTGATATTATCCTCTCTGGGCTGAAGCCCTCACGGTTTTAAAACGCGTCACTAGGGGTTACGAACCACCAACTTATAAACCCAGCATCTCTCCTGTGTTTTGTCGATGTGGGATTTGCCTAGGGTGTTACATGCATTGACCTTTTTGTATGGGTATTTACTTATACCTTGTAGTTATTTTGATGTAAATATTATAGTGCCATATGTACTAATGTAAAGTTGAACAGTTGTACAATAAATTGTAATAATATTATTTTGGATTTTCTTTCTATAAATTAAGACCTGTATATGTAAATTAAATATAAAATACAATGTGGATGAATTTATGAAATATTTTGAGATGACAAATTTGATTTGAATTGTGGACTTTGAATTGGATTGTCTTGAACTGAGTTATATTTGGAGGTTAGGAGTTGTGAAAACAATTATTGAAAGTTCCTTTTTACAGGTGTTTGAAGAACTGTTTTCTCAAAATACAGACGGCACTATGCCAAAATTTTTACAAAATTGTGAAAAAATAGAAATTGTCAAAAATTTTACCTAACATTTAAACTTCAAATAAAAGTTTTCATTTCCTGTTACAGGTACTCACCACCTTCAAAAAGAAATAGAATTGTTTTAAAATCTCTTGTAGTGTATTTAATGGATCGGTAGGCGAAGTACGGTAATTCATTAAGTATACTACGGGATCATGTTATGCCTTATGGAGGGGTAAGGTGTTACATATTTGGCACTTAAGATTAGGTCATGTTGCAAAAGATAGGATTGCAAAGCTGGAGAAAATGAGGATTTTATCCTCATTGGGTTCTAGACCTGTAACACCCTCCCTGTAGCAACTTCATACATTCTACTATTCCGATGACCAGTGTCAGTCCAGACAGCTAGAACGTCTAGAAAAATATTTAAACTAAAGTGAGGAACCATAATTAACTCAAATATTAATAAGAAAAATTTAGGAAATATTTTAGAAATAAAATACAACCAAGTTAAATGAGCCGATGCACTAGCAATGGGTAACCTAGTAGGAAGTTGCGGTTCTCACAACTAGGAGCCTAGACCAGAGAAAAAATTCATAAAATAATTTTTGGGACTCCAGAGAAGGGTCATTGAGGTTCCTATGGCATTAGAATGCCAAGAAAATATTTAGAAAAATTTTTCAATTGATACACACAATTTTAGCTCGTTAAGCCAAACGGAGGGCATTTTGGTCATTTCGTCTTCAGAGTTGATTTTTGACCAACTTGTCCATTTATGTAAGTGAATTATATGACATAAAAATATGAACAAATATTGATGAAAAATTTATTAAAAATGAATAGCAAGAGAAAGGAAAGAAATTGTAAATAAATGAGATTTATTACTTCATGCTTATATAAGCATGAGGTAATTAAAAAGCTATGGCCAATCAAATTAAAGAAAGACAATTATAATACATTAAAAGATGAAGGAAAGAAGTAAAACTCTAGAAAATTGCAGCAGCCACTCTCTCTTCTTCTTCTTGCCGTCCCATACTCTCTCCCTCACTCCATCATTTTTAAGTTAACAAAGCTCCCTTCCCTTAGTCCTCTCTCAACAAAACCCTAACCTTGGTATTTCATCTTGGTGAAGCTCTTGGGAGCAAAAGGAAGTGTAAAGGAAGAACTCTAGAAAGTTTGAAATTCACTCCATTAAAGGTTAGTGACTTAACTTGCCTTTTCTCTTTCAATTCATGTTGAAGGAGTATGATTGAGTGTAAATTTACAAAGAAATTTAATAAATATCATGTGTATGCCCATCCCACATTTTCGGCAGCCTTGGATGTGGTAAGGTTTTGAGGATTTCATGGAACTAAAATGGTAGTATGGCTGCCCTTAGTATTAGTCTCTTGAGTGGAATAATGAAATGCAAGTTAAATGCATGTTTTGAGATAGTTGAGTTAGGGTTTGGGATGAAATTGAGACTTTGATCATGTAATGGTGAAAGTAGGTTTTAATGGTCAATTAGTGACCATTTGGTTATGTATGAATAAGAAATGAAGTGGTTGGTTTAGTGAGAATTGAAGTTAGTGTGGCTGCCCTTGGTGACCTGCAGGACTGGGTATGAGTCCAGCAGGTTTGGGCAGCAATAACTGGAGTTGTAAAGGTTCAATTGGTGCAAGGCTAATTGGACATGAAACTAGACACATAATGGCACAACTTTGGTGAAGAAACTATGCCCAGAAAACCAAACCAAGTTGACCTAAAGGTTGCCCTAATCTGGGTGACCTGCATTCTGCCTGGGTAAAATGACCAAATAAACAGTGTTTATTCATCTGGTCATAAGTTAGTGTAGAGAGGTCCAATTGACCTGAAATTTTACCAAAAAATATCTGAGACATATACCTACAACTTTCATGAAGAAACCTAACACAAAATTTTACCATAACATGTTCAAAAGGTGACCTGAAGTCACTGTACAAAATACTGTAGATTTGGTCAGTCTAGAAAATCTGGGAAGTTGGCAATCCGGCCAGTTATGGAGTTTAGGCCATAACTTGAGTTACAAAACTTCAAATGGAGTGATTCAAAAAAAGAAATGTAACTAGACACAATAAGGAACAACTTTCATGTTGACAATGTTACCAAATTTCCACTACAAAAATGACTAATAGAATAATAAATACAAGGCTTGAAATCTAAAAATTTTGAATAATTAACATTAAGCTTAGAAATGGTATTGGCAACCAATACCAACAATTTTAGAATGCAAAATGTGGTATGTTGGGAGTATTAAAACTAATGTACCTATTGTCTATGCAAAAGTCAACATTTTTGTTGACTAATGAAATGAATAGTAACACCTAAACATAAATTTCAAGAATTGTATAAATTATGTGTGTAACATGCCCTAGTAAACCTAACAAGATTGGTTTGGATAGGTTGGCATGCCAATAGAGTTCTATTAGCAGTACTGCATATGGCTTCATGCCATTTTGTGTTTTATGGCCTCACGTGCCATTATGTGATAAAATAGCCTTTGGCTATGTTGATTAAGTTATTATACTTGGGTTTTATCCCTGGTAATTATTACAGCTTATTAGCTGTTCTGTTGCACATTGAGAAACATAATGTAACCGATGGTGTGATGATCTGAGGTACTTAGTACCCAGTGCCAATTTACCCATTTATCCAGTCCAGTCGACTAGTATGGGTTACTCGGGCAATGATAATAAATCTTTCCAAATTTTAATCGAATAATACTACAATAAATGCCAGATATTAAGTCTACTAAGGATGTAAACATACATTCTGCATATTCGCTTTATTTTAGTTATTTTATTTTATATTATCACCACTAAGTAGAATTGCTTAGCGCATCACTTTTACCACGCGCAGGTACTGGAGACATAACTAGGGAGTCCCGCAGACCTCATACCGGGTGAGCTTTCAGATCTGCACACAGAATCCAGAGTCACCTCACATTTGCAGTGTATTGGTAGGACATTAGGCTACTTTTGGTCTTTTGTGTTTTGTAAACTTTTGTTATGTATATTTTAAACTCATGTAATTATGCTTTTGATGTAATTATCTATAAATCATGTTTAGCAATAAATTTGAGTATTTCTTATTGAGTTGAGTATGATATGAAATGAATTGAATTTTGAAATATTGAAGTCATTTGAGAAATTGTTAGAAATATGTTGGTGGTTGACTAAGATGGATAATATAGTTATATTGGAAGTGTTTTTAGCAGATTTAGAAGAACTGTTTTTTCAATTTACAGTCGACACTCTGTCGAATTTTCTATAAAATTTGCAAAAAATTTAGATTAATCAAAATTGTAAATAATGAATTAAAAAAGGGTAAATTATAATGGAAAATATGATTTTGTGCTCCAGCACACTGTGTGACATATCTTGCTCGGCTACACTATAGACGGTAAGAGGTTTCACAGGACTTACTCCAACTTTTGAATCTTGCCTTCAAGGAAAAATGATTAGATCTCCCTTTGTTGGACAAAGACTAAGAACTGAAAATATTTTGGATCTAATACATAGTGATGTATGTGGTCCATTTAAAGAAATGGCTAGAGATGGTTTTCATTACTTTATTACCTTTACTGATGATAAATCAAGGTTTGGGTATTTGTATTTCATAAAATACAAACATGAATCCTTTAAAAAGTTCAAAGAATTTAAGTTTGAAGTAGAAAATCAAACAGGAAAAAGTATTAAAACTCTTCGGTCAGATCATGGGGGTGAATACTTAAGTACTCAATTTGATGAATACTTGAAAAAGCATGGCATTATTTCTCAGCTAACTCCTCTAGGAATGCCACAGCTGAATGGTGTATCTGAAAGAAGAAATCGTACCCTATTAGATATGGTACACAGTATGATGAGCTATACTGATATGCCAGTCTCCTATTTAGGGATTTGCATTAGAATCAGCTTTGCATATTCTGAATAGGATTCCATCAAAATCAGTATCTTCCACACCTTATGAGATATGGCATGGAAGAAAACTAAGTCTTAAGCATGTTAAGATTTGGGGTTGTCCAGCTTATATTAAAAAGCTAAACACTGATTAATTGGAAACCAGATCAGAAAAAGGTCGATTTGTTAGATATCCAAAAGAGAGTTTTGGATATTATTTATATTTGCCTATATCACAAAAGGTTGTGGTAAGTAGAGATGTCACATTTCTTGAACAACAGTTTGTTCAAGAAGGAGGCAAAGGAAGGCAAATAGACTTAGAATTGGAGAATTCTGACCAACCAGCAGATCAAATGGATATAGATCCATCTAGTCAATCTACACCTATTAATGAAACATCTACAATAATTCCTCACATATCAATTAGGATATTTCACCCACCAGTGAGATATGGCTTTCTTCATGAAGAAGAACAAGAGTTGTTTACTCATAAAGAAATAGATCATGGAGATGATCTACTTACTTATGAAGAAGCTATATCAGATGTAGACTCTTCAAAATGGATAGATGCTTTGAAAACTAAGATTGATTCCATGTATAAGAATCAAGTTTGGGATCTTGTTGACCCACCTAAAGGTGTTGTACCTATAGGGAATAAATGATTTTTCAAGAAGAAAATTGATTCTGATGGAAATGTAGAGACCTATAAAGCAAGGCTTGTAGAGAAAGGGTTTCACTAAAGGCAAGGAATCGACTATGAGGAGACTTTCTCGCCTCTTGCCATGCTTAAATCAATTAGGATTCTATTAGCAATAGCTGCATACTATGATTGTGAGATTTGGCAGATGGATGTCAAAACAGCTTTTCTCAATGGATACATTGAAGAAAACATTTCATGGAACAACCTAGGGGTTTTGAATCCCAAGATGGTTCTAAAGTATGCAAGCTAAAGCAATCCATTTATGGGTTGAAATAAGCTTCGAGGAGTTAGAACATCCGATTTAATGAAGCCATTAAGTCATTTGGTTTTATCAAAAATGAGGATGAGCCATGTGTATATAAGAAGGTTAGTGATAGTGCTATAACTTTCCCTATCTTATATGTGGATGACATTTTGTTGATGGGTAAAGACACAGGTATGTTGACAACTGTAAAGGTATGGTTGTCAAATAGATTCTCCATGAAAGATTTACGGGAGGCAACCTATATTCTTGGGATTCACATCTATAGAGATAGAGCAAAAAGAATAATTGGTTTATCCCAAAGTCTATACTTGGAAAAGGTGTTAAAGAGGTTTAACATGCTTGATTCCAAGAGAGGATTGTTACCACTGAAACATGGTATCCACCTTTCTAAAGAGATGTCTCCAAAGACACCTGAAGAAAGAGATAAAATGGCCAGGATTCCATATGCTTCAGCTATTAAAAGTTTGATGTATGCAATATTGTGTACTAGGCTGGATATTGCATATGCTGTTAGTTTAACTAGCAGGTTTCAATCCAATCTAGGTTTGGAACACTGGATAGCTGTCAAGAATATCCTTAAGTACTTGAGAAGAACTAAGGATTTATTCTTGACTTATGGAGGTGTTGTGTAATATCCTCACTTTAGCTAGTCCGTACAGTCACTGTTCCAGTGACCAATGTCAGTCCAGTAGCTAGAATGTTTGAAATTATAATTAGACTAAAGTGGGCAGTTATAAAGAAACTAAATAATGCTCATAAAAATCAAGAAAAATTTATAGGAATGAAATACACTAAGGTTAAACGAGCCGAAACCCCAGGAATGAGTAACCCGAAAGGGAAGTGACAGTGAAGGCCGTTAGCAACCCTAAACCCGGGAAAAATTTATAAAATAATTTTTGGGACTCTAGAGAAGGGTTATTGAGGTTCTTATGGCATTAGAATGCCAAGAAAATGCTTAGAAAATTTTTCAATCGGTACAGACAATTTTGGCTCGTTAAGCCAAACGGAGGGTATTTTGGTCATTTCGTCTTCAGAGATGATTTTTGACCAACTTGTCCATTTATGTAAGTGAATTATAGGAAATAAAATATAAACAAATATTGATTAAAAATTATTTAAAAATGAAAAGGAAAGGAAAGGAAAGAAAAAGAAAGTAAATTGGATTTATTACCTAATGCTTGTGTAAGCATGAGGTAATTAACTCCTTTGGCCAATCAAATTTATCAAACACAATTAAAATACATAAAAGAGGGAAGAAATCTGGAATAAATCAGCAGCCCTCTCACTTCTTCAAAACATCACCCATGCTCTCCCTCACTCCTCTATTAACAAGCTTCCAAACCTTCATTTTCCCTAGTTTTCTTTCAACAAAAACCCTAAGTGTCAACATAAAACATTGATATTTCACCTTGGTGAATCTTTTGGGAGTAAAAAGAACTGTAAAAGAAGAACTCTTACAAGGTTGAAATTCACTCCATTAGAGGTTAGTGACTTAACTTGTTTTTCTCTTTCAATTTATGTTGGAGGAGTATGATTGAGTTTAAATTTACAAAGAAATTTAATAAATAACATGTGTATTCCCATCCCACATTTTTGGCAGCCTTGGATGTGGTAAGGTTATGAAGATTTCATGGAACTAGAAATGGTAGTATGGTTGCCTTAACATTAGTCTCTTAAGTGAAATGGTGAAATGCAAGTTAAATGCATGATTTGAGATGTTAGGGTTAGGGTTTGGGTATGAAATGGAGACTTTGAGCATGTAATGGTGAAATTAAGTTTTAATGGTCAATTAGTGACCATTTGGTTATGTGTAAATAAGAAATAAAGTGGTTTGTGTAGTGGGAATTGAGGTTAGTGTGGCTGCCCTTGGTGACTTACAGGACTGGGCATGAGTCCAGCAGTTTTGGGCAACAATAACTGGAGTTGTAGAGGTTCAATTGGTGGAAACCTGAAACTAAACACATAATGGCACAACTTTGGTGAAGAAACCATACCCAGAAAACCAAAAGTTGACCTAAAGATTGCCCTAATTCGGGTGACCTGCAATCTACCTGGGTAAAATGATGAAATGAATAATGTTTAGTCATTTGGTATTCAGTGTAGAAAGGTCCAATTGACCTGAAATGTTACCAGCAACAAGCTAAGATATATACCTACAACTTTTATGAAGAAACCTAACCCAAATTATGACCATAACATATTCAAAAAGTGACCTGCAGTCACTGCTCAAAATACTATAGATTTGGTCAGTCCAAAAAATCTGGAAAATTTATAATTCGGCCAGTTATGGTTTTTGGGCCATAACTTGAGATACAAAACTCCAAATGGAGTGATCCAAAAAAAGAAATGTAACTAGACAAAATAAGGAACAACTTTTATGTTGACCACTTTGCCAAATTCCCACTACAAAAATGACTAATGGAATAGTAAACACAAAGCTTGAAATCTGAAAATTTTGAACAATTAACATTAAGCTTAAAAATGGTATTGGCAACCAATACCAACAATTTTAGAATGCAAAATGTGGTATGTTGGGAGTATTAAAAGCAATGTAACTATTGTCCATGTAAAAGTCAACATTTTTGTTGACTAATGAATTGAATAGTAACAGCTAAACTTGAATTTCAAGAATTGTATAATTTAAGAGTGTAACATGCCCTAGTACACCTAGCAAGATTGGTTTGGATAGGTTGGCATGCCAATAGGCTTCATGCCATTCTGTGTTTTATGGCCTCACGTGCCATTCTGTGACATAATAGCCTTTCGCTATGTTAATTGAGTTGTTATACTCGGGGTTTATCCCTGATAATTATTACAGCTTATTAGCTATTCTATTGCACACTGGGAGACACAATGTGACTGATGGTGTGATGGTCTGAGGTACCTAGTACCCAGTGTTAGTTTACCAGTTTATCCAGTCTAGTCGACTAGTAGGGGTTACTCAGGCAATGATAATAAATCTTACCAAATTTTAATCGAATAATACTGCAGTAAATATCAGAAATTAAGTCTACCAAAGATGTAAACATACATTCTGCATATTTACTTTATTTTAGTTATTTTATTTTATATTGTCACCACTAAGCAGAATTGCTTAACGCGTCACTTTTGCCACGTGCAAGTACTGGAGACATAGCTGGGGAGCCCAGCAGACATTAGACCGGGTGAACTTTTAGAGCTGCATATTGAGTCAGAGTCACCTCAAATCAGCAGTGCACTTGGTAGAACATTAGGACTTTGGGTGGCATTTTGTATTTTGCATTTTATATTAGTTTTGGATTGTAACTATAAACTTTTGAAATTATTTGATAATGTAAATATATGAAATTTCATGTTATTGAAAATTTCTGTATATTATGTTGAAAAATGAAATGTTGAGAAATATACATGAATGTTATTTGAATGGTGATGTGAACAAAAATATTGAAAATAGTGTGTAAATTCGGAGATTGAGTTGAGATGTGTGTATATTGCAGTTCTGGATTTGAAAACTATATTGGAAGTGTCTTTTAAACAGGTTCAGAAGAACTGTTTTTCCAAATTACAGCCGGCACTCTGCCGGATTTTCTATAAAAATTGCGAAAAAATTCAAATTTATCAAAAATTATAAATAAATGAATTAAAAGGGATAAATTGAAAGGGAAATATGAATTGGTGCTCCGGTACACTGAGTGGCATATCTTGCTCGGCTACACTGTAGACGGGTAAGGGGTGTCACATTTAGTCGTATCAGAGCATCGGTTTAGGCGTTTCTAGGCCTAGATAAAGTGCATACCATTGCATTGCATTTGTAAGTATTGAGGTGACACTGATGCAGATCTGTTTGTTTGCTTATTTTGATTAGGATATGGATCCTGCTTCTCAAAGAGCAGCTGATAAAGAGGTGGAGAGTCGTACTTCACCAAGGGCTGAATCTAGGGGTAGGGTAGAATCTGCTCCACCAGCAGCTGAGGCACCTGCCTAACCTTAGTTTGCATTATTTCAACAAATGATCGAGTTTTACAGGCAAATGATGGGGGAAATTCCACCACCACAACCACAGCCACAACCTCCACCCGCACCACAGAAGTCCCATCTGGAGAAACTATGAAAACATGGTGCTGTGGATTTCTTTGGGAAATAGGAGGATGATCCCATGACAGCGGAAAACTGGTTGGATAGAAGAATCAGAGTGCTGAAACAGCTTCATTGCACCGCTGAGCATAACCTGGACGGTGTTGTGTCCCTACTTCAGGATGATGCATACCAGTGGTGGGACACAGTAACCAGTGAGGTGCAATCGGATCAATTCACCTGGGATTACTTCCTAACAGAGTTCAAGAAGAAGTATGTCAGTAAGGTGTATTTAGAAGAGAGAAGAAGAGAATTTATCAGTTTGAGACAGAGGCAACTATCAATGATAGAGTATGAGCGAAAATTCATCAGACTGAGCCGATATGGGAGGGAGATAGTCTCTACAGAGGCAGAAAGGTGCAGAAGGTTCGAAGAAGGGCTCAATGACAATATCAAAATCATGATAACAGCATTAGAGATAATAGCATTGGAGATCACAGATTTTGCCAAATTAGTAGATGCTGCATCGAAAGTAGAAAGGGTCCGAATAAATGAGCAAACTAGAAGGGAAAGACAGCAGAAGAGGTGTCCATGTCAATCCAGTTCATTTTCTGCTCCCAGTAAGAAGAGTAAGGGTCCTCCTACTCAAGGTTCAGGACAACCACAAGGTCAGGGTCAGTCCCAGGGGCCCAGACCACAGTTCACACCAAGGAGAGGCCAGTCCACACCATCAGTGGGAAGCTCTCCAGGGACGGTGCTTGTCATACCCCACCCCTCTGTAAGGCATAACATGATCCCGTAGTATACCTAATGAATTACCAACTTCATCTACTGATAACCCATTAAATACACTACAAGGGCTTTTAAAACTTTTCTTACTTCTTTTTACAGTGGTGAGCGCTATTTACAGGTGTTAAAATTTTTTTCTTTTTTGAACTGAAGTGAAACAGCTAACACATTTGGATTATTGGTAATTTCTATAAAAATTTTGGCAGAATGCCATATGTATTTTGGAATAAAACAGTTTTTCCAAAACCTGTAAAAAGCACTTCAAATATTTTTCTCAATCTCAAACTCCAACATTTAATCGACACAATATGTTTCTCAATTCAAATCTACAGTAATTTTTTTAAGTATTTTCAAAGGCTGAGATAAAAGAAATATATCACAAATGTTACAAGCCAAAATAATTTACAACTTATTTTACAACTTCAATGTACAATTTTAAATTTACAATTGTTAAAAACCAAGAATACTATATACATACAGTGAACATACATTACAATATAAAATGCAAAATATGGTATACTCAATATACCCGATGAACTCTCAATATAGCATTAGCGATCTAGTCACTCGTTAGTCTGTCCACCATGACAAAGAATGAATGAAAGCAATCACTGAGTAAAATTTACTCAGTGGTGCACAATAACAATTTGAAATGCGATATATAAATCTTTTATTGACAATTCACAAATCAAATATATTCGCAATTCTATTTCACAATTTATAAAGTTCATATAACACAAATTTGATCAAATAATTGAATAACATAGTTTTGCCAATCAATAACACTATTTGATCAAATAATTGAATAATACAGTTTTGCAAATCAATAACACCATTTGATCAAATAACTGAATAACACAGTTTTTCCAATCAATAACACAATTTGATCAAATAACTGAATAATACAGTTTTGCCAATCAATAACACAATTTAGGCCATGACACAATTTGTCCGCACATGCCGTGTTGTACACCACTACAAGACACACTCACCCCAATAATCAAAATCAATGAGGGAGGAAGCTAGCTAGATAATGAGTACTCATCCACACTCACCTCAGACTGGCAAGTCAAAGAGGGAGGAACATAATCACACTCACCCCAGACTGATAAGTCAAAGAGGGAGGAATATAATAACAGTATCATGCCAAGTGTGAATCAAAACAATTTCAAATCACAATATTTCATACAATTCCCAAATCACATTTTATCTCAAAATTTCCATTTGCAAAGTAGGCAACACAATAATTTCCAAATAAGATTCTCAAAGCCAAAACAATAAAAAATTATTCATAACTCATTTCTCCAAATAAATTTTCTAGTAAAAGCAGTGAATATAAAAAGTATTGTGCACAGACACAATTTAAAACTATAATGTTAAAATAAATTTTTAAGTAGAAATAAGAAATCAAAATTATTGTGCACAAACACAATTTAAAATAATAACATACAAATAATCATAATTTATTTCAATTCAAAAATTCAAAAGAAATAACTACTGCGCACAAACCTCTGATAACTGTCTCTTGCTTCTGACTCAGTGTTTCCTTCCCTTTCCCTGAGCCTTTGCTAACTGAGAAACACAATTTGAAGTGTTTCAGTACTTATTTAAACCATTTCTAACAATAAGGCTTAATACTTAGTTTATTGAATTCTATTATTTCCTTAGTCAACCTAAGATGTTGACTCTCGATGCAGTCTAGGTGAATTAGGTTCTAATGTTACCAATATATCACATTTGCAGCCTTTTAGTATTGGTACATGTTACTAAATTCATTTCCATGTATATTGCGTTTTATTGCAATTTGTCGGATTCCAGTATACTAATTTGACCTAGCCGGATGACTAGTTCCCTCGATTTATGAGTTTCGGTCAAAACAACAAACTTATAGATCTATGTCTTGTTGCATGCGGGGCAAAATTTCAGGTCATTCTGTGTTTACTAGACCATGTTATGGTCATTTTACAATTGCTGGTCAGAATGTACCAAAATGGTCACTTTAGGTCATTTTTAGGTCACTTTTGGTTCGGCCAATTTTTGGACCCGAACTTGTGCAAGCTATTTGGCTTGGTTCTGGCCATTTTTGGGCTTTGGTATCTTCATAAGACTTGTAGACGTATGTCTCAGCTATTCATGGAAAAAATTTCAGGTCAATTGGACCTGTTTTGAGTGAGTTATGGCCAAAACACTAACTGTTGCCCAAATGGTCAATTTTCAGGCCTTAAATTCACTAATCCGGATTTGGTCATTTTTCAAGTTACCTTCCAAGCAGAATTTTGGTAAGCTTCCTTCATGAAAGTTGGCACTTTTTGTGCCTAGTTTCACCTCCAATTGGTCTCATACCAATTGGAGCCACACACTTAAGGTTCTAAGCCAAAACACACACTGCCCCATTGCACATTGTTCATCACTCATCAATTACACATTTAACACTTACCAAGTTACACATTCATGCCATTTCTGTTTTGTACCATAACATAAACACATTTCACAACACATTTTTGATCATTTTTGGCAGCTTATAACCACACTCAATATGCACATTATAGTTTAGAATTTTCCAAGTTCAAATTATAAACAATTTAACCACATAACTTAGCTCATTTACATGTCCAAACTCAAACCTTTATACACATGTACAAGCTGCCATAACAAGTACCATAATTCAATAATAATATTCCATTAACCAAACCACAAAATAACATATTTTAGTCCACACTTCAAATTGCCAAATTGTAATTTTCTTCACTTAGCTTTCCAAGCTTCCAAAGTCAAGTGTACATTGACATACATTTAGTATACATCACCCAATTTATTCTACACACATAAACACTTCATCAACACATTAATCTACCATCTACATGAAAAGATAAACTGCCTTTATTGAAGTTCCATGGCTGCCAAAAATATACTTCTCCCTTAGCCCATCCAACTTCAAAAATCTTTCCACAATTCAACTACCCATAACATCCACACAAACTTTAATGAAGCAAGCATCAAAAATACCTACTTACAACTTTGGAAACTCTTCAAAACCTTGACTAAACTTGATCTTCTTGCTACCTATCTACTGCCCAAGTGGTGTAGAGCGATTTTAGTGAAGGGAGCTAGTGGAAGAATGGCTTACTTCTTGCTTGCATGGAGCTTGGCCATGGATGGCCATGGAGGATTCTTCCAAGGGAAAGTTTCGGCTGGTTTTTTGGGAGGGTTGAGGAAGATGAAATTCTGTCCAAAATATACTGGTCACATCTCCACTTAAGTGGAGTTAGTGAACCACTAACTTATATTAAGTATTTAATATTCTAAAGTTTTCATATTCCTCATTTTGCTCCTATATTTTTCTATTTAAACTATGTACCACCAATTTAATATTTTATGACATTTTCCAAGTGTAATATCATTTATTTTTAATGGACATTTAGGTCAAAAGACAACTCGGGGTGTTAAATGACCACAATGCCCCTGTTCGGGTTGCATTCCTGATTTTTCGGTAACACCAAGTTTTGTCCGTTTTCTCGATTTCTCACTTTTCTTTGTACTAATTAATTAATTTTTCTTTGATATTTCTAATGGTATTTATACTTCAATAGGTCTTTAATTATGTCTTAAAAATATTTTTCAGGGTTTCCCACGGTTCAGGGCTAGTCAACGGTCTACGCCGCAACTTCCTGGTGCGGTCACCCATTGCTAGGATTCTCGGCTCGTTTAACTTGGTTACATTTCATTGCTATTATTTTTCCTTTGTTTTTCTTGTATTTTCTTTTCTTTTACTTCATTATTTTATGTCTCCTCATCCATATCTAAGTGTAGTTCTAGGCATCCTAGCTGTCCGGAAAACACTGGTCACTGAAACAGTAGAACGCACTACCAAACATAGGGGTGTTACAATTCTCCCCCCCCCCCCCCCTTAAAATAAATTTCGTCCACGAAATTTTACCCAATAGCCATCTTACAATAGTCATACGTTTATTTTCTCCTTTCTATATGATCATATAATCTTCTTTCCCTCGAGTTTATATAAGACTTTTAGCAATCTAATACAACATTTAATTTGTTTGTATAACACCAATCTTCTCTTACTATTATGCTGTCCAATATTTCGTTTCATGTTCCTTCTTGAATAACCCTTGAGGTCATGTTAGAATGATTTATCTAGTCATTGATCCTCTGACCATTCTAGTCAATAGTCTTCCTCGCATTTGTAACATTTATTTGTTATATCTGAACCAACTGTTCAAATTACTACTTCCATAACTCTTTTTATCTATTAATGTTCTATAACTTACTTCCTTTTGTACTAAACTATATCCTTTCGATTTTCTAACTTTTGAGTTTTAAATCCCTAAGTAGGATTTTCAAACTTCTTTCTAACAATTAAATTCTGTCCTGGCATAACTATACCAAAACAGATGCTGTTGGTAACAATTCTCATCTTGGTGTACTATCGAGTAGTACGTAGCTCTACACAATAATCTCAAGTCAGTACTGTAATCTGCAGCTTACAGTATAAACATCAAAAACATTGCATAGCTATTACGATACATCCCAATAGATCAAATTTTTTGATATTTTATCCTTTTTGAATTTACTGACATTCGAATCTTATTCTGATTACAATATCCATTGACAATTACTAACAGTAACATCTTTGCCCTCATCTAGAGCAATTCTATTGTTATAGCTTACTTTTACATCCTCTTGCTTTACATTAAGTAGGCTTGCCGTTTAGCTTTATAATTTATGGTGTGTTAGAAAATACTTTTCGCCGATAAACTCTTTCAAAACTAATTTCACTTATTATCACAATCCTTATCTTAAAGGACTAATCACTAATGCATCAAAATTTATTCCCCTGTAAAGGAATAACAACAGAACATATAGTTCTAACACTAACATAAAAGTATGCAGACTCCAGGTCAAACAATACATATATATATATCTTAGTTACTAATTGAGAAAGTACCAGCAACAATGTCAAAAGTCTCAGTCTCTTCTCTCTGCCGTATAGCGTATACTCCAGCTGAAGCATCACCCTGTTCTGGCTGATTCATAGTACTCTGACTTCTAAGTGTACTACCCCTACCTCTACCTCTACCTTTACTAACTGATGGTGAACTCTTTGGGGTAGAAACTTGAGTTGATCCCTTTGGTGTAGTAAATGATCCAGAACGACATGGATTTACACAGTCCCTAGCAAAATGACCAGTCTCTCCACAATTAAAACATGCTCCTACGGCTCTATAACATACCCCACAATGTGGTTTACCACAAGTTTCACAAAGTCGATCTGACAGCGCATTTTTGGGTTTCTGCTGAGTTTGCTGATCTGATCGGGGTGGTTCTGTCTGGAAGATCTATCTCTACCGGACTTCTTACCACTTCTGTTGTGTCCCCCAAAATTTTTCCTCTTTCCAGTAGGACCACTGGAACTCTGTTCTACTGACTTTCCCTCTTTTTCTGTCTTCTCTAATTTTTTTTTTCTCAGTGGCCACCTTAGATTCAATTCTTTCTAACTCTAGTGCTTGAGAAATAAGTTCAGAGAAGTTAGTATGTTTGAATCCGACCACTTGTAATCTGATACTAGGCTTTAAGCCGGTTTCAAACCTTTTACATCTCTCCCTACTGGTAGCAAGTAGACTTACTGCATAATGGCTTAGGCGGGAAAATTCCCTTTCATATTCAGCCACTGATCTACTCCCCTATTTTAGACTTAGGAACTCTTATAGCTTCTGGTCTACATAAGCATCAGGGACATATTTTTGTCTAAACTCTCATAGAAAATCATTCCATGTTTGCAGTGAAGGTTCTACCAGACTATGGGGAATTGTTTTCCACCAGTCATATGCATCCCCCTGTAACAGAGACACTGAATATTCAAATTTGAGATCCTCGGTGCAGTGCAGTTTCTTGAGCACCCTATCCATTCTCTCTAACCACTGTCCCGCCTCTAGAGGATCTACTGTCCCCTTGAACTCAATAGCCCCATATTTCATTAATTTGTCATGCTGCCTAGCAGAGGACTGTGGTTGTACCAATGGTGTCTGTAGCGGGACTTGAGTAGGCATATTACCAGCCATTTGTTGGAACATTATATCCATCTGCCGAGTGAACTGAGCAGGAAACTGCGGTACTGAGGGGGCTGGTGTTGCTGATCCACTGACATTGTGTAGGGCTGGGGCATCCCCTTGTACCTCAGCCTCTATAGATTGATCGATTGAACGATCACCCTCTTCCATAGTCAATGTGAGGATCTTAGACCTCCTGAACAAATAACGCAAGAAGATTTTCTCCTGTTAGTGCATATGTAATGTACTGTATGTATCAAACAATGACATTGAGCAGTTGTACTATGAAGAAAGAATATTCAAATTATAGGTGAAAACAGAAATTAAAAACTTGCTCTGATGCCACTAAAACATGTCACACCCTACCCCTCTGTAAGGCATAACATGGTCCCGTAGTATACCTAATGAATTACTAACTTCGTCTACTGATAACCCATTAAATACACTACAAAGGATTTTAAAACTTTTCTTTCTCCTTTTTACAGTGGTGAGCGCTATTTACAGGTGTTAAAAATTTTTTCTTTTTTGAACTGAAGTGAAACAGCTAACACATTTGGATTATTGGTAATTTCTGTAAAAATTTTGGTAGAGTGCCATCTTTATTTTGGAATAAAACGGTTCTTCAAAAACCTGTAAAAAGCACTTCAAATATATTTCTCAATCTAAAACTCCAACATTTAATCAATTCAATATGTTTCTCAATTCAAATCCACAGTAATTTTTTTCCATATTTTCAAAGGCTGGGATAAAAGAAATATATCACAAATTTTACAAGCCAAAATAATTTACAACTTATTTTACAACTTTAATGTACAATTTTAAATTTACAACTACTCAAAACCAAGAACACTATATACATACAATGAACATACATTACAATACAAAATGCAAAATATGGTATACTCAATATACCCGATGAACTGTCAATATAGCATTAGCAGCCTAGTCTGCTGCCCTGTCAGTCTGTCTACCTGCGAAAGCAATGCAAAGCTATCGCTGAGTAAAATTTACTCAATGGTGCACAATAACAATTTGAAATGCGATATATAAATCTTTTATTGACAATTCACAAATCAAATAATTCACAATTTCATTTCACAATTTAAAAAGTTCATATAACACAAATTTGATCAAACAATTGAATAAAACAGTTTTGCCAATCAATAACACTATTTGATCAAATAACTGAATAATACAGTTTTGCCAATTAATAACACAATTTGATCAAATAACTGAATAATACAGTTTTGCCAATCAATGACACAATTTAGGCCATGACATAATTTTTCTGCACATGCCGTGTTGTACACCACGACAAGACACACTCACCCCAATAATGGAAATCAATGAGGGAGGAAGCTAGCTAGATAATGAGTACTCATCCACACTCACCTCAGACTGGCAAGTCAAAGAGGGAGGAACATAATCACACTCACCCCAGACTGATAAGTCAAAGAGGGAGGAATATAATAACAGTGTCATGCCAAGTGTGAATCAAAACAATTCCAAATCACAATATTTCATACAATTCCCAAATCACATTTTATCTCAAAATTTCCATTTACAAAGTAGGCAACACAATAATTTCCAAATAAGATTCTCAAAGCCAAAACAATAAAAATTATTCATAACTCATTTCTCTAAATAAATTTTCTAGTAAAAGCAGTGAATATAAAAAGTATTGTGCACAGACACAATTTAAAACTATAATGTTAAAATAAATTTTTAAGTAGAAATAAGAAATCAAAATTATTGTTCATAAAAATAATTTAAAACAATAACATACAAATAATCATAATTTATTTCAATTGAAAAATTCAAAAGAAATAACTATTGTGCACAAACCTCTGATAACTGTCTCTTGCCTCTGACTCAGTGTTTTCTTCCCTTTCCCTGAGTTTTTGCTAACTGAGAAACACAATTTGAAGTATTTCAGTACTCATTTAAACCATTTCTAACAATAAGGCTTAATACTTACTTTATTGAATTCTATTATTTCCTTAGTCAACCTAAGATGTTGACCCTCGATGCGGTCTAGGTGAATTAGGTTCTCATGTTACCAATATATCACATTTGCAGCCTTTTAGTATTGGTATATGTTACCAAATTCATTTCCATGAATATTGCATTTTATTGCAATTTATCGAATTCCGGTATACTAATTTGACCTAACCGGATGACTAGTTCCCTCGGTTTTCGGGTTTCGGTCAAAACTACAAACTTGTAGATCTATGTCTTGTTGCATGCGGTGTGAAATTTCAGGTCATTCTGAGTTTACTAGACCATGTTATGGTCATTTTACTATTGCTGGTCAGAATGTACCAAAATGGTAACTTTAGGTCATTTTTCGGTCACTTTTGATTCGGCCAGTTTTTGGATCCGAAATTGTGCAAGCTATTAGGCTTGGTTCTGGCCATTTCTAGGCTTTGGTGTCTTCATAAGACTTGTAGATATGTCTCAACTATTCATGGTAAAAATTTCAGGTCAATTGGACCTGTTTTGAGCGAGTTATGGCCAAAAAACTAACTATTGCCCAAATGGTCAATTTTCAGGCCTTAAATGTACTAATCTGGATTTGGTCATTTTTCAAGTTACCTTCCAAGCAGAATTTTGGTAAGCTTCCTTCATGAAATTTGGCATTTTTGGTGCCTAGTTTCACCTCCAATTGGTCTCACACCAATTGAAGCCACACACTTAAGGTTCTAGGTCAAAACCCACATTGCCCTATTGCACATTGTTCATCACTCATCAATTACACATTTAACACTTACCAAGTTACACATTCATGCCATTTTTGTTTTGTACCATAACATAAACACATTTCACAACACATTTTTGGTTATTTTGGCAGCTTATAACCACACTCAATATGCACATTATAGTCCAAAATTTTCCAAGTTCAAATTACAAACAATTTAACCACATAACCTAGCTCATTTACATGTCCAAACTCAAACCTTTATACACATGTACAAGCTGCCATAACAAGTACCATAATTCAACAATAATATTCCATAAACCAAACCACACAATAACATATTTTAGTCCACACTTCAAATTGGCGAATTGTAATCCTCTTCACTTAGCTTTCCAAGCTTCCAAAGTCAAGTGTACATTGACATACATTTAGTATACATCACCCAATTTATTCCTACACACATAAACACTTCATCAACACTTTAATCTACCATTTACATGCAAAGATAAACTGCCCTTATTAATGTTCTATGGTTGCCAAAAATATACTTCTCCCTTAGCTCATCCAACTTCAAAAATCTTTCCACAATTTAACTACCCATAACATCCACACAAACTTTAATGAAGCAAGCATCAAAAATACCTACTTATCACTTTGGAAACTCTTCAAAACCTTGACTAAACTTGATCTTCTTGCTGCCTATCTACTGCCCAAGTGGTGTAGAGTAATTTTAGTGAAGGGAGCTAGTGAAAAAATGGCTTACTTCATGCTTGCATGGAGCTTGGCCATGGATGGCCATATAGGATTCTTCCAAGGGAATGTTTTGGCTGGTTTTTTGGGAGGGTTGAGGAAGATGAAATTCTGTCAAAAATATGCTGGTCACATGTCCACTTAAGTGGAGTTAGTGGACCACTAACTTAGATTGAGTATTTAATATTCTAAAGTTTTCATATTCCTCATTTAGCGCCTATATTTTGCTATTTAAACTATGTACGACCAATTTAATTTTTCATGATATTTTTCAAGTGTAATATCATTTATTTTTAATGGAAATTTAGGTCAAAAGACAACTCGGGGTGTCAAATGACCACAATGCCCCTGTTCGGGTTGCATTCCTGATTTTTCGGTAACACCGAGTTTTGTCTGTTTTCTCGATTTCTCACTTTTCTTTGTTCTAATTAATTAATTTTTCTTTGATATTTCTAATGGTATTTATACTTTAATAGGTCATTAATTATGTCTTAAAAATATTTTCCAGTGTTCCCTGCGGTCCAGGGCTAGTCAACGGTCCAAGCCGCAACTTCCCGGTGCGGTCACCCATCGCTAGGGTTCCCGGCTCGTTTAACTTGGTAACATTTCATTGCTATTATTTTTCCTTTGTTTTTCTTGTATTTTCTTTTCTTGTATTTCATTATTTTATGTCTCCTCATCCATATCTAAGTGTAGTTTTAGGCATCCTAGCTGTCCGAACAACACTGGTCATCGAAACAGTAGAACGCACTACCGAACATAGGGGTGTTACAATTCTCCCCCCCTTAAAATAAATTTCGTCCGCGAAATTTTACCCAATAGCCATCTTACAACAGTCATACGCTTATTTTCTCCTTTCTATATGATCGTATAGTCTTCTTTCTCTCGAATTTGTATAAGACTTTTAACAATCTAATACAACATTTAATTTGTTTGTATAACACCAATCTTCTGTTACTATTGTGCGGTCTAATATTTCGGTTCATGTTCCTTCTTGAATGAACCTTGAGGTCATGTTAGACTGATTTATCTAGTCATTGGTCCTCTAACCATTCTAGTCAATCGTCTTCCTCGCATTCATAACATTTCTTTGTTATATCTGAACCAATTGTTCAAATTTCTACTTCCACAACTCTTTTTATCTGTTAATATTCTATAACTTACATTCCTTTTGTACTAAACTATAACCTTTCGATTTTCTAACTTTTGAGTTTTAAATCCCTAAGTAGGATTTTCAAACTTATTTGTAACAATTAAATTCTGTCCTGGCATAACTATACCAAAACAGATGCCGTTGGCAACTATTCTCATCTTGGTGTACTATCGAGTAGTACGTAGCTCTACACAATAATCTCAAGTCAGTACTGTAATCTGCATCTTACAGTATAAACATCAAGAACATTGCATAGTTACTACGATACATCCCAATAAATCAAATTTTTTGATATTTTATCCTTTTCGAATTTACTGATATTCGAATCTTATTCTGATTACAATATCCATTAACAATTACTAACAGTAACATCCTTGCCCTCATATAGAGCAATTCTATTATTGTAACTTAATTTTATGTCCTCTTGCCTTACATAAAGTAGGCTTGCCATTTAGCTTTATAATTTATGGTGTGTTAGAAAATACTTTTCGCCGATAAACTCTTTCAAAACTAATTTCACTTATTATCACAATCCTTATCTTAAAGGACTAATCACTAATGCATCAAAATTTATTCCCCTGTAAAGGAATAACAGCAGAACATATAGTTCTAACACTAACATAAAAGTATGGAGACTCCAGGTCAAACAATACATATATATATCTTAGTTACTAATTGAGAAAGTACCAGCAACAATGTCAAAAGTCTCAGTCTCTTCTCTCTGTCGTATAGCGTATACTCCAACTGAAGCATCACCCTATTCTGGCTGATTCACAGTACTCTGACTTCTAGGTGTACTACCTCTGCCTCTATTAACTGATGGTGAACTCTTTTGGGTAGAAACTTGAGTTGATCCCTTTGGTGTAGTAAATGATCCAGAACGACATGGATTTACACAATCCCTAGCAAAATGACCAGTCTCTCCACAATTAAAACATGTTCCTACAGCTCTATAACATACCCCACTATGTGGTTTACCACAAGTTTCACAAAGTCGATCTAACAGCGCATTTCTGGGTTCCTGCTGAGTTTGCTGATCCGATCGGGGTGGTTTATGTCCAGAAGATCTATCTCGACCGGACTTCTTACCACTTCTGTTGTGTCCCCCAAAATTTTTTCTCTTTCTAGTAGGACCACTGGAACTCTGTTCTGCTGACTTTTCCTCTTTTTCTGTCCTCTCTGATTTCTTTTTCTCAAGGGCTGCTTCAGATTCAATTCTTTCTTACTCTAGTGCTTGAGAAATAAGTTCAGAGAAGTTAGTATGTTTGAATCTGACCACTTGTAATCTGATACTCGGCTTCAAGCTGGTTTCAAACCTTTTACATCTCTCCCTGCTGGTAGCAAGTAGACTTCTGCATAATGGCTTAGGCGAAAAAATTCCTTTCATATCCAGCCACTGATCTACTCCCCTGTTTCAGACTTAGGAACTCTTGCAGCTTCTAGTCTACATAAGCATCAGGGACATATTTTTTTCTGAACTCTCATAGAAAATCATTCCATGTTTGCACTGAAGGTTCTACCAGATTATGGGGAATGGTTTTCCACCAGTCATATGCATCCCCCTGTAGGAGAGACACTGAATATTCAAATCTGAGCTCCTCGGTGCAGTGCAGTTTCTTGAACACCCTATCCATTCTCTCTAACCACTATTCTGCATCTAGAGGATCTATTGTCCCCTTGAACTCAATAGCCCCATATTTCATTAATTTATCATACTGCCTAGCAAAAGACTATGGTTGTACCACTGGTGTCTGTAGTGGGACTTGAGTAGGCATATTACCAGCCATTTGTTGGAACATTGCAGCCATCTGCTGAGCGAACTGAGCAGGAAACTGCAGTACTGAGGGGGCTGGTGTTGCTGATCCACTGACATTATATAGGGCTGAGGCATCCCTTTGTACCTTAGCCTCTATAGATTGATCGACTGAACGATCACCCTCTTCCATAGTCAATGTGAGGATCTTAAACCTCCTAAACAAATAACACAAGGAGATTTTCTCCTGTTAGTGCATATCTACAATGTAATATACTGTATGTATCAAACAATGACATTAAGCAGTTGTACTATGAAGAAAGAATATTCAAATTATAAGTGAAAATAAAATTTAAAAACTTGCACTGATGCCACTAAAACATGTCATACCCTACCCCTCTGTAAGACATAACATGATCCCGTAGTATACCTAATGAATTATCAACTTCGTCTACTGATAACCCATTAAATACACTACAAGGGATTTTAAAACTTTTCTTACTTCTTTTTACAGTGGTGAGTGCTATTTACAGGTGTTAAAAATTTTTTCTTTTTTGAACTGAAGTGAAACAGCTAACACATTTGGATTATTGGTAATTTCTGTAAAAATTTTGGCAGAGTGCCATCTGTATTTTGGAATAAAACAGTTTCTTTAAAAACCTGTAAAAAGCACTTCAAATATATTTCTCAATCTCAAACTCCAACAATTAATCAACTCAATATGTTTCTAACTTCAAGTTCACAGTAATTTTTTTCGGTATTTTCAAAGGCTGAGATAAAAGAAATGTATCACAAATTTTACAAGCCAAAATAATTTACAACTTATTTAACAACTTCAATGTACAATTTTAAATTTACAACTACTCAAAACCAAGAACACTATATACATACAGTGAACATACATTACAATACAAAATGCAAAATATGGTATACTCAATATACCCGATGAACTCTCAATATAGCATTAGCAGCCTAGTCTGCTGCCTTGTCAGTCTGTCTACCTGCGACAGCAATGAAAAGCTATCACTGAGTAAAATTTACTCAGTGGCGCACAATAACAATTTTGAAATGCGATATATAAATCTTTTATTGATAATTCACAAATCAAATAATTCACAATTTAATTTCACAATTTACAAAGTTCATATAACACAAATTTGATCAAACAATTGACTAACACAGTTTTGCCAATCAATAACACTATTTGATCAAATAACTGAATAATACAGCTTTGCAAATCAATAACACCATTTGATCAAATAACTGAATAATATAGTTTTACAAATCAATAACACAATTTGATCAAATAACTGGATAATAAAGTTTTGCCAATCAATAACACAATTTGATCAAATAACTGATTAATATAGTTTTGCCAATCAATAACACAATTTAGGCCATGACATAATTTTTCTGCACATGCCGTGTTGTACACCACGACAAGACACACTCACCCCAATAATCGAAATCAATGAGGGAGGAAGCTAGCTAGATAATGAGTACTCATCCACACTCACCTCAGACTGGCAAGTCAAAGAGGGAGGAACATAATCACACTCACCCCAGACTGATAAGTCGAAGAGGGAGGAATATAATAACAGTGTCATGCCAAGTGTGAATCAAAACAATTCCAAATCACAATATTTCATACAATTCCCAAATCACATTTTATCTCAAAATTTCCATTTGCAAAGTAGGCAACACAATAATTTCCAAATAAGATCCTCAAAGCCAAAACAATAAAAAATTATTCATAACTCATTTCTCCAAATAAATTTTCTAGTAAAAGCAATGAATATAAAAAGTATTGTGCATAGACACAATTTAAAACTATAATGTTCAAATAAATTTTTAAGTAGAAAATAAGAAATCAAAATTATTGTGCACAAACACAATTTAAAATAATAACATACAAATAATCATAATTTATTTCAATTCAAAAATTCAAAAGAAATAACTATTGTGCACAAACCTCTGATAACTGTCTCTTACCACTGACTCAGTGTTTTCTTCCCTTTTCCTGAGTCTTTGCTAACTGAGAAACACAATTTGAAGTGTTTTAGTGCTCATTTAAATCATTTCTAACAATAAGGCTTAATACTTACTTTACTGAATTCTATTATTTCCTTAGTCAACCTAAGATGTTGACCCTCGATGCAGTTGAGGTGAGTTAGGTTCTAATGTTACCAATATGTCACATTTGTAGCCTTTTAGTATTGGTACATGTTACCAAATTCAATTCCATGAATATTGCATTTTATTGCAATTTGTCGGATTTTGGTATACTCATTTTACCTAGCCGGATGACCTAGTTTCCTCGATTTTCGGGTTTCGGTCAAAACTACAAACTTGTAGATCTATGTCTTGTTGCATGCAGGGCGAAATTTCAGGTCATTCTGAGTTTACTAGACCATGTTATGGTCATTTTACTATTGCTGGTCAGAATGTACCAAAATGGTAACTTTAGGTCATTTTTAGGTCACTTTTGGTTCGGCCAGTTTTTGGACTGGAACTTGTGCAAGCTATTTGGCTTGGATCTGGCCATTTCTGGGCTTTGATGTCTTCATAAGACTTGTAGATATATGTCTCAAATATTCATGGTAAAAATTTCAGGTCAATTGGACCTGTTTTGAGTGAGTTATGGCCAAAACACTAACTACTGTCCAAATGGTCAATTTTCAGGCCTTAAATGCACTAATCCGGATTTGGTCATTTTTCAAGTTACCTTCCAAGCAGAATTTTGGTAAGCTTCCTTCATGAAAGTTGGCACTTTTTGTGCCTAGTTTCACCTCCAATTGGTCTCATACCAATTGGAACCACACACTTATGGTTCTAAGCCAAAACACACACTGCCCTATTGCACATTGTTCATCACTCATCAATTACACATTTAACACTTATGAAGTTACACATTCATGCCATTTCTGTTTCGTACCATAACATAAACACATTTCACAACACATTTTTTGTCATTTTTGCCGCTTATAACCACACTCAATATGCACATTATAGTCCAGAATTTTCCAAGTTTAAATTACAAACAATTTAACCACATAACCTAGCTCATTTACATGTCCAAACTCAAACCTTTATACACATGTACAACCTGCCATAACAAGTACCATAATTCAACAATAATATTCCATAAACCAAACCACAAAATAACATATTTTAGTCCACACTTCAAATTACCGAATTGTAATCTTCTTCACTTAGCTTTCCAAGCTTCCAAAGTCAAGTGTACATTCACATACATTTAGTATACATCACCTAATTTATTCCTACACACACAAACACTTCATCAACACTTTAATCTACCATTTACATGCAAAGATAAATCGCCCTTATTGATGTTCCATGGCTGCCAAAAATATACTTCTCCCTTAGCTCATCCAACTTCAAAAATCTTTCCACAATTCAACTACCCATAACATCCGCACAAACTTTAATGAAGCAAGCATCAAAAATACCTACTTACCACTTTGGAAAATCTTCAAAACCTTGACTAAACTTGATCTTCTTGCTGCCTATCTACTGCCCAAGTGGTGTAGAGCAATTTTAGGGAAGGGAGCTAGTGGAAAAATAACTTACTTCATGCTTGCATGGAGCTTGGCCATGGATGGCCATGTAGGATTCTTCCAAGGGAATGTTTCGGCTGGTTTTTTGGGAGGGTTGAGGAAGAAGAAATTCTGTCAAAAATATGCTGGTCACATGTCCACTTAAGTGGAGTTAGTGGACCACTAACTTAGATTATTTATTTTGTAACACCCTCCCAATAACAACTCCGTACATTCTACTGTTCCGGTGACCGGTGTCGGTCCGGACAGCTAGAACGTCCGAAAAAATAATTAAACTTAAGTGAGGGACCATAATTAACTCAAATATTAATAAGAAATATTTAGTAAAAATTTTAGAAATAAAATACAACTAAGTCAAATAAGCCAGTGCCCAAGTAATGGGTAACCGGAGGGAAGTTGCGGTTCTCGCAACTGGGAGCCCTAGACCCGGGGGAAAATTAAAAAATAATTTTTGGGACTCCAGAGAAGGGTTACTGAGGTTCCCATGACATTAGAATGCCAAGAAAATACCTAGAAAATTTTTTTAATCGGTACAGACAATTTTGACCCGTTAAGCCAAACGGAGGGCATTTTGGTCATTTCGCCTTCAAAGGTGATTTTTGGCCGACTTGTCCAGTTGAGTAAATAATTAATATGACATAAAATATGAATAAATATTACTAGAAATTAAATTGAAGATGAGTAGTGATGAAAAGAAAGGAAAAATCAAAAAAAGGCTCATTTATGACATCTTGATGATGTCATTTACAAGCTATAGCCAATTACAATTAAACAAACCATTAACCAACAAATAAAAGAGATAAATAAGACCAAATAAAGACCAAAGGAAACAAAAATGTGAGCAGCCTTCTTCCTCCCCAAAAATCAGCCATTTCCTTTGCCTTGCCCAACCTCCATTGACAATTTCAAGCAAGCTTGATTCTTCCTTTGTTTCACCACAAAACCCTAACCTCTCTTCATTAAAATTTTACCCCACACCTTAAACAACCTTTTGGCAGCCTAGAAAGTGAAGGAAAGTGAAGTTTTGAGTTGGGAAAAATCTGCCCTATTCAAGGTTAGTGCATTAGATACTTAAAACTCCTTATTTTCATGATTTGTAACTTGAATTGAGTAAGAATTGTAACTAAAATGAACAAGAATTATGTGTATACATACTATGAATTTTCGGTAGCCCTTGTGAAGGAATTATTTTGATTGATTTGATGGACTTAGAGTGAACTAGAGCTTATGTTTAAAGTGTATACATATACATATTCAAAGAATGAAAGAGTTAAATAAGGAATTTGTGAAAACTCATATGGGAATTAGGGTTTTGAGAAGTGAAAAATTGACTTGGCTTAGGAAATTGTTAGAGAACATTTAAATGGTCAATTAGTGACTATTTTAGGTAAGTTGAGCAAAATTTGGACTGAAAAATAGTATTGCAAAGTGAAGATGTAGGCTGCCCTAGGACAGCAGCAGAGGGACTGAAAATTCAGTCCACTTGGACTGCCATAACTTGGGCTGTGTTGGTCCAATTGGTGTTTGGCCAATTGGAAATGAAACTAGGCTTATAATGGCACATTGTTTCTGAAGAAACCATTCCCAAATGACCAAAGCAAGAGGACCAAAAGTTGGCCCCAATCCGGATACCCTGCAACTGATTCTGCAGAATGACCAAATGAATAGTAACTGTTCATTTGGTCATAACTCACTGTAGATTTGGTCAATTGACCTGAATTTTTATAGAAACAAGTTAAGACATAGACAAACAACTTTCATGAAGGAACCTACCCCAAATTATGGCCAGAACCCATCCAACCAAGTGACTTTAGTTACTGTTCATGTTACTGTAGATATGGTCAATTCTGCAGATTGGCAATCCGGCCAGCTGTGGTTTTTGGACCATATCTAGAGCTAAAAAATTCCAAATGGAGTGATTCAAAAAAGGAAATTCAACTAGACAAAATAAGGAACAATTTTCATGTTTTCCATTTCTTCAAATTCCCATTGCAACAGTGTCCAATGGAACAGTAAAATTGGGTCTTAAAAACTGAAATTTCTGCCCTATTAGATTTAAGTTGAGAAATGGAAATGGCAATCAATTCCAACAAGTTTTAAATACAAAATGTGGTGTGTTTGGGGTGTTAAAACCAATACACCTATTTTCTATCCAAAAGTCAACATTTTTGTTGACCAATGAGATGAATAGTGACACTAAAAACTTGAAATTCACAAATTGAAGAATTTAAAGGTTTCAAATGCCCTAGTATACCTAACAAGATTGGTTTGGATAGTTTGGCATGCCAATAGGGTTCGGTTAGCAGTACTGCACATGGCAATAAGCCATTCTGTGAATTTTATGGCTTTTAGCCATTCTGACCTTGTATTGAGATTTGGCCTTGTGCCTGATGTATTTACAGCTTGTTAGTCGCTCATGCACACCGGGAGATGCATATGTGACCGATGGTGTGATGGCCCGAGGTACTTGATACCCAGTGCCAGTTTACCCATTTATCCAGTCCAGTCATCTAGGGTAGGTTACTTGGGCAATCCAATGAATGAAAGTGGACGAAGTTAATGACATACAAATTCAAAACAAATTAAACATATACATTCACTACATATTTATTTTCTTGCTATTTCTTTTATTATATTATTGCACCACTAAGCATTATTGCTTAGCGCGTTGCTTTTGCCACGCGTAGGTACTGGTGATACAGATCGTGAGCCCAGTAGACCACAGACTGGGTGAGTCCATCTTGCAACTCTGCACAGTGTCCGTGTTACCTCAACTTCTGCAGTGCATTGGTAGGACACTAGGTGTCATTTTGACATTTTGTAACTTAATTTTGATTTTCTCATATGTAATTAAACTTGTGTAATGTATATTGAGGTTTATGTAAATTATGAAAATTGTATTTGTGAATGGAAAAGTAAATGGTTATTTATGATTTATATGTGATCATCACATGTGATGGATGATTGAGAATTGAAATTGAAATGTTGAGATCTTGATATTGAGTTTTGTGATGATATTGGAGTTGAGAATGAATGAATTTGTTTATTGGAAGTGTTTTTCACGAGTTCAAGAACTGCTTTTCTCCATTTTTAGCCTGTGATCACGGATTTTCTTTAAAATTTACGGAACCTCAAATAAATTATGATTTCAATAAATGACTTAAATGAGTTATATTTTACAAGTTATATTCAAAATTATGATGAAAATTAATTAGGGTATGTTAGAGTGTGCCGGTACACCGTGTGGCATTACTTACTCGGGTATACTATACACGGGTATGGGGTGTCACATTTAGTGGTATCAGAGCACGGTTTAGGCATTTCTGGGCCTAGATTGAGTCCATACCATGCATTGCATCTGTAAGAGTCGAGGTGACACTAATGCAGATCTGTTTGTCTTTGTTATTTTGAATAGGATATGGACCCTTCATCTCAGAGAGCTGTTGAGGAGGAAGTGGAGAGTCATGCTCCACCTGCAGCAGCAGAGACTGGGGGCATGGGAGAACCTGCTCCACCAGCTCAGGCAGAGCCCGTTTAGCCTCCACAGGCCATTTTCCAGTAAATGGCCGATTTCTTTAGACAAATGGCCGGGGTAATGCCAGCACCACCACCACCACCAGCTCCACAGCAGAAATCACACCTGGAAAGGTTAAGAAAGTTTGGGGCAGTGGACTTCTATGGTAAGAGAGAAGATGATTCTGTGGCAGCCGAGAATTGGTTGAACAGAACAGGCAGAGTTCTAAAACAACTCCACTACACCCCAGAGCAAAATTTAGAGGCTGCCATATCTCTATTACAAGATGATGCTTATGAGTGGTGGGACACGGTGTCCAGTGAAGTGCAGCCAGAAGCTGTAACTTGGGACTTCTTCCTCTCTAAATTCAAGAAGAAATATGCGGGTACTGTATACCTGGAAGAGAGAAGAAGAGAGTTTATTAACCTGAGGCAGAGACAGCTGTCAGTGGTCGAATATGAGAAGGAATTCGTAAGATTGAGCCGCTATGGAAGGGAGATAGTCCCTAATGAAGCTGAAAGGTGCAAGAGATTTGAAGAGGGACTAAATGACAACATCAAGATCCAGCTCACTGCCCTGGGAATCACTGAATTTACCAAGTTAGTGGAAGCTGCAATAAAGGTTGAAAAAGTAAGAATCAATGAGCAGACTATAAGGGAAAGACAGCAGAAGAGGGGCCCAGGTCAGTCTAGTTTAGCTCCTGCATTTGGGAAGAAGTTCAAGGGTCCTCCTGCACAGAGTTCAGCTCAGCCACAAGGTCAGGGTCAGTCTCAGGGGCCTAGGCCACAGTTCACCCTTAGGAGAGGTCAGTCCACACCATCAGTGGGCAGCTCTCCAGGGATGGGGTTCAGGGGACCAGCCCCAGCAACTTCTGCATGTCCACACTGTCAAAAATGGCATAAGGGGGAGTGTTGGAGAGTGACTGGTGCCTGTTTAAGGTGTGGGTCAACAGAGCATCAGTTGAGAAACTGTCCACGTAGAACCACTATAGCTGCTCCAACATAAGCGCATGCACTGCCTCCCGCACCATAGAGGGTAGGAAACTGCAAACTGAGGTCGTTGGACCATCACAGAGGCCTGCATCTGAGCCAGCAGAGAGGCCTGACAGCAGACCACCAGCAAGAGCTTATGCTACTAGAGCTCAGGAGGAGCAAGATGCCCCGGACGTCATCAAGGGTACGTTCTTCCTCTACACTACACCTGTACATGCATTGGTAGATCCAGGATCTACTCATTCCTACATTTGCATCAACTTACCCGTAGAAAGGGGGATACTAGTAGGGGAGAGTGACCAAGACATTTTGGTCACTAACCCATTGGGCCACAGTGTAGTGGTGAACAAAGTGTACAAGGGTTGCCCGTTAAGGATTCAAGGGTGTGAATTCTTGGCAGACCTGATTGAGTTGCCCTTCCATGAGTTTGACGTGATTTTGGGAATGGACTGGTTGTCACGTCATCAGGCAATAGTTGATTGCAAATTGAAGAGAATTTCTTTGAAAACTCCTGGGGGTAATGAGATCACAGTTGTGGGGGAAATGACAGATTTCTTGTCCAATGTCATCTCAGCCACAATTGCAAAAAGAATTATGAGAAAAGGCTGTGAAGCCTACCTAGCACATGTGGTGGATACTAGGCAGGCTAAGCCAAACCTGAGTGATATACCCACAGTAAGAGACTTCCCAGAGGTATTTCCTAAAGAGTTGCCTAGTTTGCCACCAGAAAGGGAAGTCGAATTTGCTATTGAGACACTGCCGGGTACAACACCCATTTCCATTGCTCCTTATAGGATGGCACCCACGGAATTGAGGGAGTTGAAAACTCAGTTGCAAGAGTTGCTGGATAAGGGGTTTGTGAAAAAGAAGGATGGGACTTTGAGGCTATGCATTGATTACCGGCAGTTGAATAAAGTGACTGTAAAGAACAAATATCCGTTACCTAGAATTGATGATCTGTTTGATCAGTTGAAGGGAGCAGGAGTATTTTCTAAGATTGATCTCAGATCAGGGTATCATCAGTTGAGGGTGAAGGATGCATATGTGCCAAAGACTGCATTCAGGACCCGATATGGGCATTATGAGTTCCTAGTGATGCCCTTTGGCCTAACAAATGCACCAGCGGCATTCATGGACCTTATGAACCGTATCTTCCATCCATACTTAGATCGGTTCGTAGTGGTCTTTATTGATGATATTTTGGTGTATTCCAAGACCAGGGAAGAACATGATGAGCATTTGAGGATTGTTCTGCAAACCCTGAGAGAAAAGAAGCTGTATGCTAAATTGTCCAAGTGTGACTTTTGGTTGAATGAGATTGCATTCCTTGGACACATAGTGTCAGCTGATGGGATTAGGGTGGATCCCAAGAAAATAGAAGCAGTGATGGAATGGAAGCCTCCCAGAAACACAACTGAGGTCAGAAGCTTCTTGGGGCTAGCTGGGTATTACAAAAGATTTGTGAAGGGATTTTCCCTAATAGCTGCTCCAATGACCAAGTTGTTACACAAGAATGTTAGATTTGACTGGAATGACAAGTGTCAGACCATTTTTGAGAAGTTGAAGGCTATGTTGACAGAGACACCAGTGTTAACACAGCCAGTGTCAGGAAAAGACTTCGTGGTCTATAGTGATGCCTCACATAATGGGTTAGGATGTGTATTTATGCAAGAAGGGAAGGTGGTCGCTTATGCTTCCAGGCAGCTAAGGCCACATGAACAGAATTACCCTACCCATGATCTAGAGCTTACAGCAATTATCTTCGCACTGAAGATATGGAGGCATTACTTGTATGGTGAAAAGTGTTACATTTACACGGACCACAAAAGCCTGAAATACTTGCCAACCCAGAAGGAGCTCAACCTTAGACATAGACGATGGATTGAGTTCCTAAAGGATTATGATTGTGTAATTGACTACCATCCTGGGAAGGCAAATGTAGTTGCTGATGCTTTGAGCAGAAAGTCCATGACAGCTTTGAGATCATTGAATGCCCGTCTAACTTTGGTTCGAGATGGAGCTATTTTGGCTGAGTTGCAAGTGAGGCCAAACTCAAGCTGACAGATTTTAGATGGGCAAAAGGCAGATGAAAAGTTAATGGCTATTATGAACAAGATCTCAGAGGGAAAAGCAGCTGACTATGAGGTGAAAGCAGATGGGTGTATGTACTACAAAGGAAGACTGTGTGTACCAGATGATGGGGAATTGAAGACCAGTATTCTAAAAGAGGCACACACTAGTGTATATGCTATGCACCCAGGAAGTACAAAGATGTATCATGATCTGAAGCTTCAGTATTGGTGGCCTGGTATGAAGAAAGACATAGCTGACTATGTGACTAAATGCTTGACATGTCAGTAAGTCAAGGCAGAACATCAAGTTCCATCGGGTTTGCTACAGCCTATACGCATACCTGAATGGAAATGGGATCGAGTCACCATGGATTTTGTAAGTGGGCTACCTCTCACCCGGAAGAAACATGATGCAGCATGGGTGATAGTTGATAGATTGACAAAGTCAGCTCATTTTCTGCCAGTTAGGACTGACTACTCACTGGAGAAGTTAGCAGAATTGTATATCAGTGAGATAGTTAGACTGCATGGAATTCCACTTTCCATCATATCTGATCGAGACCCAAGGTTTACATCGAGATTTTGGAAGAAGTTGCATGAGTCCTTGGGTACACAACTCCATTTCAGCACAGCTTTCCATCCTCAGATGGATGGGCAATCTGAAAGAGTAATCCAGGTAAACAATTGAAACCAATTAGATAAATACACATATTGAACTGAAATGATAACAATAACATGAAATATATGTCAGGTCCTTGAGGATATGCTGAGGAGTTGTGTCATTGAGTTTGAGGGAAGTTGGGATAGATACCTCCCACTGGCAGAATTTGCATACAATAATAGCTATCAAGCTAGCATTCAAATGGCCCCATATGAAGCACTGTATGGGAGAAAATGTAGAACTCAGCAGTCTTTGGACTGAATTGGGTGAAGACAACCGGTAGGGCCGCACTGTGAAACAGACTGAGGAGAAAGTGAAACTAATCAAAGCCAACTTGAAGGTTGCCTCAGACAGACAGAAATCTTATGCCGACCTGAAGAGAAAAGAAATAGAATATATGGTTGGCGACAAAGTGTTCCTCAAGGTGTCACCATGGAAGAAGGTATTGAGATTTAGAAGGAAAGGTAAGTTAAGCCCTAGGTTCATTGGCCCATATGAAGTCATTGAACGTGTGGGTCCAGTGGCCTATAGGCTAGCTTTACCACCAGAGCTGGACAAGATCCACAATGTATTCCACATGTCCATGCTAAGAAGATATCGCTCAGACCCTTCACATGTCATCTCCAGGGAAGAAATTGAAATACAACCGGATTTGACTTATGAGGAAGAACCTCTACGGATCCTAGCTCGGGAAGTGAAAGAATTGAGGAACAAGCAGATTCCCCTGGTGAAAGTGCTTTGGAGGCACCACAACACCGAGGAGGCAACTTGAGAAAGTGAAGAGACGATGAGGCAACAGTTTCCTCAACTGTTTGCATCAGGTAAATTTCGAGGACGAAATTTAAATTAGAGGGGAAGAGTTGTAACACCCTCCCGATAACAACTCCGTACATTCTACTGTTCCGGTGACCGGTGTTGGTCCGGACAGCTAGAACGTCCGGAAAAATAATTAAACTTAAGTGAGGGACCATAATTAACTCAAATATTAATAAGAAACATTTAGTAAAAATTTTAGAAATAAAATACAACCAAGTCAAACGAGCCGGTGCCCAAGCAATGGGTAACCGGAGGGAAGTTGCGGTTCTCGCAACTAGGAGCCCTAAACCCGGAGGAAAAATTGTAAAATAATTTTTGGGACTCCAGAGAAGGGTTACTGAGGTTCCCATGGCATTAGAATGCCAAGAAAATACCTAGAAAATTTTTTCAATCGATATAGACAATTTTGACCCGTTAAGCCAAACGGAGGGCATTTTGGTCATTTCGCCTTCATATGTGATTTTTGGCCGACTTGTCCAGTTGAGTAAATAATTAATATGACATAAAATATGAATAAATATTACTAGAAATTAAATTGAAGATGAGTAGTGATGAAAAGAAAGGAAAAATCAAAAAAAGGCTCATTTATGACATCTTGATGATGTCATTTACAAGCTATAGCCAATTACAATTAAACAAACCATTAACCAACAAATAAAAGAGATAAATAAGACCAAATAAAGACCAAAGGAAACAAAAATGTGAGCAGCCTTCTTCCTCCCCAAAAATCAGCCATTTCCTTTGCCTTGCCCAACCTCCATTGACAATTTCAAGCAAGCTTGATTCTTCCTTTGTTTCACCACAAAACCCTAACCTCTCTTCATTAAAATTTTACCCCACACCTTAAACAACCTTTTGGCAGCCTAGAAAGTGAAGGAAAGTGAAGTTTTGAGTTGGGAAAAATCTGCCCTATTCAAGGTTAGTGCATTAGATACTTAAAACTCCTTATTTTTATGATTTGTAACTTGAATTGAGTAAGAATTGTAACTAAAATGAACAAGAATTATGTGTATACATACTATGAATTTTCGGCAGCCCTTGTGAAGGAATTATTTTGATTGATTTGATGGACTTAGAGTGAACTAGAGCTTATGTTTAAAGTGTATACATATACATATACAAAGAATGAAAGAGTTAAATAAGGAATTTGTGAAAACTCATATGGGAATTAGGGTTTTGAGAAGTGAAAAATTGACTTGGCTTAGGAAATTGTTAGAGAACATTTAAATGGTCAATTAGTGACTATTTTAGGTAAGTTGAGCTCAATTTGGACTGAAAAATAGTATTGCAAAGTGAAGATGTAGGCTGCCCTAGGACAGCAGTAGAGGGACTAAAAATTCAGTCCACTTGGACAGCCATAACTTGGGCTGTGTTGGTCCAATTGGTGTTTGGCCAATTGGACATGAAACTAGGCTTATAATGGCACATTTTTTCTGAAGAAACCATGCCCAAATGACCAAAGCAAGAGGACCAAAAGTTGGCCCCAATCCGGATACCCTGCAACTGATTCTGCAGAATGGCCAAATGAATAGTAACTGTTCATTTGGTTATAACTCACTGTAGATTTGGTCAATTGACCTGAAATATTTACAGAAACAAGTTAAGACATAGACAAACAACTTTCATGAAGGAACCTACCCTAAATTATGGCCAGAACCCATCCAACCAAGTGACTTTATTTACTATTCATGTTACTATAGATATGGTCAATTCTGCAGATTGGCAATCCGGCCAGCTGTGGTTTTTGGACCATATCTAGAGCTAAAAAATTCCAAATGGAGTTCTTCAAAAAAGGAAATTCAACTAGACAAAATAAGGAACAATTTTCATGTTTTCCATTTCTTCAAATTCCCATTGCAACAGTGTCCAATGGAATAGTAAAGTTGGGTCTTAAAAACTGAAATTTCTGCTCTATTAGATTTAAGTTGAGAAATGGAAATGGCAATCAATTCCAACAAGTTTTAAATACAAAATGTGGTGTGTTTGGGGTGTTAAAACCAATACACCTATTTTCTATCCAAAAGTCAACATTTTTGTTGACCAATGAGATGAATAGTGACACCAAAAACTTGAAATTCACAAATTGAAGAATTTAAAGGTTTCAAATGCCCTAGTATACCTAACATGATTGGTTTGGATAGTTTGGCATGCCAATAGGGTTCGGTTAGCAGTACTGCACATGGCAATATGCCATTCTGTGAATTTTATGGCTTTTAGCCATTCTGACCTTGTATTGAGATTTGGCCTTGTGCCTGATGTATTTACAGCTTGTTAGCTGTTCTATTGCACACCGGGAGATGCATATGTGACCGATGGTGTGACGGCCCGAGGTACTTGATACCCAGTGGCAGTTTACCAGTTTATCCAGTCCAGTCATCTAGGGTAGGTTACTTGGGCAATCCAATGAATGAAAGTGGACGAAGTTAATGACATACAAATTCAAAATAAATTAAACATATACATTCACTACATATTTATTTTCTTGCTATTTCTTTTATTATATTATTGCACCACTAAGCATTATTGCTTAGCGCGTTGCTTTTGCCACGCGTAGGTACTGGAGATACAGATCGTGAGCCCAGTAGACCACAGACTGGGTGAGTCCATCCTGCAGCCTCGCATGCTGTCTGTGTTACCTCAACTTCTGCAGTGCATTGGTAGGACACTAGGTGTCATTTTGACATTTTGTAACTTAATTTTGATTTTCTCATATGTAATTAAACTTGTGTAATGTATATTGAGGTTTATGTAAATTATGAAAATTGTATTTGTGAATGGAAAAGTAAATGGTTATTTATGATTTATATGTGATCATCACATGTGATGGATGATTGAGAATTGAAATTGAAATGTTGAGATCTTGATATTGAGTTTTGTGATGATATTGGAGTTGAGAATGAATGAATTTGTTTATTGGAAGTGTTTTTCACAGGTTCCGAAGAACTGTTTTCTCCATTTTTAGCCAGATCACTGCGGATTTTCTTTAAAATTTACGGAACCTCAAATAAATTATGATTTCAATAAATGACTTAAATGAGTTATATTTTACAAGTTATATTCTAAATTATGATGAAAATTAATTAGGGTATATTAGAGTGTGCCGATACACCGTGTGGCATTACTTACTCGGGTATACTGTACACGGGTACGGGGTGTCACATATTTAATATTCTGAAGTTTTCATATTCCTCATTTAGCTCCTATATTTTGCTATTTAAACTATGTACCATCAATTTAATTTTTCATGACATTTTCCAAGTGTAATATCATTTATTTTTAATGGAAATTTAGGTCAAAAGACAACTAGGGGTGTCAACTGACCACAATGCCCCTGTTCGGGTTGCATTACCGATTTTTCGGTAACACCGAGTTTTGTCCGTTTTCTCGATTTCTTACTTTTCTTTGTATTAATTAATTAATTTTTATTTGATATTTCTAATGTTATTTATACTTCAATAGGTCTTTAATTATTTCTTAAAAATATTTTCTAGGGTTCCCCATGGTCCAGGGCTAGTCAACGGTCCACGCCGCAACTTCTCGGTGTGGTCACCCATCGCTAGGTTTCTCGGCTCGTTTAACTTGGTTACATTTCATTGCTATTATTTTTCCTTTGTTTTTCTTGTATTTTCTTTTCTTGTATTTCATTATTTTATGTCTCCTCATCCATATCTATGTGTAGTTCTAGGCATCCTAGCTATCCGGACAACACTGGTCACCGGAACAGTAGAACGCACTACCGAACATAGGGGTGTTACAATGTTTAGGGGACCAGCCCCAGCATCTTCTACCTGTCCATACTGCCAAAAGTGGCACAAGGGGGACTGTTGGTGAGTGACTGGTGCATGCTTACGGTGTGGATCTACAGAACATCAGATCAAAATTTATCCGAAGAGGACTACTACAGCTGCTCTAACACAAGCAGACAGACCTACTCCTACACCACAAAAGGGTAGGAAACCCGATAAATCTGAGGCAGCTAGTCCATCACTGAGGCTTGCATCTGAGTCAGCTGAGAGGCCAGAGGCTAGAGTACCAGCCAGAGCCTATGCCATTAGAGCTCAGGAGGAGCAAGATGCCCCAGACGTCATCAAGGGTACGTTCTCCCTCTATAACATCTCTGTGCATGCATTGGTGGATCCAGGATCCACTCATTCATACATCTGTATCAAACTACCCATAGAGAGGGGAGTTCCAGTAGAGGAGAGTGATCAAGACATTCTGATCACAAATCCACTAGGCCACAGTGTGGTAGTGAATAAAGTGTATAAAGGTTGCCCATTGAGGATTCAGGGGTATGAATTCTCGGCAGGCCTAATTGAATTGCCCTTCTACTAGTTTGACGTGATTTTGGGAATGGACTGGTTGTCACATTATCAGACAATAGTTGATTGCAAATTAAAGAGGATTTCTCTGAAAACTTCTAAGGATAATGAGATTACTGTTGTCGGTGAAAGGACAGATTTCTTGTCTAATTTTATCTCAGCCACAGTTGTAAGAAGATTGATGAGAAAAGGCTATGAAGCTTACCTAACACAGGTGGTTGATACTAGGCAGGCTAAGCCAAATCTGTGTGATATACCCACAGTAAGAGACTTCCCAGATGTGTTTCCTAAAGAATTGCCTGGTTTACCACTAGAAAGGGAAGTCGAGTTTGCTATTGAGGTAATACCAGGTATAGCACCAATTTCTATTGCTCCTTATAGGATGGCACCCACTGAATTGAGGGAGTTAAAAATTCAGTTGCAGGAGTTACTCGATAAGGGGTTCATACACCCCAGTGTGTCACCATGGGGAGCTCCGGTGCTGTTTGTGAAAAAGAAGGATGGAATCTTGATATTGTGTATTGATTACCGGTAGTTGAACAAAGTAACTATGAAGAATAAAATATCCATTGCCCAGAATTGACGATCTGTTTGATCAGTTAAAGGGAGCTGGTGTATTTTCAAAAATTGATCTTAGATCAGGGTATCATCAGTTAAGGGTAAACGATGTAGATGTATCAAAAACTGCATTCAGAACCTAGTATGGACATTATGAATTCCTAGTGATGCCGTTTGGGTTAACAAATGCACCAGCAGTATTTATGGACCTTATGAACCGTATCTTCCATCCATATTTAGATCGGTTTATAGTGGTCTTTATTGATGATATTCTGGTGTATTCCAAGACCAGGGAAGAACATGACGAACATTTGAAGATTACTCTGCAAACCCTGCGAGAAAAGAAGCTGTATGCTAAGTTGTCCAAGTGTGACTTCTGGATGAGTGAAATCTCCTTCATTGGACACATAGTATCAGCAAAAGGGATTAGAGTGGATCCCAAAAAGATAGAAGCAGTGATGGAATGGAAGCCTCCCAGAAATACAATTGAGGTCAGAAGTTTCTTGGGGCTAGCTGGGTATTACAGAAGATTTGTGAAGGGGTTCTCTCTGATAGCTGCTCCAGTGACCAAGTTGTTACACAATAATGTGAAATTTGGCTGGAACGACAAGTGCCAAGCCAATTTTGAGAGGCTGAAGGCTATGTTAACAGAAGCACCAGTGTTAACACAGTCAGTGTCGGGAAAAGACTTTGTGGTCTACAGTGATGCCTCGCATAATAGGTTAGGGTGTGTATTGATGCAAGAGGGGAAAGTGGTCGCCTATGCTTCCAGGCAGTTAAGGCCATATGAATAGAACTACCCTACTCATGACTTGGAGTTAGCAGCAATTATCTTCGCACTGAAGATATGGAGGCATTATTTATATGGTGAAAAATGCTACATCTATACAGGCCACAAGAGTTTAAAATATTTGCCAACCCAGAAGGAGTCCAATCTTAGACAGAGGCGATGGATTGAGTTCCTAAAGGACTATGATTGTGTGATAGATTATCATCCTGGGAAGGCAAATGTAATTGCTTATGCCTTAAGCAGAAAATTCATCACAGCTTTAAGATCACTAAATGCCCGTCTGTCCTTAGCTCAAGATGGAGGTATTTTGGCTGAGTTACAAGTGAGGCCAAACCTGCTATAGCAGATACAAGATGGGCAGAAGGCAGATAAAAATTAATGGCCATTGTGGGTAAAATTCCAGAGGGAAAGGAAACTGATTATAAGGTGAAAGCATATGGGTGTCTGTACTACAGAGGAAGAGTGTGTGTACCAGATGATGGGGAACTGAAGACTAGTATTCTGAAAGAAGCACACACTAGTGTTTATGCTATGCACCCGGGAAGCACAAAAATGTATAATGATTTGAAGCCTCATTATTGGTGGCCTGGTATGAAGAAGAATATAGTTGACTATGTGACTAAGTGTTTGACATGTCAGCAAGTTAAAGCAGAACATCAAGTTCCATCAGGATTGCTACAGCCTATAAGCATACCTGAATGGAAATGGGACCGGGTCACTATGGATTTTGTTAGTGGTCTACCTTTCACCTAGAAAAAGCATGATGCAGTATGGGTGATAGTGGACAGATTGACAAAGTCAGCACATTTTCTGCAAGTTAGGACTGACTACTCACTGGAAAAGCTAGCATAATTGTATATCAGTGAGATAGTTAAACTGCATGGAATCCCACTTTCCATCATATCCGACCGAGACCCAAGGTTTATATCGAGATTTTGGAAAATGTTGCAAGAAGCCTTGGGCACACAACTCCGTTTTAGCACAGCTTTTCATCCTCAGACGGATGGACAGTCAGAACGAGTAATCCAAGTAAACTTAGAACCTAATTGAATTTTCACAATTTACAAATTGAAATGATAGTAATAATGTGAATTATGTAATAGATCCTGGAGGATATGATGAGGAGTTGTGTCATTGAGTTTAAGGGGAGTTGGGATAGATATCTCCCACTGGCAGAATTTGCATATAATAATAGCTACCAAGCTAGCATTCAAATGGCCCCGTATGAAGCACTGTATGGGAGGATGTGTAGAACCCCCGTATGTTGGACTGAATTGGGCAAAGATAAGCTGGTAGGACCAGACCTAGTGAAACAGACTGAGGAGAAAGTGAAAATAATCAAAGCAAATTTGAAGGTTGCTTGAGATAGACAGAAATCTTATGCCGACTTGAAGAGAAAATAGATAGAGTATGCAGTTGGTGAAAAAGTGTTTCTTAAAGTCTCACTGTGGAAGAAAGTATTGCGGTTTGGAAGAAAGGGTAAGTTAAGCCTTAGGTTTATTGGCCCATATGAAGTCATTGAACGTGTGGGTCCAGTACCCTACAGGCTAGCCTTACCACCAGAACTGGATAAGATCCATAATGTATTCCATGTTTCTATGCTAAGAAGATATCGCTCAGACCCTTCATATGTCATCTCCATGGAAGAGATTGAAATCCAACCAGACTTGACATATACAGAAGAGCCTATACGGATCCTAGCTCGGGAGTGAAGGAACTGAGAAATAAATAAATTCCACTGGTGAAAGTACTTTGGAGGCACCACAACACTGAAGAGGCAACTTGGGAAAGTGAAGAGACGATGAGGCAACAGTTTCCTCAACTGTTTGCATTAGGTAAATTTTGAGGACAAAATTTTTATTAGAGGGGAACAGTTGTAACATCCTCACTTTAGCTAGTCCATACAGTCTACTGTTCCGATGACCAATGTCAGTCCGGGCAACTAGAATGTTTGAAATTATAATTAGACTAAAGTGGAAAGTTACAAAGAAACTAAATAATACTCATAAAAATCAAGGAAAATTTATAGGAATGAAATACACTAAGGTTAAACGAGCCGAAACCCCAGGGATGAGTAACTGGAAAGGGAAGTGACGGTGAAGGCCGTTAGCAACCCTAGACCCGGGAAAAATTTATAAAATAATTTTTGGGACTCCAGAGAAGGGTCATTGAGGTTCTTATGGAATTAGAATGCCAACAAAATGCTTAGAAAAATTTTTCAATAGGTACAGACAATTTTGGCTCGTTAAGCCAAACGAGGGCATTTTGTTCATTTCGTCTTTAGAGATGATTTTTGACCAACTTGTCCATTCATGAAGTGAATTATATGACATAAAATATAAACAAATATGATGAAAAAATATTTAAAAATGAATAGGAAAGGAAAGGAAAGAAAAAGAAAGTAAATTGGATTTATTACCTAATGCTTATGTCAGCATAAGGTAATTAATTCCTTTGGCCAATCAAATTTATCAACCACAATTAAAATACATAAAAGATGGCAGAAATCTGGAACAAACCAGCAGCCCTCTCCCTTCTTCAAAACGTCACCCATGATCTCCCTCACTCCTCCATTAACAAGCTTCCAAATCTTCATTTTTCCTAGTTTTCTTTCAACAAACACCCTAATTGTCAACACAAAACATTGATATTTCATCTTGGTGAATCTTTTGGGAGCAGAAAGAAGTGTAAAAGAAGCACTCTTGCAAGGTTGAAATTCACTCTATTAGAGGTTAGTGACTTAACTTGTTTTTCTCTTTCAATTTATGTTGGAGGAGTATAATTGAGTTTAAATTTACAAAGAAATTTAATAAATAACATGTGTATGCCCATCCAACATTTTTGGCAGCCTTGGATGTGGTAAGGTTTTGAGGATTTCATGGAACTAGAAAAGGTAGTATGGCTGCCTTAACATTAGTCTCTTAAGTGAAATGGTGAAATACAAGTTAAATGCATGATTTGAGATGTTAGGGTTAGGGTTTGGGTATGAAATAGAGTCTTTGAGCATGTAGGACTAGGCATGAGTCCAGCAGTTTTAGGTAGCAATAACTGAATTTATAGAGGTTCAATTGGTGCAAACCTGAAACTAGACACATAATGACACAACTTTGGTGAAGAAACCATGCCCAGAAAACCAAACCAAGTTGACCTAAAGATTGCCCTAATCCGAGTGACCTGCAATCTGTCTGGGTAAAATGATCAAATGAACAGTGTTTAGTCATTTGGTCATAACTCAGTGTAGAAAAGTCCAATTGACCTGAAATTTTACCAACAACAAGTTGAGATATATACCTACAACTTTTATGAAGAAACCTAACCCAAATTATGACCATAACATATTCAAAAAGTGACCTGCGATCCGCTCAAAATATCAGAGATTTGGTCACCCGTAAAGTCCGAAAATTTGTAATTCGGCCAGTTGTGGTTTTTGGGCCATAACTTGAGCTACAAAACTCCAAATGGAGTGATTCAAGAAAAGAAATGTAACTAGACAAAATAAGGAACAACTTTCATGTTGACCACTTTGTCAAATTCCTACCGCAAAAATGACTAATGGAATAGTAAACACAAAGTTTGAAATCTGAAAATTTTGAACAATTAACATTAAACTTAGAAATGGTATTGGCAACCAATACCAACAATTTTAGAATGCAAAATATGGTATGTTGGGAGTATTAAAACCAATGTACCTATTGTCCATGTAAAAGTTAACATTTTTGTTGACTAATGAATTGAATAGTAACACCTAAACTTGAATTTCAAGAATTGTATAATTTAAGAGTGTAACATGCCCTAGTACACCTAGCAAGATTGGTTTAGATAGGTTGGCATGCCAATATGGTTCTGTTAGCAGTACTGCATATGGCTTCATGCCATTCGGTGTTTTATGGCCTTACGTGCCATTCTGTGAAATAATAGCCTTTGGCTATGTTGATTGAGTTGTTATACTCGGGTTTTATCCCTGATAATTGTTACAATTTATTAGTTGTTCTGTTGCACACCGGGAGACACAATGTGACCGATGGTGTGATGGTCTGAGGTACCTAATACCCAGTGTCAATTTACCCGTTTATCCAATCCAGTCGGCTAGTAGTAGTTACTCGGGCAATGATAATAAATCTTACTAAATTTTAATCGAATAATACTACAGTAAATATCAGAAATTAAGTTTAGTAAAGATGTAAACATACATTCTGCATATTTACTTTATTTTTGTTACTTTATTTTATATTGTCACCACTAAGTAGAATTGCTTAGCGCGTTGCTTTTGCCACGCATAGGTATTGGAGACATAGCTGGGGAGCCCAGCAGACATCAGACCGAGTGAACTTTCAAAGCTGCATACTGAGTCCAAAGTCACCTTACTTCAGCAGTGCACTTGGTAGGACATTAGGACTTTGGGTGGCATTTTGTATTTTGCATTTTGGATTGTAACTATAAACTTTTGAAATTATTTGATAATGTAAATATATGAAATTTCATGTTATTGAAATTTTCTGTATATTATGTTGAAAAATGAAATGTTGAGAAATATACATGAATGGTGATGTGGACAAAAATATTGAAAATAGTGTGAAAATTTGGAGATTGAGTTGAGATGTGTGTATATTGGAGTTCTGGATTTGAAAACTATATTGGAAGTGTCTTTTAAACAGGTTCAGAAGAACTATTTTTCCAAATTACAGCCGACACTCTGCCGGATTTTCTATAAAAATTGCGAAAAAATTCAGATTTATCAAAAATTGTAAATAAATGAATTAAAAGGGATAAATTGAAAGGGAAATATGAATTGGTGTTCCGGCACATTGAGTGGCATATCTTGCTCGGCACACTGTAAACGGGTAAGGGGTGTCACATGCTGACTTGCAATTGGATGGTTATATTAATTCTAATTTCTAATCAAATATCGATGATAGAAAGTCTACCTCTACGTTTGTGTTCATTTGTAATGGAGGTGCATTCATGTAACACTCCTATGTTCGGTAGTGCGTTCTATTGTTCCAGTGACCATTGTTGTCCGGACAGCTAGGATGCCTAGAACTACAATTAGATATGGGTGAAGAGACATAAAATAATGAAATACAAGAAAAGAAAATACAAAAAAAAACAAAGAAAAAATAATAGTAATGAAATGTAACCAAGTTAAACGAGCCGAGAACCATAGCGATGGGTGACCGCACTGGGAAGTTGCGGCGTGGACCGTTGACTAGCCCTGGACCGAGAGGAACCCTATAAAATATTTTTAAGACTTAAATAAATATCTATTGAAGTATAAATATCATTAGAAATATCAAAGAAAAATTAATTAATTAGTATAAAGAAAGACGAGAAATCAAGAAAACGACAAAACTTGGTGTTATCGAAAAATTGGGAATGCATCCCGAATAGGGGTATTGTGGTCATTTGACACCCCGAGTTGCCTTTTAACCTAAATGTCCATTAAAAATAAATAATATTAAACTTTGAAAATACCATAAAAAATTAAAATGAGATACGTTATGTAAATAGTGAAAGTGTAGTGGCCAAATTGCAAAAATTGGAAAATTTAACATTAAAATAGATTTTTAATCAATTAGTGCTCCACTAACATCACTTAAGTGGACAGCCAACTCCACTAACTCCATCTTCTTCTTCTTCTACATTCTTCTCCAAGCCAAACTAAATTCTCTCAAAAATTCTTCGATGGCCGCACCATACCACAAGCTCCATCTACCATGATTAAGCCATGGTTTCTTGCAAATTTCTTCATTAAAAGTGGTGTATACCTCTTGGGCAGATTATTAGGAGCAAGAAAGTTAAGTTTTGGTGAGGTTTTGAAGAACTTCAAAAGTGGTAAGTGAGTGTTTTCAATTCTTGTTTCATTAAAAGTGTAACCAAGGTTGTGGGTAATTGATTTGTGGAAGAATTTTTGAAGTTTGATGTTTTAATGGAGATGTACATTTTGGTAGCCATGGAAATTCTGTATATGTAGCTTGTTTTTACTTGTTTATGGTTGTCTAAGATGTTGTTATTGATGGCAGCATGGATATGTGTATAATGGTTTGAATTTGGACATGTAAATGAGGTATGTCATGTGGTTAATTGTTGTAATTGGACTTAGAAAAATTCTGAGTTATAATATGTTTGTTGAGAGTTGTTACAAGCTGCCAAAATGACAAAAAATGTGAAGTAAAGTGTGTTAATATTATGGTACAAACCAGAATTGGCATGGAAGAATTAATTTGGTAAGTGTTGGATGTGTAATTGGTAAGGATAAACAATGTGTAATAGGGCAGTGTACATTTTAGCTTAGAACCTTAAGTGTGTGACTCCAATTGGTATGAGACCAATTGGAGGTGAAACTAGGCACAAAATGTGCCAACTTTCATGAAGGAAGCTTACCAAAATTCTGCCTAGAAGGTGACTTGAAAAATGACCAAATCCGGATTAGTGACTTGAAAGCCTGAAAATTTACCATTTGGGTAGTAGTTAGTGTTTTGATCATAACTCACTCAAAACAGGTCCAAATGACCTGAAATTTTTACCATGAATAGCTTAGACATATATCTACAATTCTTATGAAGACACCAAAGCCCAAAAATAGCCAGAACCAAGCCAAATAGCTTACACAATTTTAGGTACCAAAACTGGCCGAACCAAAAGTGACCTAAAAATGACCTAAAGTTATCATTTTGGTGCATTCTGTCCAGTATTGGTAAATTGACCATAACTTGGTCTGCACAACTCAGAATGACCTGAAATTTTGCCCTGCATGCAATAAGACATAGACCTACAAGTTTGTAGTTTGGACCAAAATCCGTAAACCGAGGGAACTAGGTCGTCCGGCTAAGTCAAAATAGTACACTGAAATCTGGCAAATTGCAATAAAATGTAATATACTTGAAAGTAAATTTGGCAACATGTACCAACACTAAAAGGCTATAAAATGTGACATATTGGTAACATTAAACCTAATTCATCTAGAGTGCAACGAAGGTCAACATTTTAGGTTGACTAAGGAAAATAATAGAATTCAATAAATTAATTATTAAGCCTTATTGTTAGAGATAGTTCAAATGAGTACTGAAACACTTCAAATTATATGTTTCAGTTAGCAAAGACTCAGGAGAGGGGAAGGAAACACTGAATCAAGACCAAGAGACATTTATCAGAGGTTTGTGCACAACTAGTTTTTAACTGATTTTGTTCTGAATATTACATATGGTTAAATGACATATTTTTCTTATGTATTATGTTTAACAAGCATTGGATTTAATTCAATGATTATTGAAATTGTTATAGTATGTATGAATTTAGCTTTGTGAAATGGTATTTCCACAAGTATTAAGCATTGTTGTGAATTAAATAAATTATGTTTTGAAAAATTGTGATAGAACATGTTTTGAATTGTGATGGGCAATTTGCATGGAAAAATGCAAATTTATGATTTGAATTATGATGAGCATAAAAATTATTGGATATTGGAATTGACTTTAGATCGAATTGTATTGTGATTTATGCTCACTAAAAGGATTGTGATATTGTTTTATATCTCACTATAGATGCTTGACTAGGTTATTAGCCATCTCTCTCATTTGTTGAGAAGATAATGGAGTTAGTTATGTTTTGATTACCATGGTACGTGCACAGGCTTAGATTCTCCTCTTATTAGAGGTTAGATCTAAGTTTTATATTATGGCCCTTTCAGAAGATTCATTATTATGATGTATACTTTGCACGATGATTCGACCTCCCCGACCATAGGGAGTTAGAATTCGATTCAACCTCCCCGACCATAGGGGGTTAGAATCACCCCGAAGATGGCCCTTTCGGATTAATCTTGCATAGTTAGTGAGATAAAGAATGGTTTTTGAGATAAAGAATGGTTTTTGAATAGTAAGGAATTGTGATTTCAATTATGATTTATGTATAATCGATTTTGTTGGAATTACCTTAAATGGTTAGTTATGATTTGATAAATTGAATTTTGTCATCAAAGTCATTTTATACAAATGATTTATATAATTGGTAATGAATATTTTGAGTTTTGAAATTTGATGAGTATTCAGATTTCCAAATTATTTGCTGTAAATTTTATCATTGTATATTGTACTATGTTTTAAATATTAGTTGTGCACCATTGAGTTCACCACTCAGCGATAACTTTGTATGGTGTCGCAGGTGAAAAGAGCATAGAGCAATTGAGTAAGCTTCTTTGAAGAGACATTCAGATCAGCTCCAGGTATATCATAGGTATACCCATGTACATAGGTTTTGATGTATACATGTAATAATATGTATGTAAATTATTTGAGCAGTTGTATAAAAACTCTAGTAAAATATTTTGGTATGTAATTAAATGTAAATTATTGTAAATGTAAATTTGAGATTTCATTTACTTGAATAGTTTTGTAATATAAATTTTGAGTCTTATAATTAATAAAATGTTTCTTTATGATGAGATTGGTTTGAAAATGAATTGATTGTTTATTGAGATTTGAATTGTGAATTGAAATGAAGTTTGTCACGACCTAGGGATGGGGTTGGGACGTGCTTGTTCAACCAGCTACGCACTGGGGTGGAAACTTGGTGTCCCACATCGGAAACGGGAAGAAAAGATTTGGGCCATATATGTGGGAGCCTTCCTCACCTGGTTAGCGCGCTTTTAGGAATGAAACCTCCCAAGGGACAAATCCGTGAGGCCCATGGGCCAAAGTGGACAATACTAACTGGAGAAGGATCGGGCTGTTACAATTTGGTATCAGAGCTGGACTCCCTCTAGTACGGTGTGTGGTGCGAGGACACACCAGGCGTGTGACACCCCTTACCCGTGTACAGTATACCCGAGTAAGTAATGCCACACGGTGTACCGGCATACTCTAATATTCCTCAATTAATTTATACAATGCTTTTGCATATAATTTATGAAATACAATTTATTTAAACCATTTATCAAAAGTATTATTCATTTGAGGTTCCGAAGATTTTAAGGAAAATCCGGCGGAGTACCGGCTAAAAATGGAGAAAACAGTTCTTCGGAACCTGTTAAAAACACTTCCAATATACAATTTCATTCATTCTCAACTCCAATATCATCAATAAAACTCAATATCAATATCTCAATAATTTGTCAATTTCTGGTCTCAACAACCTTTTCATTTCTCAAAACATCCCTTTCTCAGGGTTCTCATATATAAACAACCATTAAATACTCAAATTAATACCATACATGACCATAAATCTTTATTATTTACATGAACCTCAAAATACATTACATAAATCCCGAATACATATGAGAAAATAAAAAGTTAATTACAAAATGACAAAATGACATCTAGTGTCCTACCAATGCACTGCAGGTGACGAGGTGACACGGACATCGAAAGCGTAATCAGGATGGACTCACCCAGTCTGTGGTCTACTGGGCTCGCGATCGGGATCTCCAGTACCTACGCGTGGCAAAAGCAATGCGCTAAGCAATAATGCTTAGTGGTGTAATAATATAATAAAAGAAAATAGCAAGAAAATAAATGTGTATAGAATGTGTATGCTTTCTTTGTTTGGTATTGATATATTCATTGTTTCATTAACGTTGTTCACTTTTATTCATTTGTTGCCCAAGTAACCTACACTAGATGACTGGATCGATAACGGGTAACCGCACTGGGTACCTAGTACTCGCCGTCACACCATCGGTCACATATGCATCTCCCGGCAGGCAAATGTAACAGCTAACAAGTCAGAATAATATCGTGCACAAGGCCAAGTCTCAATACAAAGTCAGAATGGCTAAAAGCCATGAAATCACGGAATGGCATATTGCCATGTGCGATCGCTAATCGAACCCTATTGGCATGCCAAACTATCCAAACCAATCTTGTTAGGTATACTAGGGCATTTGAAACTTTTAAATTCTTCAATTTGTGAATTTCAACTTTTTTGGTGTCACTATTCATCATTGGTCAACAAAAATATTGACTTTTAGAATAAAAATGTGTACATTGACTTTGGCACTCCCAACATACCACATTTGGTGTTTAAAACTTGTTGGCATTAAGTGTTAATACCATTTCAAAGTGTAAACCCACACAAGCAGAATTTTCAGTTTTGGTGAGTCAACTTCACTGTTTCATTGGACACTGTTACTGTTGGAATTTGAAGAAATGTAAAACATGAAAGTTGTTCCTTATTTTGTCTAGTTGAATTTCCTTTTTTGAATCACTCCATTTGGAGTTTTGTAGCTCCAGATATGGCCCAAAAACCCAAGCTGGCCGGATTGCCAAATCTGCAGATTTGCCATATCTACAGTGCATGAACAGTAAATAGAGTCACTTGGTTGGATGGGTTCTGGCCATAATTTGGGGTAGGTTCCTTCATGAAAGTTGTTTGTCTATGTCTTAACTTGTTGCTGTAAAAATTTCAGGCCAATTGACCAAATATACAGTGAGTTATGGCCAAATGAACAGTTACTGTTCATTTGGTCAATTCTGCAGAGGCAGTTTCAGGGTTCCGGATTGGGGCCAAGTTTTGGTCCTCTTGATTTAGTCTTTTGGGCATGGTTTCTTCAGCAAAAATGTGACATTATAATCCTAGTTTCATGTCCAATTGGCCAAACATCAATTGGACTAACACAGCCCAAGTTATGGCAGTGCAAAGGGACTGAATTTTCAGTCCCTATGCTACTATCCTAGGGCAGTTTATACCTTGACTTTGTCCTACCATTTTTCAGTCCCATTTATGGTCAACATATCCAAAATGATCACTTATTGACCATTAGAGTGTTCTTTAATAGGTTGGTCAGCCAAGTCAATTTTTCATGCCTCAAAACCCTAATGTCCAATGCCATTTTACCCATAAACCTCAATTAACACCTTAATTCAACATCTATATAGATATATAACTTAAGCATAATCTCCAATACATGCTAAGTCCATTAAAAACACTCAAAACCATTCCTCTATTAGGGCTGCCGAATTCTTTGGTGGAGATACACAAGAATTTTTTTCATTATTTCACAATATCTAATTCATTAGAAGCCTAAATCATGGAATAAATGAGTTTTAACTACACATATATGCACTAACCTTGTTGTATGCCAATCCAAGCTTGAGAAAGCTTCACTTTCTTTCTTCTTCTTGGCTGCCAAAAGACTATGCAAGGTACTAGAACAAATTTTAGTGAAAGGAAGCTAGGGTTTTAGGGTGAAATGAAGGAGGGAATTAAGCTTTGATCAAGTTGTCAATGGTGGCTTGGTTACCCAAGGGTTTCGGCTGGTTTGGGATAAGGAAGAAGGCAGCTGCATTTTTGTTTCTTTTGGTCTTCATTTGTCTTTTTATTTATTAGTCAAAGGATGGCTTATTTGTGATTGGTCCACATTTCCTTAATGACATCACCATGATGTCATAATTAAGCTTTTTCCTCATTTTCTTTCCTTTCCTCCACTACTCATTTTCAATTTGATTTCTAGTAATGTTTATTCATATTTTATGTCATATTAATTATTTACTCAACTGGACAAGTCGGCCAAAAATCACCTCTGAAGGCGAAATGACCAAAATGCCCTCCGTTTGGCTTAACGGGTCAAAATCGTCTGTACCGATTGAAAAATTTTTCTAGGTATTTTCTTGGCATTCTAATGCCATGGGAACCTCAATTACCCTTCTCTGGAGTCCCAAAAATTATTTTATAATTTTTCCCCTGGGTCTAGGGCTCCTCGTTCCGAGAACCGCAACTTCCCTCTGGTTACCCATCGCTGGGCACCTACTGCTTAACTCGGTTGTATTTTATTCCTAAAATTTTTACTAAATTTTTCTTATTAATATTTGAGTTAATTATGGTTCCTGACTTTAATTTAAATATTTTTCCGGACATTCTAGCTGTCCGGACCGACACCGGTCACCGGAACAGTAGGATGTACGGAGTAGTTACCGGGAGGGTGTTACAAGGCGAAAGCTGGTGGGCTTGTCACGACCCAGGGATGGGTTTGGGACATGCTTGTTCAACCAGCTACGCACTGGGGTGGAAACTTCGTGTCCCACATCGGAAACGGGAATAAAAGATTTGGGCCATATATGTGGGAGCCTTCCTCACCTGGTTAGCGCGCTTTTGGGAATGAAACCTCCCAAGGGACAAATCCCTGAGGCCCATGGGCCAACGTGGACAATACTAACTGGAGAAGGATCGGGCTGTTACAAAGTTATTGGAGTTGTATTTGAAAAAACATATTAGAAGTATTTTCTTTTGCAGGATTGAAGAATTGTTTTGTCAAAATACAGCTGGCACTTTGCCAAAATTTTGAAAAAATTTTATAACACCAGATTTTAATCGATGATTTAAATTTCACAAAAATTGTTTTAAAATCCCTTGTATTATATCTAATGGGTTATCGGTAGGAGAAGTACGGTAATTCATTGGGTGTACTATGGGATTATGTTACATCTTACGGGGGAATAAGGTGTGACAAGTCAGTTGGAAGAGTTCCAAACTGACTACGACTATTGATTCCACTACAGAGGCTGAGTATATTGCTATATCAGATGCTGCAAAAGAGGCTGTTTGGATATAAGGAATCTCGATCTCACCAGAAATCCACACACATAGAAAGGCGCTACCATATTATCAGAGAGATAGTTGGGCAAGGCGATGTAGCCATACAGAAAATAGCATTAGCTAAAAATCTAGTTGATCCATTCACTAAGGCCATGTCACAAGCTCAGCTAGACCGACATCTTAAGAAGATTTGTAATGAATGACTCTTGTGCTAGTGGGAGATTATTAGTAGTATGCCCTAGAGCATATCATTTAGTATGTATCTTATACATGTTTTATTAATAAAGGCATTATCACTTTTCCATTTACATAACATATTTATGTGTAATAGAAAAGGTTCATTGATATTTTGTTAGAAATTCTATTCTTAAGTTGTTAAGAATATGAGTGATGGTATTTCTAGCACAAAGTATCATAAATTGGTTCACAATCGAGGATACTTCACAATAAGGACATGCCTTATCCAGAAAGATTGTAATCATGTTTGTTCCCAAGTTATTTATATGAGCTGTAAATGTTAGTAGTATGCCCTAGAGCATATCATTTAGTATGTATCTGGTACATATTTTATTAATAAAAGGCATTTCCACTTTTCCGTTTACATAATATATTTATGTGTAATAGAAAAGGTCCATTGATATTTTGTTAGAAATATTATTCTTAAGTTGTTAAGAATATGAGTGACAATATTTCTAGCACAAAGTATCATAAATAGGTTCACAATCGAGGATACTTCATAATAAGGACATGACTTATCCAGAAAGATTGTATTCATGTTTGTTCCCAAGTTATTTATATGAGATATAAATAAGATGGAATGGTGAGTCTCATGCCATATAACAAACTTGATAGGCACTTATAAATGATAAGTAGGCCGAACCAGTGACACTTATGACAAGCACATGGAGTTTACTCTTGTCAATGTTTTGTCATAAATCATATCAGTGCATATAATCTTTAGACTGAGATAGCATAGTTATCTTGTATATAGGTAGTTTGAGTTTGATATCGCTTTCATACTTGTACTATGTATGGGTATATGGGCATGTGTTGGCTCCTACTAGTTATATATGGAGGTAGGTGTTGATCAAGATGGAATCTGCTCTCTAAGTAAATAGAGTTAAAATCCTATGTTCATTTAATTGTTCTTGATGTTTCAAGTTCTGGCCAGACAGATAGATTTATTCGTAAAAGAGTTTCGATGAGAAAAATCTTTTAATCAAGAACTGGAATTAAAAGAGAACATAATATTCATAGCAAATGGAGTTTGACATAAACCATGACTCCAGCTTGAGTTGGGATTTTGTAACAGAGAGATTCTAGTGCATGGTAACATATGATTATAGGTTCATTTAAGGTAAATCTTATTACTAATTGGGTGGTCATGGCATGCTATGCTAGGTGTTAACCATGGTCTATGAGGTTCATAAAATGATTTAGAGAAATCATTTATGGTAAGAAAGAGTTCTGATGATATTAAGAGTTGATATCATGTCTCATTGCCAATTAGTGATGAGCCTAGTAAGTCACACACATGCATAAGTTATCACCTAATTAAATATGATTTAATTAATTAATTAAAGAGTTTAATTGATTAATTAAATAGGTTTGGTTTGTAATTAAATTGCAAAGTCCCTAGCATGACTTGAAACCAAATCTAGATTATTGGATGTGTAGTATAAATTAAATTTATATTTAAAGTGTTTAAATATGAATTTAATTGATGAGAAATTAATTAATAGAGATTAATTAATTAATTTATATTTGATATAAATTAATTAGAAGAAGAAAATAATTATTTTGGGTTAAGAACTCAAAATTAAGACACAGGGGCATTTTGGTCATTTCACAGTGTGACACGTGGCACCATGAGATGGTGACACATGGCATAACACATAAGCTTGCCAAATGTTTTTTTTTAATCATGTAAGATGATTAAAATCAAGATTAAATATAGGTTTGACACTTGGCACAATGTGATTGGGTCACTTAAACCTAGAGCTAATCAAAAGGTGACATGTGGCTAGGGTTTAATGTGTTAACCTAGCTATTTAAGTGTGGTTATGAAAAGAAAACATAACCAGCAGCCTCTCCTCTCAATTGTCACGCCACTTTGAGCCTCTCTAGCTATTTCTCTTCATCTCTCATCAATTCAAAGAGATTAGCTATCAATCTCTTGAATTAAGAACACTAGAAATTGTTTCTAGTGTCCTGTTTACATCTTTAATCTCTTAAAAGGAAGAACTTGATTTTCTAATTAATAGAAAAAGCTTTAGAAGCTATTCAAGGGCTGCCATAGGTGTTCTTGGTGTGGACAAGCTAGAGGGACAACATTTGGTGTCCTGAAGACGAATCTCAATGGCGCATGCGGCAAAGACATCAAGAGGTTAGTGTAATCGTTCTTGATTTAATCTAGGGTTCTAAAATTAATATGATTAATTTTAAAATCTTAAATGGCAAATACAGATCCAAAAACATATTAAAAGAGTTTTAATATGTTGTTTATCATTGAAATCAAATAGATAAAAATAAATCTTGCATGGTGCATGTGACCCTAGGTGAAAATTTTTGAATTCAATGGTATAATCTTGTGTTTTTCACGCTTCCGTTCCTTCAATTGGTATCAGAGCCACTATATTTGCCATTTAGATTGTTGATTATATAATTTAATTGTGTGTTTGATCATGAGATCAAGAGATTCATTGCTGGTTGGATAATGAGGTGTGGCGGCACACATGGTGAAGCCACCATTGTTGGCGGCAACAATGGTTCCTTGGGTGGTTCAAGGTTTGGCTTTTAATTCTGCAATTGTTGTATGATCTAAGGCGTATTCTTTGACTAATTAAAGTGTTTAATTAGTTGTTTTAATCACACAATTAAATTATGATTCAAATCAAAATTTTAAAAATTGTTTGAATGTGATTCAAATCTGAATTTTAAAAGTTGTTTGAATGTGATTCAAATCTGAATTTTTAAAGTTGTTTGAATCATATTTAAATCTGATTTTTTAAAATTGATTCAATAAAATTCAGATATGATTTTTTTAAAAATATTTGAATGTGATTCAAATCTGATTTTTTAAAAAATGTTTGAATGTGATTCAAATCTGAATTTTTGAAGTTGTTTGAATGTGATTCAAATCTGAATTTTTAAATTTGTTTGAATGAGATTCAAATATGAATTTTTAAATTTATTTGAATCATATTCAAATCTGTATTTTTAAGTTGAATATGAGATATTCAATTTAATTTAAGTATGTATGTTTTATTTAATTGTTAAATAGTGATATGCATGATGGATGATCATGGACTATAAAAGACCAATGTGATTGGATTTATTTCTTTTATGTTTCTTTGGGATTGTAAATTAATTAATTTATTTTAATTTATTTTGGGCATGTATTATTAAGTTTGTAATATTTTTGGGTTGTAATTTCATTTATTTAAGTTCTTGTAAATTTGCCTTGGTATGCCAAGGATTACTATGTAATATTGGATTGCAAGAAGTTCAAGGAGGTCAAGAGCATTGGTGGGACCAGTGGGAGGAATTCAAGATCAAGTGTTGATTATGTACTCCTTCAGCAACTCTTGTAAAATGAATGAATGAAATGCACCTAGGAATGCCCTGATTCAATTCTTGGTGGCTCAGAATTGAATCCCTTAGAAAGTCCATGATCATACCATATTTACTGCTTATCCATGAATGCATGAGATGTATGGGAATGTATGCAATTATATGATATATGCATGCTAAATGGATAATGTGCAAAGTGAGACCTTAATAGTAATTAGAATGACCATAAAATCTTCCAAACAAATGATTAAGTTGGAAATGCTATAATTAAAGTAATTATAACATAGGCCCTCCATTGGGGCAATTATTTTAAGAAATTTTAAATAGTTGCATAAGATGCAATTTATTTAAGAGATTTTCTTAAGAATAATTGTTAAGCATGAGATGTTGTAAATATGTAAATGGTTTAGTGGCCAATATTGGATGTACCTGAGGACATTAAAATTATTTGCATAATTTCTGGCTCAATGGGATCAACTTAACTAATGCAAGATAAGTCAATAATGGATGTACCTGAGATTTTGAGCATTTGGGGCTAGGTAAAGGATTGAACCTCACATGAGATGTGATGGGCAAGGAGTTGCTCACTTATAGTTTATTGTAATTCCAATAATGGATGTACCTGAGGATGATCAATAGAATTATAAGAATTCAATCACCCACTAGAAATCCATCCAACTAGGATTTCCGTTTTCTACTTTGGAAGTGTAGGATTCGCTAAGTTAGTGGGAGGACCAATTTGATTAAAAGACCATAATCATTTTGGTTAATTACATGATACATTTACTAATTAATCTGGTTATTTTCTGCGATTAATTTTACGATAAAAATGAGCACAAAACAACCACCACCATCCAATATCCTTGCAAGCATACTTGATCACAACAGGTTGACAGGACCTAATCTGTCTGATTGGCTAAGAAATTTGAAACTTGTCTTGAACCTTGAACATATAGGATATGTTCTAGATTCAAATGTTCCTAGTCCCTTACCTCCAGAGGCCACTTAAGAGGAACATGAAACTTTGGACAAGTGGAAGGAGCATGATATGAGAGCTAAGTGTTAAATGTTTGCTTCCATGAGTAATGAGTTACAGAAGCAACATGAAAACTTGCAGAGTGCAAGTGAGATCCTCCTTCACCTACAAGAGTTGTATGGTGAGCACAGCAGGAATGCTAGGTATGAGATATCTAGACAGCTATTCCGTATGAGGATGTCTGAGGGACAGAATGTTGGGGATCATGTCCACAAGATGATTCGGCTGATTGAGCAGTTGGAACATCTTGACTTCAACATGGGTTTCCAACTACAAACGGATTTAATCCTTCAGTCCCTTCCTGAGTCTTTTGGGAATTTTGTAATAAATTTCCATATGACTAAACAGGAATGCACTTTAGCTGAATTACTCAACATGCTGGTTATTGCCCAAAAGAATATGCCAGGCAATAAAGGAAAAGAGGTAGCTTTGGTTGCATCTTCTTCTGCTGGAAAGTCCAACAAGAAGAAGGGCAATAAGAAAAAGAAACTTCAGATTCCTGGTCCTTCCAAGAAAATAGCTAAACAGAAAAGGAAGACTAAAGCTGAAAAAGGCAAAGAAAAGTGTTTCCATTGCTAACAGGAAAGTGTTTCCATTGCCAGTAAGAAAGTGTTTCCACTAGCCAGAGGATAGCAATCTAAATGAATGCAATGCCATGGTGAAAACCAACTCAAGTTCAAAATATATTTGGCACTTAAGGTTATGTCATGTTGTAGAAGATAGGATTACAAAATTGGAGAAAATGGGGATTTTATCCTCATTGGGTTCTGAGCCTACTCCAACTTGTGAATCTTGCCTTCAAGGCAAAATGACTAGATCACCCTTTGTTGGACAAGGGCTAAGAGTGAAAATATTTTGGAACTAATACATAGTGATGTATGTGGTCCGTTTAAAGAAATGGCTAGAGGGCTTTCATTATTTTATTACCTTTCTTGATGATAAATCAAGGTTTGGGTATTTGTATTTGATAAAATACAAACATGAATCCTTTGAAAAGTTCAAAGAATTTAAATCTGAAGTAGAAAATCAAACAGGAAAGAGTATTAAAGCTCTTCGATCAGATCGTGGAGGTGAATATTTGAGTACTGAATTTGATGAATACTTGAGAGAGCATGGCATTGTTTCTCAGCTGACTCCTCCAGGAACACCACAGCTGAATGGTATATCTGAAGGAGAAATCGTACCCTATTGGATATGGTACGTAGTATGATGAGCTATCTTGATATGCCAATCTCCTTTTGGGGATTTGCATTAGAATCGACTTTATATATTCTGAATAGGATTCCATCAAAATCGCTTTCTTCCACACCTTATGAGATATGGCATGGAAGAAAACCAAGTCTTAAGCATGTTAAGATTTGGGGTTGTCCACTTATATCAAAAAGTGAACAACGATAAATTGGAGACCGGATCGGTAAAAGGTCAATTTGTTGGATATCCAAAAGATAGTTTTGGATATTATTTTTATTTGCCTACTTCACAAAAGGTTGTGATAAGTAGAGATGCCACATTTCTTGAACAACAGTTTGTTCAAGAAGGAGGCAAAGGAAGGCAAATAGAGTTAGAATTGGAGAATTTTGACCAACCAATGCATCGGATGGATATAGATCCATCTAGTCAACCTATACCCGTTGATGAAACATCTACAATTTGTTCCTCGTAGAACAACCAGGGTATCTCACCCACCAGTGAGATATGGTTTTCTTCATGAAGAAGAACAAGAGTTGTCTACTCATGAAGAAGTAGATCATGGGGATGATCCACTTACCTATGAAGAAGCTATATCAGATATAGACTCTTCAAAATGGATTGATGCTATGAAATCCGAGATTGATTCCATGTATAAGAATCAAGTTTGGGATATTGTTGACCCACCTGAAGGTATTGTACCTATAGGAAACAAATGCGTTTTCAAGAAGAAAATTGGTTCTGATGGAAAGGTAGAGACCTATAAGGCAAGGCTAGTAGCAAAAGGGTTTCGCCAAAGGCAATGAATAGATTATGAGGAGACTTTCTCGCCTGTTGCCATGCTTAAATCAATTAGGATTTTATTAGCAATAGCTGCATACTATGATTATGAGATTTGGCAGATGGATGTCAAAATAGCTTTTCTCAATGGATACATTGAAGAAAACATTTTCATGGAACAACCTAAGGGATTTGAATCCCAAGATGGTTCCAAGGTATGCAAGCTAAAGCGATCCATTTATGGGTTGAAACAAGCTTCGAGGAGTTGGAACATTCGTTTTGATGAAGCCATTAAATCTTTTGGTTTTATAAAAAATGAGGATGAGCCATGTGTATATAAGAAGGTTAGTGACAGTGCTATCACTTTCCTTGTCTTATATGTGGATGACATACTGTTGATGGGTAATGATACAGGTATGTTGACGACTATAAAGGTATGGTTGTCAAATACATTCTCCATGAAAGACTTAGGGGAGGCAACCTATATTCTTGGGATTCGCATCTATAGAGATAGAGCGAAAAGAATAATTGGTTTATTCCAAAGTCTATACTTGGAAAAGGTGTTAAAGAGGTTTAACATGCTTGATTCCAAGAGAGGATTGTTACCGTGAGACATGGTATCCATCTTTCTAAAGAGATGTCTCCAAAGACACCAAGAAAGAGATAAGATGGCCAGATTCCATGTGCTTGGCTATTGGAAGTTTAATGTATGCAATGTTGTGTACTAGGCGGATATTGCATATCTTTAGTTTGACTAGCGGTATCAATCCAATCCAGTTTGGAACATGGATAGTCACAAGAATATTCTTAAGTACTTAAGAAGAACTAAGGATTTATTCTTGATTTATGGAGGTGTAGACTTGCATTTGTATGGTTATCTGATTACGATTTCCAATCGGATATCGATGATAGAAAGTCTACCTCTGGATATGTGTTCATTTGTAATGGAGGTGTAGTCGGTTGGAAGAGTTCCAAGCAGAGCATTGCAGATTCCACTCGAGGTCGAGTATATTCTTTGCATCAAATCTTTGCAAAAGAAGTCGCTTGGATAAAGAAGTTCGTGATGAACTTACAGAGTTCCTTCCATTGAGTCGGCGGTTCCATTACACTGTGACAACAATGGAGTAGTCATCTGAGCTAAGGAACTAAGGTCTCACCCAAAATCCAAACACATAGAAAGGCACTACCACATTATCGGAGATATAGTTGGGCAAGGCGATATAGCCATGCGAGAAAAAATAACATTAGTGAAAATCCGGTGATCCATTCACTAAGCCCTTGTCACAAGCTGAGTTAGACTGACATCTTGAGACGATGGGTCTAAGGTTTTGTAATGACTGGCTCGAGTGCTAGTGGGCGATTGTTAGTAGTATTGCCTAGAGCATATCATTTAGTATGTATCTTGTACATATTTTATTAATAAAAGGCATTTCCACTTTTCCGTTTACATAATATATTTATGTGTAATAGAAAAGGTCCATTGATATTTTGTTAGAAATATTATTCTTAAGTTGTTAAGAATATGAGTGACAATATTTCTAGCACAAAGTATCATAAATAGGTTCACAATCGAGGATACTTCATAATAAGGACATGACTTATCGGAAAGAGTGTATTCATGTTTGTTCCCAAGTTATTTATATGAGATATAAATAAGATGGAATGGTGAGTCTCATGCCATATAACAAACTTGATAGGCACTTATAAATGATAAGTAGGCCGAACCAGTGACACTTATGACAAGCACATGGAGTTTACTCTTGTCAATGTTTTGTCATAAATCATATCAGTGCATATAATCTTTAGACCTGAGATAGCATAGTTATCTTGTATATAGGTAGTTTGAGTTTGATACTGCTTTCATACTTGTACTATGTATGGGTATATGGGCATGTGTTGGCTCCTACTAGTTATATATGGAGGTAGGTGTTGATCAAGATGGAATCTGTTCCTCTAAGTAAATAGAGTTAAAATCCTATGTTCATTTAATTGTTCTTGATGTTTCAAGTTCTGGCCAGACAGATAGATTTATTCAGAAAAGAGTTTCTGATGAGAAAAATCTTTTAATCAAGAACTGGAATTAAAAGAGAACATAATATTCATAGCAAATGGAGTTTGACATAAACCATGACTCCAGCTTGAGTTGGGATTTTGTAACAGAGAGATTCTAGTGCATGGTAACATATGATTATAGGTTCATTTAAGGTAAATCTTATTACTAATTGGGTGGTCATGGCATGCTATGCTAGGTGTTAACCATGGTCTATGAGGTTCATAAAATGATTTAGAGAAATCATTTATGGTAAGAAAGAGTTCTGATGATATTAAGAGTTGATATCATGTCTCATTGCCAATTAGTGATGAGCCTAGTAAGTCACACACATGCACAAGTTATCACCTAATTAAATATGATTTAATTAATTAATTAAAGAGTTTAATTGATTAATTAAATAGGTTTGGTTTGCAATTAAATTGCAAAGTCCCTAGCATGACTTGAAACCAAATCTAGATTATTGGATGTGTAGTATAAATTAAATTTATATTTAAAGTGTTTAAATATGAATTTAATTGATGAGAAATTAATTAATAGAGATTAATTAATTAATTTATATTTGATATAAATTAATTAGAAGAAGAAAATAATTATTTTGGGTTAAGAACTCAAAATTAAGACACGAGGCATTTTGGTCATTTCACGATTGTGACACGTGGCACCATGAGATGGTGACACATGGCATAACACATAAGCTTGCCAAATGTTTTTTTTTAATCATGTAAGATGATTAAAATCAAGATTAAATATAGGTTTGACACTTGGCACAATGTGATTGGGTCACTTAAACCTAGAGCTAATCAAAAGGTGACATGTGGCTAGGGTTTAATGTGTTAACCTAGCTATTTAAGTGTGGTTATGAAAAGAAAACATAACCAGCAGCCTCTCCTCTCAATTGTCACGCCACTTTGAGCCTCTCCAGCTATTTCTCTTCATCTCTCATCAATTCAAAGAGATTAGCCATCAATCTCTTGAATTAAGAACACTAGAAATTGTTTCTAGTGTCCTGTTTACATCTTTAATCTCTTAAAAGGCAGAACTTGATTTTCTAATTAATAGAAAAAGCTTTAGAAGCTATTCAAGGGCTGCCATAGGTGTTCTTGGTGTGGACAAGCTAGAGGGACAACATTTGGTGTCCTGAAGACGAATCTCAATGGCGCAGACACGCTGCAGCACATCAAGAGGTTAGTGTAATCGTTCTTGATTTAATCTAGGGTTCTAAAATTAATCTGATTAATTTTAAAATCTTAAATGGCAAATACAGATCCAAAAACATATTAAAAGAGTTTTAATATGTTGTTTATCATTGAAATCAAATAGATAAAAATAAATCTTGCATGGTGCATGTGACCCTAGGTGAAAATTTTTGAATTCAATGGTATAATCTTGTGTTTTTCACACTTCTGTTCCTTCAGTAAATAAGATGGAATGATGAGTCTCATGCCATATAACAAACATGAAAGGCACCTATGTATGATAAGTAGGCCGAACCAGTAACATTTATGACATGCACATGGAGTTTACTCTTGTCAATGCATTGTCATAAATCATATCGGTGCATATAATCTTTAGACCTGAGATAGCACAGTTATCTCGTATATATGTGGTTTGAGTTTGATACTGCTTTCATACTTGTACTGTGTGTGGGTATATGGGTATGTGTTGGCTCCTACTAGTTATATATAGAGGTAGGTGTTGATCAAGATGGAATCTGTTACCCTAAGTAAATAGGGATAAAATCCTATGTTCATTTAATTGTTCTTGATGTTTCAAGTTCCTGGCCAGGACAGATAAATTTAATCAGAAAAGAGTTCCTGATGAGAAAATCTTGTAAATCAAGAACTGGAATTAAAAGAGAACATAATATTCATAGCAAATAGAGTTTGACATAAACCATGACTCCAGCTCGAATTGGGATTTTATAATAGAGAGATTCTAGTGCATGGTAACATATGATATAAGGTTCATTTAAGGTATTCCTTATTGCTAATTGGGTTGCCATGGCATGCTTGCTAGGTGCTAACCATGGTCTATGAGGTATATAAAATGATTTAGAAAAATCATTTATGGTAAGAAAGAGTTCTGATGATATTAAGAGTTAATATCATATCTCATTGCCAATTAGTGATGAGCCTAGTGATCACACACATACATAAGTAATCACCAAGTTAAATGTGATTTAATTAATTAGTTAAAGAGTTTAATTGATTAATTAAATAAGTTTGGTTTGCAATTAGATTACAAAGTCCCTAGCATAGCTTGAAACCAAATCTAGGTTATTGGATGTATAGTATAAGTTAAATTTATGTTTAAATTATTTAAATATAAATTTAATTATGAGAAATTAATTAATAGAGATTAATTAATTAATTTATATTTGATATAAATTAATTAGAAGAAGAGAAAGAATTATTTTGGGTTGAAAACTCAAAATTACAACACAAAGGTAATTTGGTCATTTCACATGGTAACACATGGCACCATATAAGCTTGCTATTTGTCTTTTAATCATGTAAGATGATCAAAGTCAAGATTAGATAGGTTTGACACTTGGCCCAATGTGATTGGATCAATTAAATTAAGAGGCAATCAGAAGATGACATGTGGCAAGGGTTTTAAGTGATGACCTAATTATATAATGTGATGTTATGAAAGAATGAAAAACCAATCGGATATTCTCTTATATCTGCTGCAACCTAAAGAAGCTCTCCTCTCTCTTCTTCTTCTTCTTTCATCAATTCAAAGAGAATTGCCCATATTCTCTTGAATTAAAATTGCTAAAAATCATTTCTAGTGTCCTGTATATATCTACAACCTCTCTAAAGGCAAATCCCTATTTTCTAAATGGTTGGCAAGGCTTTAGAAGCTGTTCAAGGGGCTACCATTGGTGATCTTGGTGTGGACAATCTAGAGAGACAACATTTGGGGTCCTAGGTGCTTCCAAAGGTACCAAACACATCTGCAATGCATCAAAAGGTTAGTGCACATATTCTTGAATTAATCTAGGGTTCTAATGAATTAATATGTTAATTCTAAAATCTTAAATGGAAAATGTGGATCCAAATACATATTAAAAGTGCTTTAATATGCTATTAAACATTGAAATCAATAGGTAAATAATGAATCTTGCATGATGTATGAGACCCTAGAAGAAAGTTTTTTTGAATTCAATGTTCTAATCTAATAATTTTCATGCTTCCGCTCCTTTAACCCTAAAGGTGCAGAATCAAATTCCAACACCTAATCCGGGTAGAGAAGACCACTAAATATTGATTCTCTAGTTTGTCTACGCAAAAAAATTGATCAAAGCTTCCTTGAATGAACAAAAAAAAATCCTTTTGTGATTCCTTTTGATTCGGCCAAAGATTGCACAAGTAAGGAGTTTAGGTTTTTCTAGGTTCTAACCTTATGAAAGTGTGGAGAAACACTTTTTCTACCTTTAATTCAAAAGTTATAACAATTAATCTCTCTTAAATTAAGCACACAAGGAAAAGAGAAAATGGAAAATTTGGTTTTTAGGAGAGAGAGAGGACGACACAAGGAGAGGAAGAAGAAGACTCATCTTTCTTTTCTTTCTCTTATGCTTAAATATTTTAATTTCCTTAATTATATTTAACTTTACAAGTGTCCAAAATTAATTTTATAATTAAATGTGTTTTCTAACTCTTATTTGGCCACTTGTCAAATTAAGATAATTATGCAACTAAAATCTTAATTAATTAGTATTATTTAAATCACTAATTAACCACCACTTTCTCTCTCCTTTGACTCAAAGTCAAATTGATCAAATTAATTTCTTACTTCATGAATAATTAATCAAGTTTATATTTAAACAATTTAAATATTAACTTTAATTCTTCCATTGATGAATTTTGTTTCAAGTCATGCTAGGGACTTTACAATCTAATTTAAATCCTGAATAGCTGCTTAATGAGCCTGATCATCTTATGCACATGAGCACCCAAATCCATCCCTTCACTCATTTTCATCCTGAATGGCTGCTTAAATATCTCATATCTAGCATTCTTGCTATGCTCACTATACAACTCTTACAGGTGATCCAGGATTTCAAATGCACTTTGCATCTTCATATTGCTTCTGTAACTCATTAGTCATAGAAGTAAGCATGTAGCACTTAGCTTGCATGTTGTATTCTTAGCTTGCATGTCGTATTCTTTTCACCTATCTAAAGTGTCATGTTCCTTTGCTGTGGCCCCTACTAGTAAAGGACCTAGAACTTTAGAAGCCACAATGTATCCTATATGCTCTAAATTCAAGACTATCTTTAGATTTCTTAACCAATCCAAGAAATTAGGCCCAGTTAGCCTATTGTTATCAAGCATACCAATAAGAACGTTGGATGGTTGTGTTATCCTTTTATCAGACTAAATAGCAGAAAATAACAAAATTCTAATTAGCTTCTTGTATCAAGTAATTAACCAAAATGATCATGATCTTTTAATCAATTTGGTCTACCCACTAACTTAGCGAATCCTAAACTTCCAAAGTAAGAAACATAAATCTTAGTTGGAATAGATTTCTAGTGGGTGATTGAATTCTTATAAATTGTTAATCCTCCTTAAGTACATCTATTTTTGAATTCATAACAATTTATAAGTGAGTAACACTTTTCTCTTCACATCTCATTTGAGATTCAATCAATTATTTATCTTCTAATGCTTAAAACCTCACGTACATCCATTCTTGGTTTATCTTGCATTAGTTAAGTTAAGCCCACTAAGTCAGTAAGCAAGCAAATTTGAATATTAATGATCTCAGGTACATCCATTCTTGACCATTAAAGTGTTTACATACTCATAACATCTTATGTTTTAATAATTACTTTAAGAAGATCTCTTAAACCAACTGCATCTTTCCTATGTTACCATAGCCAACAATGTAAATGTTTAAAATTTCTCAAATAATTGCCTTAGTGGAGAATCAAGATGCAATTTTTAAAAATTACAGAATTACTAACTTAATTATTTAATTGGAAGATTTCTTGACCAGCTTAATTACTATTTGGTCTTACTTTGCATATTATCTAATTTCATGTACATATCTTATACATACATTCATGAATATACATATCTCATACATAAATTTATCAATAATAATGTAAAAGCCATTACTATGGACTATTCTATGGGAAATCCAATCCTAGCCACAAGGATTAGATTTAAGAGCATCTGATGTTATCATCCATCTATTTGAAGCTTGATTATAAATCTTCAACTCTTAAAGTCTTGTACTCCCATTGATCTCCATCAATGTCTTGAACTCTATTTCTTCTTGCGAACTCCATAAACATGATACATTTTATTTCATTAGAAAAGAAATAAGCTCAAAAGCCTAAATAAATAAATTATAACCTTTATGCATTAAAATAAAATTTATTATTACATTCCCATAAAAATAAAAAGAAAACAATCACATTGGTTTTCTAAGTCCATGATCATCCTTCATGCAATTTACACATTCAACTCTTCAATATGAAACTTAATTCTAAATACCTAATATTTAAAATTAATTAATTAAATTAAGTTTTCATAAATCTCATTCATAATCATGTTATATTTACGTTGGGACTTAGATCAAACACTTTAACCATCAAGAAAAGCAAGAAAAACTATAAAAAAAAAAAAAAACATTTGATTAAACACTTTCCCATCGAATTGTGCTCAATCAAAATTGATAATTTTTCTTGGATTTTCTTTGCTTCAATTTGCATCCAATACAACTTTCTTAAGTCCCAAATATTACATAACATGAATTAAAGCTTCCTAATGGCAAATTAGGGTAGCTTTGATATCAATTGAAAGAATAACACACTAAAGGGTGTAAAAATAGCAATTTTAAATTTTTGATGTACCTAGGGTTTCATGCAATATACAAACTTTTTATTCTATATCAAAACACATATTTCCATTACAACATATTGTAACTCAATTGCTAACAATCCTAATTGCCATTAGGAAACTAAAACCTTAAGATCAACAAGTTAAAGGATTTTACCCCAAAGGCATAAAATTAAATTCCAACACCTAATCCGGGTAGAGAAGACCACCAATTGTTGATCCTCTAGTTTGTCTACACAAACAACTTTATCAAAGCTTCCTTGAATGAATCAAAAATCCTTTTGTGCTTCCTTTTGACTCAGTCAAAGATTGCATAAGTAAGGAGTTTAGGTTTTTCTAAGTTCTAAACTTATGGAAATGTAGAGACACATTATCTACCTTTAATTCAAGAGTTATAACAATTAATCTCTCTTAAATTAAGTACACAAGGAAGAAAGAGAATGGAAATTTTGGTTTTGGGAGAGAGAGAGTGGACTGTTCTTTTCTTTCTCTTACACTTAAATATTTTAATTTCCTTAATTATATTTAACTTTACAAGTGTCCACATTTAATTCCATAATTAAATGTATTTTCTAACTCTTATTTGGCCATTGTCAAATTAAGATAATTATGGAATTAAAATCTTAATTAATTAGTATTATTTAAATTACTAATTAACCACCACTTTTTCTCTCCTTTGACTCAAAGTCAAATTGACGAAATTAATCCCTTACCTTATGAATAATTAATCAAGTTTATATTTAAACAATTTAAATATTAACTTGACTACTTTCATTAATGAATTTAGTTTCAAGTCATACTAGGGACTTTACAATATAATTACAAACTGAAAAAATATTAATTTGATTAATTAATCAAACCATTTAATTAATTAATCAAATTAATTTTGCTTTGATCATATTGTTCTTTTATTTGTGATTTTCTAGATTCATTACAAATTAGCAATGAGATCTAGATGATTATGTATTGATAAGAGTAAACTTCATGTACATATCATCTTATGTCATTGGTTTGGCCTACTTATTTTATAAGTGCCCATTTTGTTTGTTACATGGCATGAGACTCACGATTCCATATCATTAGTATCTCATACTACTCGATGGGAATAAACAAATATGATAGTTTATATTGATAAATCGTATCCTCTAAAGTATCTAAAATTATAAACTATAATTTATAGCATTTGTACTAGAATATTCTGTCACTCATATTCTTAACACTTTAAGAATGAAATATCTAACAAGTTACTAAAGGATATTTTCAACTAAATTTAAAGTTAAAAGAAAAAGATATATGCCATTAAAGGGAATAAATATTTACAAGATACAAATTTCAACATATGCTCTAGGGCATACTACTAACATTTCAGACAGAGGAGATGGGTAGAACTGCTCAGTGATTATGATTGTCCAATCCAGTACCATACGAAAAAGGCAAATATTGTTGCAGATGCTCTTAGCTAGAAATCATTTAGCAGTTTGGCTCATATATTCGTAGAAAGATGGCCTATCTTAAAGGAGTTGCACTAGCTAATTGGAGAAGGGTTATAGCTGAGATAGCTCAAATGATGGTGACACCAGTGTACCTAAGGCAAGTAGCAAAGAAATAACATGAAGAATTTGAGTTGGTAAAAACAGTGAAAGTGGTACTGAAAGGTAATATCAGTGAGTTTTGTTTTGATTGAAAACGAGTGTTGAGGCATGGCAACAGGTTGTGTGTATCAAATGACATCCAACTTAGGGGAGACATTCTGAGAGAACCTCATAATGCTAGGTATAGTGTGCAACCTGGAGCCACCAAAATGTGTCGAGATTTAAAAATGGTGTATTGGTGGCCTTCCATGAAGAAAGAGATTACATAGTTTGTGATTGCTTTTGAGGTATGTCAGAGAGTAAAGCTGGAGCATCAGAACCCAGCAGGAATGCTCAACCCCCTACCCATTCTAGAGTGGAAACGGAAAAATGTGGCCATGAACTTTCTTGTGGGGTTACCAGTAGCCTCCAACAGATATGACTCGATATGGGTTATAGTGGTAGGTTGACCAAGGCTGCTAACTTCATTCTTGTGAGAGCTAACTATTCTATGGATAAGTTGGCTTAAGTCTATGTGGCAAAGATAATAATGTTACTTGGAGCTCCAGTAACAATAGTCTTCGATATAGGGCCACAGTTCACATCAAGATTTTAGCGCTATCTTCAAAATGAGTTAGGCATCTGGTTAAACTTCAGCACGACTTTTCACCCTCAGACAGATGAATAGCCAGAAAGAACCATACAAACTTTGGTGGATATATTGAGAATATGTGTACTTGACTTTAAAGATCATGGAAGAAGTACCTTCCCCTAGTTGAGTTTGCATACATCAGTAGCTATCACTCTAGCATCAAAATGGCTCCATATGAAGCTTTGTATGGGAGGAAGTGTAGGCCTCCTATGTGTTGGGAAGAAGTAAGTGAAAGAGCTTTGGTGGGAACGAAGTTGGTGGAAATCACCAATCAAGCCATGCCCTTAATCAGGGCCAGGTTGAAGATAATAGCCAGTAGACAAAAAAGTTACGTAGATCTCCATAGGAAATAAGTGGATTTCCAGGAAAAGGACATGGCACTTCTAAAGGTATTTCCAATGAAGGGTGTCATCCGATTTGGAAAGAGAGGCAAACTAGCTCTAAGGTACATTGGAGTTAGTAGTATACCTTAGAGTATATCTTAAAATTTGTATCTTGTAAATATTTGTTCCCTTTTAATTTCATATATCTTTTTCTTTTAACTTTAAATGATTTAAATTTAATTGAAAATATCCTTTAGTAATTTATTGGATCTTTCATTCTTAAAGTGTTAAAAATATGAGTGACGGAACATTCTAGTACAAGTACTATAAATTATGGTTTATAGTGAAGGAGCGGAAGCATGAAAAACACAAGTTTATATCATTGAATTCTAAAATTTTCACCTAGGGTCACATGCATTATGCAAGATTTATTTTTAACTATTTGATTTCAATAATAAACAACATATTAAAAATCTTTTAATATGTTTTTGGATCTGTATTTTCCATTTAAGATTTTAGAATTAATCAGATTAATTTTAGAACCTGAGATTAGATCAAGAACAAGTGCACTAACCTCTTGATGCACTGCAGTGTATTTGGCACCTTTAGAATGCGTCTTTAGGGCACCAGATGTTGTTCCTCTAGCTTGTTCACACCAAGATCACCTATGGCAGCCCTTGAACAGCTTCTAAAGCTTTTTCTATTAATTAGAAAATCAAGTTTTGCTTTTTAACATATTAAAGATGTAAATAGGACACTAGAAACAATTTCTAGTATTCTTAATTCAAGAGATTGTTTGCTAATCTCTTGAAATTGATGAGAGATGAAGAAGAAGAGAGAATGGCAGCCTCAAGGGTGGCGGCACAAAGGAAGGCAGTAGCTGGTTGTGTTTTGTTCTTTCATCCTTATACTTATATAGCTAGGTCACCATTTAAAGCCCTTGCCACAAGTTACCTTCTGATTGGCTCTAGGTTTAATTGACTCAATCACATTGTGCCAAGTGTCAAACCTATATTTAATCTTAATTTTAATCATCTTACATGATTAAAAGACATTTGGTAAGCTTATGTGCAGTGTCATGTATCACCATCTCATGGTGCCACATGTCACCCTATGAAATGACCAAAATGCCCCTGTGTCTTAATTTTGAGTTCTCAACCCAAAATAATTATTTCTCTTCTTCTAATCAATTTATATCAAATATAAATCAATTAATTAATCTTTATTAATTAATTTAACATTAATTAAATTCATATTTAAACACTTTAAATATAAATTTAACTTATACTATACATCCAATAATGTAGATTTGGTTTCAAGTCATGCTAGGGACTTTGCAATCTAATTGCAAACTAATCCTATTTAATTAATCAATTAAATTCTTTAATTAATTAATTAAATCATATTTAATTTGGTGATTACTTGTGTATGTGTGTGACTTACTAGGCTCATCACTAATTGGCAATGAGATATGATATCAACTCTTAATATCATCAGAACTCTTTCTTACCATAAATGATTTCTCTAAACCATTTTATGCACCTCATAGACCATGGTTAACACCTAGCATAGCATGCCATGGCCACCCAATTAGTAATAAGGTTTAACTTAAATGAACGTATAATCATATGTTACCATGCACTAGAATCTCTCTGTTACAAAATCCCAACTCAAGCTGGAGTCATGGTTTATGTCAAACCCCATTTGCTATGAATATTATGTTCTCTTTTAATTTCAGTTCTTGATTAAAAGATTTTCTCATCAGAAACTCTTTTCTGATTAAATCTATCTGTCCTGGCCAGGAACTTAAAATATCAAGAATAATTAAATGAACATAGAATTTTATTGTAACACCCTCCCTGTAGCAATTCCGTACATTCTACTATTCCGGTGATCGGTGTCGGTCCGGACAGCTAGAACGTCTAGAAAAATATTTAATCTAAAGTGAGAAACCATAATTAACTCAAATATTAATAAGAAAAATTTAGAAAAAAATTTTAGAAATAAAATACAACCAAGTTAAATGAGCCGGTGCCCAAGTGACGGGTAACCTAGTGAGAAGTTGCGGTTCTCGCAACTAGGAGCCCTAGACCCGGGGGAAAAATTATAAAATAATTTTTGGGACTCCAGAGAAGGGTCATTGAGGTTCTTATGGCCTTAGAATGCCAAGAAAATACTTAGAAAAATTTTTCAATCGGTACAGACAATTTTAGTCTGTTAAGCCAAACAGAGGGCATTTTGGTCATTTCGCCTTCAGAGGTGATTTTTGGCCGACTTGTCCAGTTAAGTAAATAATTATTATGACATAAAATGTGAATAAATATTGCTAAAAATTGAATTGAAAATGAGTAGCAAAGAAAAGAAAAAAAAATGAATTAAAATTACAATTTTGACCTCATGCTTATGTCACTAAGCACTCTCACCCAATCACATTGTGACACATGTCTATAAACCACTTAAAATGAGTCAAATGGGCAGAAAATTGAAATGAAAAACTGAATTCTTCTTCCTCATTTCCCGTCCACCATAGCCAAGAAGCTTTCTCTCCATTTTTTTTCTTTTAAAGGTTGATTTTCCTAAGCTTCCTCACCTCAAAACCTTATCCTTCCTTCACTAAAAATTATACCCACACCAAGGAGAAGTGTTTGGCAGCCAAGAAAGAGTAAGAAAGTAAAGAAAAATTGAAGTCTTGGTTAGCTTGGATTTAAGCTACAAGAGGTTAGTGCATATTTTCATATCTCTCACTCTTTATTCCATGTTAGAGGCTTAAATTGAGTAAGAAATTATAAGGAATTGAAATAAAATATATGTGTATGAACACTAAGAAATTCGGCAGCCATGGGAGGAGTTTGGAAATTATTGATTTTTTTGAGCTAAATAGCTTAGAAATGGTTGTTGATAAGGATATTTGAGCTAGATGTTGATTTGGGTATGTTAGATAAAGTGATGGATTGTTAGGGTTAGGGTTTTGAGATTTAATTGAGGATTTAATGCTTAGATGTTTAAATTAAATTCTAATGGTCAATTAGTGACCATTTGTTGAATTTTGACCTTAAATTGGAGACTGTTGTGGTATTGGAATTGAAATGGTATACTGCCCATGGCTGACCTGCAGAATTGGACATGAGTCCAGCAGGTTTGGGCAGCCATAACTTGAATTGTAGAGGTTCAATTGGTGTTTGGCCAGTTGGATATGAAACTAGACACATAATGGCACAACTTTGGTGAAGAAACTATGCCCATAAAAGCAAACCAAGTGGACCAAAAGCTTGCCCCAATCCGGGTGACCTGCAATCTGTTTCTGTAGAATGACCAAATGAATAGTGATCTGTTCATTTGGCCATAATCAGCGTAGAATGGTCCAATTGACCTGAAATTTTACCAGCATAGACCAACAACTTTCATGAAGAAACCTACCCCAAATTATGACCAGAACCTATCCAACAAGGGAGTTGCAGTCACTGTTCACTACACTATAGATATGGTCAGTCCAGAAAAATTCCAATCCGGCCAGTTGTGGTTTTTGGACCATAACTTGAGCTACAAAACTCCAAATGGAGTTATTCAGAAAAGGAAATTCAACTAGACAAAATAAGGAACAACTTTCATGTTGATCATTTTGCCAAATTCCCACTGCAAAATTGACCAATGGAACAGTAAAAATAGGGCATAAAAACTGAAAATTCTGCCCAACTAACTTTAAGCTTAGAAATGGTATTGGCAACCAATACCAACAAATTTTGAATGCAAAATGTGGTATGTTGATGATATTAAAACCAATGTACCTATTGCCTATGCAAAAGTCAACATTTTTGTTGACCAATGAATGGAATAGTAACACTAAAACTTAAATTCCAAAAATTGCGAAACTTAAAAGTGTGAAATGCCCTAGTATACCTAACAAGATTGGTTTGGATAGCTTGGCATGCCAATAGGGTTCAGTTAGCAGTATTGCACATGGCATTATGCCATTCTGTGATTTCATGGCTTTTAGCCATTCTGACATTATGTTGATACTTGGCCTTGTGCCTAATGTTATTACACTTATTAGCCGCTCATTGCACACCGGGAGACAAATATGTGATCGATGGTGTGACGGCCCGAGGTACTTGATACCCAAAGGCTGCGGTTACCTGCTTTTCCACCCGATCGTCCATTATAGGTTACTTGGGCAACCAAAAAATGAAAGTGGACAAATTTAATAAAATAATGAATATAACAAGTACAAAATAAGTAAGACTACAAATACTCATCGAAAATTTATTTGCAATAAGAAATCAATATATTCACTGCATATTTATTTTATTTTATTTCTTTTTATTTTATTATTGGCACCACTAAGCATTATTGCTTAGCGAGTTGCTTTTGCCATGCGTAGGTTATGGAGAGATCGACCGAGAGCCCAGTAGACCACAGACAGGGTGAGACCTTCTGCAGCTCTGCATAGTGTTAGCTGTTCTGTTGCACACCGGGAGACAAATATGTGACTGATGGTGTGACGGCCCAAGGTACTTGATACCCAAAGGCTGCCATCTGCTTTTCCACCCGATGCGTCCATTATAGGTTACTTGGGCAACCAAAAAATGAAAGTGGACAAATTTAATAAAATAATGAATATAACAAGTACAAAATAAGTAAGACTACAAATACTCATCGAAAATTTATTTGCAATAAGAAATCAATATATTCACTGCATATTTATTTTATTTTATTTCTTTTTATTTTATTATTGGCACCACTAAGCATTATTGCTTAGCGAGTTACTTTTGCCATGCGTAGGTTCTGGAGAGATCGACCGAGAGCCCAGTAGACCACAGATAGGGTGAGACCTTCTGCAGCTCTGCATAGTGTCCGTGTCACCTCACCGACGTTAGTGCATTGGTAGGACACTAGGTTTTATTTGGATATTTTGTAATTAGCTTTTATTTTCTCATATGTAATTGAAACTTATGTAATGTATTTTGGTATTAATGTAAATAGTGAAAATTATGTTTATGAATGGAAAAATTGAGTATTTATTTATTGCTTATATATGAATACCATGAGAAATGAATGATTGAGAAAAGGGAAATGTTGTGGAAAATATTGAGATTTTGATAATTATTGGAGTTTGAGAATGATTGGAAATGATTATTGGAAGTGTTTTTAACAGGTTCCGAAGAACTATTTTCTCCATTTTTAGCTGGTACTCTGCCGGATTTTCTATAAAATTTGCGGAACCTCAAATAAATTTATGACTTCAATAAATGACTGAAATGAATTATATTTCACAAATTATACTCCATAACTATGAAAAAAAAAATAAATTAGGAAGAATAAAAATGATTAAATTAAAATAGGGTGTTTCGGTACACTGTGTGGCATATCTTGCTCGGCTACACTGTAGACAGGTAAGGGGTCTCATATTTATCCCTATTTACTTAGAGGAACAGATTCCATATTGATCAACACCTACCTCCATATATAACTAGTAGGAGCCAACACACGCCCATTTACCCATACACAGTGTAAGTATGAAAGCAGTATCAAACTCAAACCACCTATATACAAGATAACTATTATATCTCAGGTCTAAAGATTATATGCACTGATATGATTTATGCCAATACATTGACAAGAGTAAACTCCATGTGCTTGTCATAAGTGTCACTGGTTCGACCTACTTATCATGTATAAGTGCCTATAATGTTTGTCATAAAGCATGAGACTCACCATTCCATCTTATTTATATCTCATATAAATAACTTAGGAACAAACATGAATACAATCTTTCTGGATAAGTTATGTCCTTATTATGAAGTATCCTCGATTGTGAACCTATTTATGATATTTTGTACTAGAAATACTATCACTCATATTCTTTACAACTTAAGAATAGAATTTCTAACAAAATATCAATGGACCTTTTCTATTACACATAAATATATTATGTAAATGAAAAAGTGGAAAAGCCTTTTATTAATAAAAACATATACAAGATACATACTAAATGATATGCTCTAGGGCATACTACTAACAATCTCCCACTAGCACTAGAGCCATTCATTATAATATCTTAGACCCATCTTCTCAAGATGTCGGTCTAGCTAGGCTTAGCGAATGGATCAACTGGATTTTCAGCTGATGTTATTTTCTGCATGGCTACATTGCCTCGTCTAACTATTTCTCTGATAATGTGGTAGTGCCTTACTATGTGTTTGGATTTCTGGTGAGACCGGGGTTCCTTAGCCTGTATGACTGCTCCATTGTTGTCACAGTGAAGTGGAACTGCTGACTCAATGGAAGGAACTACTGCAAGTTCTATCACGAACTTCTTTATCCAAGCAGCTTCCTTTACAGTATCTGATGCAGTAATATACTTAGCGTCGGTTGTGGAATCTGCAGTCGTGCTCTGTTTGGAACTTTTCCAACTGACTACACCTCCATTACGAATTAATACATAGATAGAGGTAGACTTTCTATCACCAATATCTGATTGGAAATCAGAATCAGTATAACAATCCAATTGCAAGTCTCCACCTCCATAGATCAAGAATAAATCCTTAGTTCTTCTCAAGTACTTAAGGATATTCTTGACAGCTATCCAGTGTTCCAAACATAGATTGGATTGATACCTGCTAGTCAAACTAACAGCATATGCGATATCCAGCCTAGTACACAACATTGCATACATTAAACTTCCAATAGACGAAGCATATGGAATCCTGACCATTTTATCTCTTTCTTCAGGTGTCTTTGGAGACATCTCTTTAGAAAGGTGGATACCATGTCTCACTAGCAACAATCCTCTCTCGGAATCAAGCATGTTAAACCTCTTTAACACCTTTTCCAAGTATAGACTTTGGGATAAACCAATTATTCTTTTCGCTTTATCTCTATAAATGCGAATCCCAAGAATATAGGTCGCCTCCCCTAAGTCTTTCATGGAGAATGTAGACAACCATACCTTTACCGTTATCAACATACCTGTGTTATTACCCATCAACAGTATGTCATACACATATAAGATAAGGAAAGTGATAGCAGTGTCACTAACCTTCTTATATACACATGGCTCATCCTCATTTTTTATAAAACCAAATGATTTAATGGCTTCATCAAAACAGATGTTCCAACTCCTTGAAGCTTGTTTCAACCCATAAATGGATAGCTTTAGCTTGCATACCTTGGAACCATCTTGGGATTCAAAACCCCTAGGTTGTTCCATGAAAATGTTTTCTTCAATGTATCCTTTGAGAAAAGCTATTTTGACATCCATCAGCCGAATCTCATAATCATAGTATGCAGCTATTGCTAATAGAATCCTAATTGATTTAAGCATGGCAACAGGCGAGAAAGTCTCCTCATAGTCGATTCCTTGCCTTTGGCAAAACCCTTTCACTACTACCCTTGCTTTATAGGTCTCTACCTTTCCATCAGAACCAATTTTCTTCTTGAAAACCCATTTGTTCCCTATAGGTACAATACCTTCAGGTGGTTCAACAAGATCCCAAACTTGATTCTTATACATGGAATCAATCTCGAATTTCATAGCATCAATCCATTTTAAAGAGTCCATATCTGATATAGCTTCTTCATAGGTATGTGGATCATCTCCATGATCTACTTCTTCATGAGTAGACAACTTTTGTTCTTCTTCATGAAGGAAACAATATCTCACTGGTGGGTGAGATACCCTGGTTGTTCTACGAGAAACAGCTGTAAATATTTCATCAATGGGTCTAGGCTGACTAGATGGATCTATATCCATATGATCTCTTGGTTGGTCAAAATTCTCCAATTCTAACTCTATTTGCCTTCCTTTGCCTCCTTCTTGAACAAACTGTTGTTCAAGAAATGTAGCATCTCTACTTACCACAACCTTTTGTGAAGTAGGCAAATAAAAATAATATCCAAAACTATCTTTTGGATATCCAAAAAATTGACCTTTTTCTGATCTAATTTCCAATTTATCAGTGTTCAGCTTTTTGATTTAAGCTGGACAACCCCAAATCTTAACATGCTTAAAACTTGGTTTTCTTCCATGCCATATCTCATAAGGTGTGGAAGAAATAGATTTTGATGGAATCCTATTCAGAATATACAAAGTTGATTCTAATGCAAATCCCCAAAAGGAGATTGGCATATCAGTATAGCTCATCATACTATGTGCCATATCCAATAGGGTATGATTTCTTCTTTTAGATACACCATTCAGCTGGGGTGTTCCTGGAGGAGTCAGCTGGAAACAATGCTACGCTCTCTCAAGTATTCATCAAATTCGGTACTCAAATATTCACCTCCACGATCTGATGGAAGAGCTTTAATACTCTTTCCTGTTTAATTTTCTACTTCAGATTTAAATTCTTTAAACTTTTTAAAGGATTCATTTTGTATTTCATTAAATACAAATACCCAAACCTTGATTTATTATCAGTAAAGGTAATAAAGTAATGAAAACCACCTTTAGCGATTTCCTTAAATGGACTACATACATCACTATGTATTAGCTCCAAAATATTTTCAGCCCTTAGCCCTTGTCCAACAAAGGGTGATCTAGTCATTTTGCCTTAAAGGCAAGATTCACAAGTTGGAGTAGGCTCAGAGCCCAATGAGGAAATAATCCCCATTTTCTCCAGTTTTGCAATCCTATCTTCTGCAACATGAGATAACCTTAAGTGCCAAATATATTTTAAACTTGAGTTGATTTTCACCATGGCATTGCATTCATTTTGTGTTTGTCATTATTATCCAAATAATAAAGACCATCATTCATATAACCCAAACCAACATATTTATTTCTAAAATAAATATTGCAAACATCATTTGTGAACTGAAATTCATAGCCATTTCTAGTCAAACTAGATATAGAAATGATGTTCTTAAAAGCATCAGGTACATATAAAATATTATCCAAACACAAAACATGTCCAGACATGTAAAAAGATTTAGAACCTATGGCTAAAGCTTCAATAGTTGAGCCATTGCCAATCCGGACTCTAACATCTCGAGAACGCAAGTTGCTACCATTTGCTAGTTTCTGCATTATTAGTAGTATGCCCTAGAGCATATTATTTAGTACGTATCTTGTACATATTTTATTAATAAAAGGAATTTCCACTTTTTCGTTTACATAATATATTTATGTGTAATAGAAAAGGTCCATTGATATTTTGTTAGAAATATTATTCTTAAGTTGTTAAGAATATGAGTGACAATATTTCTAGCACAAAGTATCATAAATAGGTTCACAATCGAGGATACTTCATAATATGGACATGACTTATCCAGAAAGATTGTATTCATGTTTGTTCCTAAGTTATTTATATGAGATATAAATAAGATGGAATGGTGAGTCTCATGCCATATAAAAAACATGATAGGCACTTATAAATGATAAGTAGGCCGAACCAGTGACACTTATGACAAGCACATGGAGTTTACTCTTGTCAATATTTTGTCATAAATCATATCAGTGCATATAATCTTTAGACCTGAGATAACACAGTTATCTTGTATATACTGCTGTCATACTTGTACTATGTATGGGTATATGGGCATGTGTTGGCTCCTTCTAGTTATATATGGAGGTAGGTGTTGATCAAGATGGAATCTGTTCCTCTAAGTAAATAGAGATAAAATCCTATGTTCATTTAATTGTTCTTGATGTTTCAAGTTCTTGGCCAGGACAGATAGATTTATACAGAAAAGAGTTTCTGATGAGAAAATCTTTTTAATCAAGAATTGGAATTAAAAGAGAACATAATATTCATAGCAAATGAAGTTTGACATAAACCATGACTCCAGCTTGAGTTGGGATTTTGTAACAGAGAGATTCTAGTGCATGGTAACATATGATTATAGGTTCATTTAAGGTAAACCTTATTACTAATTGGGTGGCCATGGCATGCTATGCTAGGTGTTAACCATGGTCTATGAGGTTCATAAAATGATTTAGAGAAATCATTTATGGTAAGAAAGAGTTCTAATGATATTAAGAGTTGATATCATGTCTCATTGCCAATTAGTGATGAGCCTAGTAAGTAACACACATACACAAGTTATCACCTATTTAAATATGATTTAACTAATTAATTAAAGAGTTTAATTGATTAATTAAATAGGTTTGGTTTGCAATTAAATTGCAAAGTCCCTAGCATGACTTGAAACCAAATCTAGATTATTGGATGTGTAGTATAAATTAAATTTATATTTAAAGTGTTTAAATATGAATTTAATTAATGAGAAATTAATTAATAGAGATTAATTAATTAATTTATATTTGATATAAATTAATTAGAAGAAGAAAAATAATTATTTTGGGTTAAGAACTCAAAATTAAGACACAGGGGTATTTTGGTCATTTCATAGTGTGACACGTGGCACCATGAGATGGTGACACATGGGATTACACATAAGCTTGCCAAATGTTTTTTAATCATGTAAGATGATTAAAATCAAGATTAAATATAGGTTTGACACTTGGCACAATGTAATTGGGTCACTTAAACCTAGAGCTAATCAAAGGGTGACATGTGGCAAGGGTTTAATGTGTTAACCTAGCTATTTAAGTGTGGTTATAAAAAGAAAAAATAACCAGCAGCCACTCCTCTCCTTTGTCACACCACTTTGAGGCTTTTCATCTATTCTTCTTTATCTCTCATCAATTCAAAGAGATTAGCCATCAATCTCTTGAATTAAGAACACTAGAAATTGTTTCTAGTGTCCTGTTTACATCTCTAATCTCTTAAAAGGTAGAACTTGAATTTCTAATTAATAGAAAAAAGCTTTAGAAGCTGTTCAAGGGCTGCCATAGGTGTTCTTGGTGTGGACAAGCTAGAGGGACAACATCTGGTGTCATGAAGACGAATCTCAAAGGCGCAGACACGCTGCAGTGCTTCAAGAGGTTAGTGTAATCATTCTTGATTTAATCTAGGGTTCTAAAATTAATCTGATTAATTTTAAAATCTTTTATGGCAAATACAGATCCAAAAACATATTAAAAGAGTTTTAATATGTTGTTTATCATTGAAATCAAATAGATAAAAATAAATCTTGCTTGATGCATGTGACCCTAGGTGAACATTTTTGAATTCAATGGTATAAACTTGTGTTTTTCACGCTTCCGTTCCTTCAATGCATATCATAAGAAATGTGAGAACCGGCACCAGTATCTAAAACCCAAGCTATAGATGAACTATGAGTATCATCAGAATCTAAATAACAAGATATGGACATACCTTCCGAAGGTCTATTCTTCTTGTCCTTCCGAGAAGCAAGATACTCTGGGCAGTTCCTCTTCCAGTGCCCATCTTTCTGGCAGTGGAAACACTTTCCTATGCCTCCATCAGATTTAGTCTTCCCTTTCTGTTTAGCTATATTCTTGGAAGGACCAGGAATCTGAGGTTTCTTTTTCTTATTGCCTTTCTTCTTGTTGGACTTTCCAGTAGAAGAAGATGCAATCAAAGCTACCTCTTTTCCTTTATTGCCAGGCATATTCTTTTGGGCAATAACCAGCATGTTGAGTAAACCAACCAAGGTGCATTCCTGTTTAGTCATATGGAAATTTGTCACAAAATTCCCAAAAGACTCAGGAAGGGACTGAAGGATTAAATCCGTCTGCAGTTGGAAATCCATGTTAAAGTCAAGATGTTCCAACTACTCAATTAGCCGAATCATCTTGTGGACATGATCCCTAATATTCTCTCCCTCAGACATCCTCATGCGGAATAGCTGCCTAGATATCTCATACCTAGCATTCCTGCTGTGCTCACCATACAACTCTAGTAGGTGAAGGAGGATCTCACTCGCACTCTGCATGTTCTCATGCTGCTTCTGTAACTCATTACCCATGGAAGAAAGCATGTAACACTTAGCTCTCATATCATGCTCCTCCCACTTGTCCAAAGTTTCATGTTCCTCTTGGGTGGCCTCTGGAGGTAAGAGACCAGGAACATTTGAGTCTAGAACATATCCTATATGTTCAAGGTTCAGGACAAGTTTCAAATTTCTTAACCAATCAGACAGATTAGGTCTTGTCAACCTATTGCGATCAAGTATGCTTGCAAGGATATTGGATGGTGGTGGTTGTTTTGTGCTCATTATTATCAAAAAAATTAACTACATAAAATAACCAAATTAATTAGTAGATGTATCATGTAATTAACCAAAATGATTATGGTCTTTTAATCAAATTGGTCCTCCCAGTAACTTAGCGAATCCTACACTTCCAAAGTAGAAAACAGAAATCCTAATTGGATGGATTTCTAGTGGGTGATTGAATTCTTATAATTCTATTGATCATCCTCAGGTACATCCATTATTGGAATTACAATAAACTATAAGTGAGCAACTCCTTGCCCATCACATCTCATGTGAGGTTCAATCCTTTACCTGGCCCCTAATGCTCAAAATCTCAGGTACATCCATTATTGACTTATCTTGCATCAGTTAAGTTGATCCCATTGAGCCAGTAATTATGCAAATAATTTTAATGTCCTCAGGTGCATCCAATATTGGCCACCAAACCATTTACATATTTGCAACATCTCATGCTTAACAATTATTCTTAAGAAAATCTCTTAAATTAATTGCATCTACGCAAGTATTTAAAAATTTCTTAAAATAATTGTCTTAATAGAGGGCTTAGGTTATAATTACTTTAATTATAACATTTTCAATTTAATCATTTATTTGGAAGATTTTATAGTCATCTTAATTACTATTAATGTCTCACTTTGCACATTATCCATTTAGCATGCGTATACCAAATACTTGCATACATTCACATACATCTCATGCATTCATGGATAAACAGTAAATATGGTATGATCATGGACTTTCTAAGGGATTCAATTATGAGCCACCAAGAATTGAATCAGGGCATTCCTAGGTACATTTCAGTCATTCATTTTACAAAAGTTGCTGAAGGAGTATATAATCAATACTTGATCTTGAATTCCTCCCACCGGTCCCACCAATGCTCTTGACCTCCTTGATCTTCTTGCAATCCAATTACATAGTAATCCTTGGCATACCAAGGTGAAATTATAAGAACTTAAATAAATGAAATTACAATCCAAAATTATTACAACCTTAATAATACATGCCCAAAATAAATTAAAATAAATTAATTAATTTACAATCCCAAAGAAACATAAAAGAAATAAATCCAATCACATTGGCCTTTTATAGTCCATGATCATCTATCATGCATATCACTATTTAATAATTAAATAAAACATACATACTTAAATTAAATTGAATATCTCATATTCAACTTAAAAATCCAAATTTGAATTGATTCAAACAAATTTAAAAATTCAGATGTGAATCACATTCAAACAACCTTAAAAAATCAGATTTGAATCACATTCAAACAATTTTTAAAAATTAGATTTGAATCACATTCAAACAATTTTTTAAAATTTAGATTTGAATATCATTCAAACAACTTTAAAAATTCAGATTTGAATATGATTTAAACAACTTTAAAAATTCAGATTTGAATCACATTCAAATAACTTTTAAAATTCATATTTGAATCACATTCAAAAAAATTTTAAAATTCTGATTTGAATTAAAATTTAACTGTGTGATTAAAACTCTAATTACATAATTTAATTCGACATAGGATGAGCTTTTAGACCATACAACAATTGCAAATTAAAAAGCCAAACCTTGCACACACCATGGGAGGAGCCAAACCATGCGTACCCATGGTGCACTCCACCATGCCGCCACTTTGTTCATTCCAACCAGCAATGAATTGATCAACTTTTGGTCAAATCACACAATCAAATCTCATATTTAATAATCTAAATGGCAAATATAGTGGCTCTGATACCAATTGAAGGAGCGGAAGCATGAAAAACACAAGTTTATATCATTAAATTCAAAAATTTTCACCTAAGGTCACACGCATCATGCAAGATTTATTTTTATCTATTTGAGTTCTCAATCCAAAATAATTATTTCTCTCATTCTAATCAATTTATATCAAATATAAATCAATTAATTAATCTTTACTAATTAATTTCTCATTAATTAAATTCATATTTAAACATTTTAAATATAAATTTAACTTATACTATACATCTAATAATCTAGATTTGGTTTCAAGTCATGCTAGGGACTTTGCAATGTAATTGCAAACGAAACCTATTTAATTAATCAATTAAACTATTTAATTAATTAATTAAATCATATTTAATTTGGTGATTACTTATGTATGTGTATGACTTACTAGGCTAATCACTAATTGGCAATGAGATATGATATCAACTCTTAATATCATCAGAACTCTTTCTTACCATAAATGATTTCTCTAAACCATTTTATGCACCTTATAGTAACACCTAGCATAGCATGCCATGGCCACCCAATCAGGAATAAGGTTTACCTTAAATGAACCTATAATCATATGTTACCATGCACTAGAATCTCTCTGTTACAAAATCCCAACTCAAGCTGGAGTCATGGTTTATGTCAACCCCATTTGGTATGAATATTATGTTCTCTTTTAATTCTAGTTCTTGATTAAAAGATTTTCTCATCAGAAACTCTTTTCTGATTAAATCTATATGTCCTGGCCAGGAACTTGAAACATCAAGAACAATTAAATGAACATAGGATTTTATCCATATTTACTTAGAGAAACAGATTCCATCTTGATCAACACCTATCTCCATATATAACTAGTAGGAGCCAACACATGCCCACATACCCATACACAGTACAAGTATGAAAGCAGTATCAAACTCAAACAACCTATATACAAGATAACTTTGCTATCTCATGTCTAAAGATTATATGCACTAATATGATTTATGACAATACATTAACAAGAGTAAACTACATGTGCTTCTCATAAGTGTCACTAGTTCTACCTACTTATCATGTATAAGTGCCTATCATGTTTGTCATATGGCATGAGACTCACCATTCCATCTTATTTATATCTCATATAAATAACTTGGGAACAAACATGAATACAATCTTTCTGGATAAGTCATGTCCTTATTGTAAAGTATCCTCGATTGTGAACCTATTTATGATACTTTGTACTAGAAATACTATCACTCATATTCTTAACAACTTAAGAATAGAATTTCTAACAAAATATCAATGGACCTTTTCTATTACACATAAATATATTATGTAAATGGAAAAGTGGAAATGCCTTTTATTAATAAAAACATGTACAAGATACAAACTAAATGATATGCTCTAGGGTATACTACTAACATATAGTTTTGGATACTTTAAAAGATAAGATTTATCCATGTATACTGTCAAATTTATTTATTCCCATCGATTAATATGGGATACTAATAATATGGAATGGTGAGTCTCATGCCATATAATAAACTATGTGGGCACTTATAAAATAAGTAGGCCAAACTAATGACGTAAGATGATATGTACATGGAGTTTGCTCTTGCCAATACATAATCATCTAGATCATAACAATGCATATAATCCCTTCACCTGAGATACTATGGTTATCTTGTATATAGGTTATTTGAGTTTGATACTGCTTTCATGCTTGTACTAAGTATGAGTATACGGGCATGTGTTGGCTCCGACTAGTTATATATGGAGATAGGTGTTTAGTCAAGATGGGATCTATTGCCCTAAGTAAATAGGGATAAAATCCTATATCCATTTAAATTGTTCTTAATAATTTAAGTTCTTGGCTAGGACAGATAGACTTGTTAAAAAAATGTTTCTGACTGGAAAGTCTTATTAATTAAGAATTAAAATTAAAATGAGGACATATGATTCTAAGCAATAAGAATTTGACATAAACCATAACTCTAGCTAGAATTGGGATTTTGTGACGAAGAGATTTTAGTGAATGGCATGTATGATCAAGGTTCATGAGTTAAGGATTAATTTATAGCCAATTTGGTAGTCATGGTATAATATGCTTAGTGTTAACCATGATTTATGTAAACTAAAAATGAAAAGGCAATTTCATTTTAAGTATGGAATAATTTCAATAATATTAAAGAGTTAATATTATTCTCATTGTCAATTAGTAATGAATCTAGGAAGTCACACACAATAGAACAACATGATCAAACCAAAATTAATTTGATTAATTGATTCAATGGTTTAGTTAATTAATCAAATTAATGTCTTTAGTTTGCAATTGATAAGTCCCTAGCATGACTTGAAACTAAATTCATTGATGGAAGTAATCAAGTTAATATTTAAAGTGTTTAAATATAAACTTGATTAATTAATTATAAGATAAGAGATTAATTTGGTTAATTTGACTTGAGAAGCCAAATGAGAAAGAATTTGGTGGTTAATTGGTATTTTATATAATACTAATTAATTAAGGTTTTAATTCCTTAATCAACTTAACTTAACAAATGGCCTAATGAGAACTAGAAAACATATCTAATTGGCGAAATAGATGTGGACACTTGTAAAGTTAATTATCATTAGTGTTTAACCATTATTTGTCCAAGAGAGAAGAATTAATTCTTCTTGTTCTTCTTCTTCTTCACCATCCATTCTCTCTCTCCCAATTTAAAAAATTTTCCATCTTCTTCCTTATATGCTTAATTCAAGATAAATTTGAAATTGTAACTCTTGAGTTAAAGATAGAGAAATTATTTCTCTAAACTTCCATAAAATTAAAACAAAAAAAATCCTAAACTCCATCTTTGTGCAAGCTTTGGCTACTTTAAGAGGAAGCACAAAAAGGGTTTTGATTTGAAAAAGGAAGCTTTGATCATCTTATTTGCGTGGACAAGCTAAAGGATCAATACTTGGTGATCTATTTTACCTGAATTAGGTGATTGAATTTGATTCTGCGCCTTTAGGGTAAATTCTTCATACTTAATCTTGTTAATTTTAAGATTTTAGTTTCCTAATGACAATTAGGATTGCTAAAAATTAAGTTATGATTTGTTGTAACCTAAATATGTGTTGAAAATTTTAAATTGCTAATTTTGCACCCCTTGATGTATTTTTCCTTCAAATGGTATCAAAGCTACCCTAATTTGCTATTAGGAACTTTATTTCATTTTATATATTGGTTGGGACTCAAGAAAGTTGCATTGGATACAAGTTAGAGCAAGAAAAGTCCAAGAAAAAACCAAATTTTTGAATTCCAGCAGATCAACACACCCCTGGCGTGTTGCACAATATTCAGCACAACACGTTCGATGTTGTGCAAGACGCCAGAGGTGTGTTATGCCTTTTTCAGCTATTCCAAATTTTTTTTTATTTTTCTTGTTTTTCTTGATGATTAAAGTGTTTAATAAAAGTCCCAATATAAATATAACATGTTGATGAATGAGATTCATAAAAAAATTAATTTAATTAATTAATTTTAAATATTAGATATCTAGAATTAAGTTTCATATTCAAGAGTTGAATGTGTAAATTGCATGAAGGATGATCATGGACTTTGGAGACCAATGTGATTGTTTTCTTATTTATTATTTTGAAGATATAATAATAAAATTTATTTCAATGCATAAAGGTTATAATTTATTTATTTGAGGCTTTTAAGCTCATTTCTTTTGTAATTTCACCTTGGTATGCCAAGGAAATTTAATATATGTCATTGATGGAATCTACAAGAAGAAAAAGAGTTTAAGACATTGATGGAGATAAGTGGGAGTACAAGACTTCAAGAGTTGAAGATTTGTAACAAAGATTCAAATAAATGGATGATAACCTAGGATGCCCTTAAATCTAATCCTTGTGGCTAGGATTAGATTGCCATAGAATGGTCTATGATCATGCCTTTTACATTACTATTGATTAATGTATGTATGAGATATGTGCATGAAAATGGATAATGTGCAAAGTAAGACCAAATAATAATTTAGTTGGCCAAGAAATCTTCCAATTAAATTAATGGTTTAATTTTTAGAAAATTATATCATGGCTCTCCATTAAGACATTCACTTCAAAAATTTTAAATGTTTACATTGTCGGCTGTGGTAACATAGGGGTGATGTGTATGATTTAAGAGATCTTCTTGAAGTGATTATTAAACATGTGATGTTGTGAGTGTGTAAATACTTTAATGACCAAGAATGGATGTACCTAATGTTATTAAGGTTTAAATTTACATAGTCACTGACTTAGTGGGCTTAATTTAACTGATGCAAGATAAACTAAGAATGGATGTACATGAGGTTTTGAGCATTAGGAGCCACATAAATGATTGAACCTCACATGAGATGTGAAGAGTAAAGTGTTACTCACTTATGAATTATTATAAATCCAAGAATAAATGTACTTGAAGATAATTAACAATTCATAAGAATTCAATCACTCACTAGAAATCCATCCCAACTAGGATTTCCATTTCCTACTTTGGAAGTGTAGGATTCGCCAAATTAGTGAGAGGAGCAATTTGATTAAAAGACCATGATCATTTTGGTTAGTTATTTGATAATTTTTCTAATTGAAATCTTGTAATTTTTTGTAGTTTAATTTGATAAAATGACAATACAACCTTCCAACGTTCTTGCTGGGATACTTGATAATAATAGGCTAATTGGGCCTAATTTCTTGGATTGGTTAATTAGAATACGTTTTAGATTTTAAAATTTCTAGTTCTTTACCAGAAGGGGCCACACCAGAGAAATGTGATACTTTAGATAAGTGGAAAGAGGATAACATGCGAGCCAAGTGCTATATGCTTGCTTCTATGACTAATGAGTTACAGAAGCAACATGAGAAAATGCGAACTGAATATGAAATCCTATATCACCTGTAAGAGTTGTATGGTGAGAATAGTAGAAATACTAGATATGAGATATCTAAGCAGCTATTCAGGATGAAAATGAATAAAGGGATAGATGTTGGAGCCCATAAGCACAAGATGATAAGGCTCATTGAGCAGCTTGTGTAACAGCCTCACTTTACGTAGTCCATATTTTTCACTATTTCGACAGCTAATGTTTGCCCCGAAAAGTCAGAATATTTGGAATTACACCTAATTGATAGTGAGGAAGCATAAAATAAGGAAATATGTGATGAGAAAAATTAAGGAAAAATAAAAGAGATAAAATGTGATTAAGTTAAGCGAGCCAAAACCCTAGCGATGGATGACCGCACTAGGAAGTTACGGCGGGGACTGTTGATTAGACTTGGACCGTGGGGAACTCAGGAAAATATTTTTGACACCTAATTAAAGGTCTACTGACATGTAATTGACATTGGAAATGTCAAAGAAAAATTAGTAAGTCAGTATAAACGAAAAAAAAAAAATTAAAGAAATCGGCAGGTCAAGAAGTTAATCGGTAGCACCGAAAAATTCGAAATACAACCCGAAGAGGGGCATTGTGGTTAATTGACACATAAAATTGACTTTTGACCTAAATGTCCATTAAAAATATGTAGTATTAAATTTTGAAAATTTCATGAAAAATGAAATTATACATGAAATTCAATTAAGGAAAAATGAGTGGTATAATTTGGAATAATTAAAAGTCGATTATTAAACTAATTGACCTAAGGTTAGTGGAGAATAATACATATTAATTAACCTAAAGATAATGAGGTATAAAAGGGCTAAAATAGACAGATTTCTCCACTAACTCATCTCATTTCCTTTAATTCTTCATACATGGCCGAAAATGCTCTCCCATAAAACTCCATGGCCATTCATGCTTGAGCTCAATTTCTCCATGATCAAGCCCTAGTTTCTTCAAGACTTCTTCATTAAAGTTAGTCTACACATCATGGGCAACACATAGGCAGCAAAAAGAAGAAGTTTTGGTGAGGTTTTATAAAGCTCAAAATAAGGTTAGTTCTAGTTTTCCTTACCTCACTTCATTAAAGTTTGTATTAAGGTGGAGATGAGTTGAATGGTGAAGAAATTTGAAGGTTTTGATGAGTTATTGATGTGTACAATTTTTGGCAGCCATGGAAATGTAAGGTGCTTGATTTATTTTTATGTGAATTTGATGGGAATTAAGGTTAATTGAAGTAATTTGATGTATTAGTGAGTAAATTTCGTGTTTTTGATGTGTTTAGGTATTGAATTGGGGAATTGGAGGAAGTGGTAAAATTTTGAGTACTTAGTGAATTTTTGGCAGCCTTGATGAGCCAAGAAAAGTGTTGGATTTCAAGAAATTGCTTGATGAATTCTGGTACTAAGGGATTAATGCAAGTGTATGTAAATTATTTTTTGGAAACTATGTGTAATTGTTAGGTATTTTGTGTATATTGTATTGATGTAATTAAGGTTGTAATTAGTGTATTGAGAAATTGTATAAACTATCCAAAATGATCATGATGAGATGTGATAAATGACATTTGTGCCTTATAAATCCAGAAATTTGGTAAGGAAAATTAAGGTGAAGCAAGTAGGATGTGTAATGGTTGTGTATTTGATGAAGTGTATAAGGGCAGTATACAATTGAGCTTATAATCTGATTTGTGTGAGCCCAATTGGTATGAGGCCAATTGGAGGTAAAACTAGACTCAATAGGGACCAACTTTCATGTATAAAGCTTGTCAAAATTCTACCTAGAAAGTGACCTAAAAGGTGACCAAATCTGGATTGCCATTAGTAAACCTAGAATTTGACCATATGAACAATAGTCATTAAATTGACCATAACTCACTCAAAACAGGTCCAAAAGACTTGAAATTTATATCATTAGAAAGTTTAGACATAGGGCTATAACTTTGGTAAACACCACCAAGCTCAGAAATGCCATTAAACAAGTCAAATTGATTGCCCAATTTGGGTAACAAAAACTGGCCGAATTGACTTTGACTTAAAAATGACTTAATTGTGCAATATAAGTGCAACTTGACCAGCCATAGTGAAATTGTCACACCTTATCCCTTGTAAGGCATGACATGTTCCCGTAGCATGCCTAATGAATCACCGAACTCCACCTACCGATAACCCATTAGTTATGCTACAAAGGATTTTAAAACAAACCATAGCTTTTTATCTTATCAATTCTTTTGCGTAAAATCAGATGAGAATAGTTAAAATTCCATGCAAACATTCATTGGAAATAATGATAGACTAAATATTGCAAAAGTTACATTTTCATAAGTCTCAAAGTAAAATACAAAATAATTACAAACTCAAAATGTGATAGCAATGCAATGTTTTTAAATACAAACTGCTCAATGTCCGTACATCCATGCATACAGGTACAAAATACATCAAAAGGAAATTACAGGGGTATGACTACAATATATACCCATAAACAATACCAAAATGCTGCTTCCAAGTCTCTCACTCAGCCTTCTCCTTTCCTTACCGCGACAAAGATAAAGAAGCTATCGCTGAGTATATCACTCAGTGGTGCACAACTAATAACTTTAAAACTTAAAGTAAAACATAATTTGACAAAGCATAATAAATCACATTTTTCTTAAGCATGAAAACTTCACAATAGTTCTAAGTTCATAAGAGCCATTTATTGGAATAACATTTCAAATGAGAAATCACACTTCATAAATCACAATTCACAAAGCATTAGTGTTGCCAACATCAACACACAGTTCAGGCCATGACACAAAATTTCACGATTAGTGCCGTGTTGTACACCACGACAAAGCAATCTCAACCTCACTAATCGTTATTAATGAGGGAAGGGCTAGCTAACTAATGAGTACTCATGTAGTCTTACCCCACTAACCATTATTAACGGGAGACATAATCAATATCAATTATAAAACCCCAAGTAGCCGTTACTACTGGGGAGTTCCGAAGGGACTGTCATGCTAACTGTGGTTTCAAAACAACTTTCAAGAGTTTCTAAATCAATAATCACGTTTGCAAAATAATAGCATATTCAAATCATCATAAAATCCATAAAAGGGGTGGCAACACACAAATTCCTCAAATACAAGAGAAAAACATACCTCATTCAAAATAAACTCATTTCAAATCAAACTCATTCAAATAAACTTATTCAAATCAATTTACGAAGCTAAAACAAAGAAAAATGTTAGTTGTGCACAAACCTTCAATGCTCTCCTTTATTGTTACCTACTTGTCCTTGTCAATTCCAACTTCTTTTTCTACTGAAAATACACAAATAGAATACCTCAATACCAATCTCAATTGCTGCCAAGAACTCATTATATGCATGTCTAATGCATCCCAGGTTAGCTTTGAAAATTTTAGAATATTTTAGTTTTGGGACAGCTTGGTGCCCCAATTTTTGAACCCAATTTTTACCTAGTTTTGATCATAATTTGGTGAGATATTCATCATGAAAATTGTTCATTTAGGTCTTAACTTTATTTTCCTTTTTGAATCACCTAATTCGGAGCTGTGTAGCTCAAGTTATGCCAAAAACACCATTCTTTGCTCACGCCATCGCTTATGCTGCAGATTTTGTTCTGGCAGATTTATCGATCCAACTTTGTTCAGCAATTTGACCAAGTTAAGTCCATAATTTGGTCTAATGTTCTCCATATGAAATATTCTACTATATCTTAGGTTTCCATCGGTTTAAGAATCGCCTAAATCGGAGTTTTCTAGAGAGAGTTATAGCCTTGCAATGTTTACTGTTCATTTGGTCAATTTTAGGTGCCCAGATTCTGGCAGATTCGGTGACCCGACTTCTTTTCGCAATTTGATTGAGTTAAGTTCATAATTTGGCCTAACATTCTTCATATGAAATATTCTACTATGTCTTAGGTTTCCAGCGGTTTAAGAATCGCCTAAATCGGTGTTTTCTAGAGAGAGTTATAGCCTTGCAAAGTTTACTGTTCATTTGGTAATTCTACAGTTTTGCAGATTCAGTAACTCAGCTTTGCTCAATACTTTGATTGGGTTAATGGCATAATTTGGGTTTGTGTTCTTCATGATAGTTTTAGGTCTATATCTCATCTAACTACTAGTAAAATTTCAGGTCATTTTGACCTGCCTAGCTCGAGTTATGACTCAAACACGATTACTGTTTATGTGTACTGTTCATACTGCAATTTTTCAAGTTTGGTCAGTTTGTTCACTAAGTTTTGGTCACTTTTTGGGCATGCTTCCTAAATGAAAATTGTGTCATTTAGTGCCTATTTTCAGTCACAATTGGTCCCATACCAATTGAACTTGTAAAATTTCATTTTTGGTCCCTCAAAGTTGACTTTTGGTCATGCTTCATACCCAATCCGAATTTGGCTTTGATTTAAACACTTCTCACACACTTAATTAGGTCACAAATGGCCATTTCTTTCCTTAAACTATGTCAAAGACATCATTTAGCACTTCTTCACATTTTTGGTCTCTAAACCCTAATGTTCAAAACCCTAATTTTTCTCCCATTTGGCCAAAACCCTAGTTTAGGTTCCATATATGTTTTCTTTCATTTTCTTATGAAATTTCATCATAAATTAACTTCATTCAAAGCTTATACAACTAATCTAAAATGAAAAGAAAATTACCTCTTGTTGATTTCTTTCCAACTTCACTTTTCTTCCAATTCTTGTTCTCCTTGCTTTTAATCTCTCAATCAAAGATCTATTTGATGTTTTCTTTTAGTGGGCTATGGAATTTATGAAGGGAATTTAAGGGAATTAAAACTTGAGAGGGAAAATCAATGAGGGGAAGAAGTGGAAGAAGAAGAGAAAAAGAGAGAGAGAGAAAGAGAGAGGAGAGAGTGGTGGCCTCTTATGAAAAAAATAAATGAAGAAGACATTTGTCTTCTTATATATATATATATATATATATATATATATATATATATATATATATATATTTATCCCCAAAATTAGCTTATTAAAATTATAAATTTTAATTGTGCCATGAGGATAATTAAACTTAAATTTTTATTCCCCTTTTTTTTTTACTTAATTTTTCCTTTTAATTAAATAATTAAATTTAACTATCAAAAGCCCATAAGTCTTTCATTTTAATTTTGTCATAATGGAAATGAAAGTTTAAGTTTTTCATTTCTTAAATTTTCCCTTGCATATTTTTACTTGAATTTTTCTTCAATTTTTACCCCATAATTCAATTCATTAATTTTATTTAATTTAATTGACATTTTGGTCAAAAGTCAACTCTTGAGGTGAATTGACCAAAATGCCCCTCATTGGGTCATAATCCTTCTTTTTATAATACCTGATGAGTCCTTAGTTTTTTTTTTTTTTTTGTTCACTAGAATTTTTATTGTGTCTATCTCAATTAATTTCTATTTATTTTTGGTCCTCAAGGTGTCTTCGAATAGTATTAGTCACGGACCAAAAATGGTACTATTCATAACTCGGAGGTTCGGGGTGTTACAATTCTCCCCTCCTTAAAAATAAATTTCGTCCTCGAAATTTACCTGGTCTCAGTCTCTAAATAGCTATGGGTGCTGTCTCCTCATGTCCTCCTCACGCTCCCATGTAGCCTCTTGGCCTGAATGATGGTTCCACAGCACTTTGACCAGAGGTATATGTTTGTTCCTCAGCTACTTCACCTCATGTGCCAAGATCTTTATGGGCTCTTCATCATATGTCAGGTCTGGATTCACCTCAATCTCCTTTATTGGAAAAATGTGAGTGGGGTATGATCTGTACCTCCTTAACATGGAGACATGGAAGACATTGTGAATCTTGTCTAACTCTGGAGGCAATGCAAGTCTATATGCCAATGGACCCACTCTTTCCAGAACCTCATACGGCCCAATGAAGCGAGGACTTAGTTTCCCCTTTCTACCAAACCTCATGATCCTCTTCCATGGGGAAACTTTCAGGAACACCTTGTCACCCACACTATACCGAATATCTCTTCTCTTTAGGTCAATGTAGGGCTTCTGTCTATCCGTTGCAACTTTGAGTCTGTCTCTAATGAGCTTAACCTTTTCTTCTGTCTGCTGCACTAATTCTGGACCAATCAACTTCCTCTCGCCCACTTCATCCCAACACAATGGTGTTCTACACTTCCTGCCATAGAGGGCTTCGTATGGAGGCATTCCGATGCTTGACTGATAACTGTTGTTGTAGGCAAATTCAATTAAAGGCAAGTGTGTGTCCCAACTCCCTTCAAATTCAATCACACAAGCTCGAAGCATATCCTCCAAAATCTGAATGATCCTTTCAGACTAGCTGTCTGTCTGTGGATGGAATGCTGTACTAAAGTTCAATATAGTCCTTAGGGCTTTTTGGAGACTACCCCAGAATCTAGAAGTGAACCTAGGATCTCTATCAGACACAATAGACATTGGCACTCCATGCAACCTCACCACTTCGTCAATGTATAGTTTGGCCAATCTTTCCAGGTTGTAATCCATTCTCACTGGCAAAAAGTGTACAGACTTGGTCAATCTATCAACAATAACCCAAACTGCATCATGATTCTTTTGTGTACGTGGAAGTCCTATGACGAAATCCATAGTGATTCTTTCCCATTTCCATTCAGGAATTGGCAATGGTTGTAGCAACCCTGCAGGCACTTGGTGTTCTGCCTTTACTTGCTGACAAGTTAGGCATTTGGCAACATATTCTGCAATGTCTTTCTTCATTCCTCTCCATCAATAGTGCTCTTTCACACTTCTATACATTTTGGTTCCACCAGGGTGCATTGCAAAAGGTGAATCATGTGCTTCCTTTAAAATAGTCTGCCTCAGTTCAACATTCTCAGGAATGCACATTCTGCCCTTATATAACAACAAGCTCTCATCATTTACTGATAATTCTGGTTTCTTGCCATCCCGAGCCTCTTCCATCAACTTTACATACTTATCATCCTTCTGTGCAACTGCTTTAATTTGTTCTGCCAGCATTGGCTTCACTTGCCAAGTAGCTACCATCTGCCCATCTTCATTAATCTCCAAATTAGCATGCAATGCCCTTAATTCATGCACCATGGATAAAGGAGAAACCCTCAAACCAGCCATAGTCTTGCGACTTAAAGCATTAGCTACAACATTATCTTTTCCAGGCTAATAGTCTATCAAACAATCATAATCTTTTATCAGCTCTAACCATCTCCTTTGCCTCAAATTTAACTCCTTTTGTGTGCCCAAGTACTTCAAACTTTTATGATCTGTGTATATATAACATCTCTCCCCATACAAGTAATGTCTCCAGATCTTCAAGGCAAAGACAATGGCTGCTAGCTCCAAGTCATGTGTAGGATAATTCCTCTCATGCGGTTTAAGCTGGCGTGAAGCATAGGCAATGACGTTTCTATCTTGCATCAACACACAGCCTAATCCGTTATGAGAAGCATCATCAGATATGGTATACTCCTTACCCAAAGTGGGCAAGGTTAAGACTGAGCTTCATTAAATGCCTCTTTAACTCATCAAAACTTTCTGGCATCGATCACCCATGAAATTTTACATCCTTCCTAAGTAGCTTGGTCAGTGGAGATGCTAGTATGGAGAATCCCTTCACAAACCTTCGATAATACCCAGCTAAACCAAGGAAACTCCGAACTTCCGTGACATTTCTAGGTGGCTTCCAATTAAGAATGGCTTCTAGTTTGCTAGGATCCACTTGGATACCCTCTGCAGATACAACATGCCCCAAAAATGAAATCTCCTTTAGCCAAAACTCACATTTTGACAGTTTGGCATACAACTGCTTCTCCCTCAAAGTCTGCAATACTATCCTTAAGTGCTTGTCGTGTTCCTCTGTATTCTTTGAGTACACCAAAATATCATCAATGAACACCACAACAAACTGGTCCAAATATGGCCTGAAGTTAGTGTTCATTAGGCCCATAAAAGCAGCTGGAGCATTAGTCAACCCGAATGGCATTACCAAGAACTCATAGTGGCCATACCGAGTCCTAAAGGCAGTTTTAGGAATACTTTGCTCTTGCACCCTCAACTGGTAGTAGCCCGATCTCAAGTCAATTTTGGAGAATACAGTTGCATCCTTCAACTGGTCAAACAAATCATCAATCCGTGGCAGAGGATTTCTATTCTTTATGGTCACCTTATTCAACTGTCTGCAGTCTATGCATAGGCGGAGAGTACCATCCTTTTTCTTCACAAATAATACTGGTGCTCCCCAAGGTGACACGCTAGGGTGGATGAAACTCTTATCTAACAATTCCTGCAATTGTACCTTCAGCTCTTTCAACTCAACAGGTGCCATCCTATAAGGAGTGATGGAGATTGGCTCCACACCAGGCATAGTCTCAATTTCAAACTGCACCTCTCTTTCCGGAGGCAATCCCGGTAATTCTTCTGGAAAAACATCCGGAATATCCCATACTGTAGGAATATCTTTAAGATCTGGACTCCCCACCTGGGTGTCTATCACATGAACTAGATAAGCTTCACATCCCTTTCTAATCATCTTTCTAGCAACTGCAGCTGAAATGATGTTATGGCAATAACTGCCTCTCCCCGTGTATCACTACATCTGCATACTCGAGAAGACCAAAAGTGACTGTCTTCAGTCTACAGTCAATCATGGAGTGATGCCTGGCTAACCAATCCATGCCTAAGATGATATCATAATCTCGGAAGGGCATGTTAATTAAGTCTGACAGGAATGTATGTCCTTGGATCACCAAAGGACAATCCTTATACAATTTGTTCACCCTAACCTCTTGTCCTAAAGGACTAGTCACTAGCACATCATAATCTAATTTCACACAAGGAATAGCAATAGAGCATGCAATCGCACTAGCATAAGAATGTGTAGAACTGTGGTCAAACAAAGACATATACATCTCTTCAAAAATGGAGAAAGTACCAGCCACAACATCCGATGTCTCACTTCATCCTCCGCACATGGTGTACACCTGCATCGTGCACCACTGCTCTGGTTGGCTCACGTGCTCGACTCCTAAGTGTTACCTCTACCCCTGCCTCTGCCTCTACTATTTGTCTGTTGTCCTCTAAAAGCAGAACCTTGAACAGATCCCTGAGTGGTAGTAGGCGGTCCAGATCTGCGGGCACTAGTGCAATCTCTAGCAAAATGCCCACTTCCACCACAGTTGTAACAGGCTCCTATGGCCTTATAACATACTCCTCCATGAGTCCTGCCACAAGTTTTACAAGCACGGGTAGGAAAGGAACCCCTAGATGTCTGCTGTCCGAATCTAGGTGGCCTCTGCCCTGAGAATCTTCCCCTACTAGATCCTCTGTTACTTGGTCCCCCAAAGCTCTTCCTCTTACCCGAATTATTACTTGGACTTTGACCTGTAGGCTTACTGCTTTTCCCTTTTTTTGTGATTACCTTCTCAAATGCCCCTTCCAGTTCTATCCTTTCCAATTCAAGGGCCTGTGATATCAACCCAGAGAAGTTGTCATGTCGAAACCTAACCACTTGTAATCTTAAACTAGGCCTCAAACCGGCCTCAAACCGGCCTCAAACCGTTTGCATCTGTCTCTACTGGTAGTGAGTAGGCTTCCAGCATAGTGGCTGAGGCGATAAAAGTCTCTCTCATACTCGGCTACAGTCTTGTTCCCTTGCTTCAAACTAAGAAACTCCTATAGCTTCATATCCACATAGGCATCAGGAACATACTTTTGTCTAAACTCCCTTAGAAAGTCATCCCCTGTCAGCACTGGCGGCTCAGCCAAATTATGGGGAATGGTCTTCCACCACTCATATGCATCTCCATGCAGCAAGGAAATTGAATATTCAAACTTCAACTCATCTGTGCAGTGCAATTTCTTGAAGACCCTCTCCATCCATTCTAACCATTGCTCAGCTTCCAATGGGTCCACTGTACCCTTGAACTCTGTTGCCCCATACTTCATTAACTTGTCATATTGTCTGGCTGGGGATGGTAGTTGCACTGGAGGTGCTTGCACAGGAGCTTGGACTGGTATATTGCCAGCCATTTGCTAAAATAGTGCAGCCATCTGCTGAGCAAACTAAGCAGGAAACTGCATGGGTGGGATGGGTGCAGCCGATCCACTAGCATTCTGAGGAGCTGGGGCTTCCCCTTGTACCTCAGCTGCTACTGATTGCTCTACTGTGTGATCACCCTTTTCCATATTGAATCAGAAGGAATTCTACTCCCTGAGCAACCAACACAAGGAGATTTCCTTCCATTAGTCCATATTTATGATGTAATGCACTATATGTATCAATAATGACAATTGAGCAGTTGTACTTATAAAAAATTTTCAAACATGCAATTTCAAAACTTGTATAAAAACCAAAGCTCTGATACCACTAAAACATGTCACACCTTATCCCTTGTAAGGCATGAAATGTTCCCGTAGCATGCCTAATGAATCACCGAACTCCACCTACCGATAACCCATTAGTTATGCTACAAAGGATTTTAAAACAAACCATAGCTTTTTATCTTATCAATTCTTTTGCAAAATCGTATGAGAATAGTTAAAATTCCATGCAAACATTCATTGGAAATAATGATAGACTAAATATTGCAAAAGTTACATTTTCATAAGTCTCAAAGTAAAATACAAAATAATTACAAACTCAAAATGTGATAGCAATGCAATGTTTTTAAATACAAACTGCTCAATGTCCGTACATCCATGCATATAGGTACAAAATACATCAAAAGGAAATTACAGGGGTATGACTACAATATATACCCACGAACAATACCAAAATGCTGCTTCCAAGTCTCTCACTCGGCAGCCTTCTCCTTTCCCTTACTGCGATAAAGATAAAGAAGCTATCGCTGAGTATATCACTCAGTGGTGCACAACTAATAACTTTAAAACTTAAAGTAAAACATAATTTGTCAAAGCATAATAAATCACATTTTTCTTAAGCATGAAAACTTTACAATAGTTCTAAGTTCATAAGAGCCATTTATTGGAATAACATTTCAAATGAGAAATCACACTTCATAAATCACAATTCACAAAGCATTAGTGTTGCCAACATCAACACACAGTTTAGGCCATGACACAAAATTTCACGGTCAGTGCCGTGTTGCACACTACGACAAAGCAATCTCAACCTCACTAACCGTTATTAATAAGGGAAGGGCTAGCTAGCTAATGAGTACTCATGTAGTCTTACCCGACTAACCATTATTAATGGGAGACATAATCAATATCAATTATAAAACCCCAAGTAGCCGTTACTACTGGGGAGTTCCGAAGGGACTGTCATGCTAACTGTGGTTTCAAAACAACTTTCAAGAGTTTCTAAATCAATAATCACGTTTGCAAAACAATAGCATATTCAAATCATCATAAAATCCATAAAAGGGGTGGCAACACACAAATTCCTCAAATACAATAGAAAAACATACCTCATTCAAAATAAACTCATTTCAAATCAAACTCATTCAAATAAACTTATTCAAATCAATTTACGAAGCTAAAACAAAGAAAAATGTTAGTTGTGCACAAACCTTCAATGCTCTCCTTTATTGTTACCTACTTCTCCTTATCCGTTCCAACTTCTTTTTCTACTGAAAATACACAAATAGAATACCTCAATACCAATCTCAATTGCTTCCAAGAACTCATTATATGCATGTCTAATGCATCCCAAGTTAGCTTTGAAAATTTTAGAATATTTTGGTTTTGGGACAGCTTGGTGCCCCAATTTTTGAATCCAAATTTTACCTAGTTTTGATCATAATTTGGTGAGATGTTCTTCATGAAAATTGTTCATTTAAGTCTTAACTTTATTTTCCTTTTTGAATCGCCTAATTCGGAGCTGTATAGCTCAAGTTATGCCAAAAACACCATTACTGTTCGCGTCACTATTCATGCTGCAGATTTTGTTCTGGCAGATTTATCGATCCAACTTTGTTCAGCAATTCGACCAAGTTAAGTCCATAATTTGGTCTAATGTTCTGCATATGAAATGTTCTACTATGTCTTAGGTTTCCATCGGTTTAAGAATTGCCTAAATCGGAGTTTTCTAGAGAGAGTTATAGCCTTGCAAAGTTTACTGTTCATTTGGTCAATTTTAGGTGCCCAGATTCTGGCAGATTCGGTGACCTGACTTCTTTTCGCAATTTGATTGAGTAAAGTTCATAATTTAGCCTAACATTCTTCATATGAAATATTCTACTATGTATTAGGTTTCCATCGGTTTAAGAATCGCCTAAATCGGAGTTTTCTAGAGAGAGTTATAGCCTTGCAAAATTTACTGTTCATTTGGCAATTCTGCAGTTTTACAGATTCAGTAACTCAACTTTGCTCAATAATTTAATTAGGTTAATGGCATAATTTGGGTTTCTGTTCTGCATGAAAGTTTTAGGTCTATATCTCATCTAACTACTAGTAAAATTTCAGGTCATTTTGATCTGCCTAGCTCGAGTTATGACCCAAACACGATTACTGTTCATGTGTATTGTTCATACTGCAATTTTTCAAGTTTGGTTAGTTTGTTCACTAGGTTTTGGTCACTTTTTGGGCATGCTTCCTGAATGAAAATTGTGTCATTTAGTGCTTATTTTCAGTCCCAATTGGTCCCATACCAATTGAACTTGTAAAATTTCATTTTTGGTCCCTCAAAGTTGACTTTTGGTCATGCTTCATACCCAATCCGAATTTGGCTTTGATTTAAACACTTCTCACACACTTAATTAGGTCACAAATGGCCATTTCTTTCCTTAAACTATGTCAAAGACATCATTTAGCACTTCTTCACATTTTTTGTCTCTAAACACTAATGTTCAAAACCCTAATTTTTCTCCCATTTGGCCAAAACCCTAGTTTAGGTTCCATATATGTTTTCTTTCATTTTCTTATGAAATTTCATCATAAATTAACTTCATTCAAAGCTTATACAACTAATCTAAAATGAAAAGAAAATTACCTCTTGTTGATTTCTTTCCAACTTCACTTTACTTCCAATTCTTGTTCTCCTTACTTTTAATCTCTCAATCAAAGATCTCTTTGATGTTTTCTTTTAGTGGGCTATGGAATTTATGAAGGGAATTTAACGGAATTAAAACTTGAGAGGGGAAATCAATGAGGGGAATAAGTGGAAGAAGAAGAGAAAAAGAGAGAGGAGAGAGTGGTGGCCTCTTATGAAAAAAAGAAATGAAGAAGACATTTGTCTTCTTATATATATATATATATATATATATATATATATATATATATATATATTTATCCCCAAAATTAGCTTATTAAAATTATAAATTTTAATTTTGCCATAAGGATAATTAAACTTAAATTTTTATTCCCCTTTTTTTTTTACTTAATTTTTCTTTTTAATTAAATAATTAAATTTAACTATCAAAAGCCCATAAGTCTTTCATTTTAATTTTGTCATAATGGAAATGAAAGTTTAAGTTTTCATTTCTTAAATTTTCCCTTGCATATTTTTACTTGAATTTTTCTTCAATTTTCACCCCATAATTCAATTCATTAATTTTATTTAATTTAATTGACATTTTGGTCAAAAGTCAACTCTTGAGGTGAATTGACCAAAATGCCCCTCATCGGGTCATAATCCTTCTTTTTATAATACCTGATGAGTCCTTAGTTTTTTTTTTTTTCACTAGAATTTTTATTGTGTCTATCTCAATTAATTTCTATTTATTTTTGGTCCTCAAGGTGTCTTCGAATAGTATTAGTCACGGACCAAAAATGGTACTATTCATAACTCGGAGGTTCGGGGTGTTATAGAAATGACAAATCTTGGTCTACACAACTCCAAATGACCTGAAATTTTATACCGACGGAAAGCTTAGACATAGGGCTACAACTTTGGTGAAGATCACAGAACCCAAAAATGCCATTTACTAAGTCAAATAGCTTGTGCAATTTGAGGTATCAAAACCGTCCAGAACCATTGCAACCCAGAATTTGACCATATGAACAATAGTCACTCATTTGACCATAACTTACTCAAAGCAGCTCCAAATGACCTAAAATTTATATCAGTGGAAAGATTAGATATAGAGCTACAACTCTTATGAAGACACCAAAGCCCAAAAATGACTAGGACCAAGTCAAATTACTTGCCAAAATTAGGATACTAAATCTGCCAGAATGAAATTTGACCTAAAAAAAAAATGACCTAAACTTGCATTGAAAATATAATCTGTTCAGCTTTAGTAAATTGACCAAATATTGGTCTAAACAACTCATAATGACCTGAAATCTGTGCCAAAAGTTCAATAAGACATAGAGCTACAAATTTGCTTCTTTGACTAGAAGCTAAAAATCAATGGAAATATGACATTTAGCTAGACTAGTCTAGCACACTAATACTAAAAAATTGACAATAATATGCAATAAAGCCTGGAAATAATTTGGCAATAAATGTCAACTTGTGAGAATTGTAAATTGCACTATACTAACAGCATATTAAAATGCAAATTGTGACATGTTCATATTAGAATCAACCTATCCATGATGTATAAAAAGGATCAACGTTTTTGTTGACTAGTGAAAGGCATAATGACCTATGAACCCTAAAAATAAAGAATTAAATATTGAAGTTTGTAAATGCCCTATTATTTTGCCTAGTTGACTAGTTTGGATAGGTTGGCATGCCAATAGGTACTGACAGCTGTACGGATTTTTAATAGCCTATGGCTGTATGCATTATGTTTTTAATAGCCTATAGCTATACGGATTTTTAATAGCCTATGGCTATACAGATTATGTTATGATACTCGGCTTATTGCCTTACTGATTGATTATATGGCTTTTTAGTCACATTGTTTGCACACCGGGAAAAACTTTGTGACTGATGGTGTGACAGCCTGAGGTACTAGGTTCCCAGTGCTGTTTTAACCATTTATCTATTCTGGTCAGTGTATAGGCCACACGGGCAGTCAATTAAAATATTATTCAATCAGGTAGTTAAGTTAAGTTAAGTATAATGAAATTTCAGTACAATTAAATTAAGTATTGATTGAAATGAGTAAAAGGGATTAGCAATAGAAACATAACAAAAATATAATTTGCAGAACCGTAGAGACTTAAAATACCTTACAGTTAGAATAATTTGTATACTGGGTATTATTACGGAAAGGTTATAAACTTAGAGAGGAACAAACTAGTATATAAGATAATTGATGCTAGAAATACGATACCAAATTAAATTGATTCCTGAGTATCCGAATTATGATTTATTTCTTTCTTTATTTGTATATATTATTTCTTATTATATTATTACACCACTAAGCAGAAATGCTTAGCGCGATGGAATTGTTTCCTCGTGCAGGTACTGAAGGTAAAACCAGTAGACAGTTGACTGAGATTTTTAGAGTCTAGATCTGCAGAAGTGTTAGAAGAGTTCAAGGTTGTCACCTCCTCAGAAATGTATGTCGATAGGGCTCACAATATGCATATAATGTATTTTCTATATTTTAATTATTTCTTATGTTGTAATTCAAATTAAGAAATTGCATTGAGTAAGTTTGTGATGTAATTAATTTGTATAATATGTAGACAGTGAACTTATGTAATTAATTGACAAACTATGTGTAGCATCCCTCACCCGTCTACAGTGTAGCCGAGCAAGGTGTATCACACGGAGTGCCGGAGCACCTGATCTTATTAGATTCATTACAGTTCTTGATTTATTTATTCAAAAACTTTATCTAAGGTTTAGGCTATTTTTACTTTTATCAAAATCTAACTAATTAGGAAATTTCAAAAATTTTAACGACAATTCAGTAGAGTGCCGGTTGTAATTTGGACTAACAATTCTTCTGAACCTGCCAAAAATAATTTCAATATATACTCAAATTCATAACTCAGATTGTCTCAAAGCACTCTCAACAATTTCTCAAACTTAGATTCAGTCTCAAAATTTCTCAAACTCAATCTCATTCAGAATCATTATGATTACATAATCAACTCAGATATCAGAATTTTTATATTTCATTAACGTATATAATTTGCCAATTAAGTACATAAATTTGTCAAGTACATGATAGACAAATGAAATTACAGTTACTAATGCACATTACAATATAAGCATTAATTATAATGTACAGATTAGAAAACATGCTTAAAATGAGCCCTATCTACATGCATTGCTGAGGAGGTGACAACCTTGAACTCTTCTGACACTTCTGCAGATCTAGACTCTAAAATCTCAGTCAAAGTACCTGTGCGAGGAAACAATTCTATCGCGTTAAGTATTTCTGCTTAGTGGTGTAATAATAGAATAAGGAATATTATATACAAAAAAAGAAAGAAATAAATCATAATTCGGATATCCAGGAATTAATTATTCTAACTGTATTGTATTTTAAGTCTCTACGGTTCTGCAAATTGTATTTTTTTTGTGTTTCTATTGCTAATTTCTTTTACTCGTTTCATTCAATGCTTAATTTAATTCTACTGAAATTTTTGTATACTTAACTTAACTGCCTGAATTGAATAATATTTTAATTAACTGCTCGTGTAGCCTATATACAGACTAGACTAGATAAATGGATATACTAGCACTAGGTACCTAGTACCTTGGGCCGTCACACTATCGGTCACTAAGTATCTCCCGGTGTGCAAATAGCGTGGCTAAAAAGCCATATAATCAATTAGGCATTAAGCCGAGTATAATAACACAATCTATATAGCCATAGGCTATTAAAATCATAGTATGGCATAATAAGCCAGAAAACACAATACGGCGTGAAGCCATTTACAGAACAGCTGTCAGAATCCTACTGGCATGCCAACCTATCCAAACTAGTTGACTAGGCAAACTAGGGCATACTACAAGATTAAATATTGATTTTTAGGGTTTACTGGTTATTATACAATTCACTAATCAATGAAAATGTTCACCTTTTCATACATCATGCATAAGTTGATTCTAGTATCAACATGTCACAATTCGTATTTCAATATGCTGCCAGTATAGTGCAATTTACAATTATCACAAGTTGGCATTTAGTGCCAAATTATTTCTAGGTTTCATTGCATATTATTGTCAATTTTTCAGTTTTAGTGTGCTAGATTGATCTAGCTAAATGTTCTGTTTCCATTTGTTTTTAGCTTCTGGTCAAAGAAGTAAAATTGTATCTCTATATCTTATTGAACTTTTGGAATTGATTTTAGGTCATTCTGAGTTGTATAGACCAAGATATGGTCAATTTACTAAAGCTGGACAGATTGCATTTTTGGTGCAAAATTTGGTCTATTTTAGGTCAAATTTAGTTCTGGCAGTTTTGGTACCCTAAATTGGGCAAGCAATTTGACTCAGTTTTGGTCATTTCTAGGCTTTGGTGTCTTCATAAGAATTGCAGCTCTATGTCTAAGCTTTCCATGGTACAAATTTCAGGTCATTTGGACCTGTTTTGAGTGAGTTATGGTCATTTTAGTGACTACTGTTCATATGGTCAAATTATGGGTTGCAATGGTTCTGGACAGTTTTGTTACTTCAATTTGTGCAAGCAATTTGACTTAGTAAATGACATTTTTGGGTTCTGTGATCTTCACCAAAGTTGTAGCCCTATGTCTAAGCTTTTCAATGATATAAATTTCAAATCATTTGGACCTGTTTTGTGTGAGTTATGGCCAAAAAACTAGTAACTATTCATATGGTCAAATTCTAGATTTTCCAAGTTACCTATTCTGGATTAGGTCACTTTTTGAGTCACTTTCTGGATAGAATTTAGGCAAGGTTCCTCCATGAAAGTTGGTCCCTATTGAGTCTAGTTTTACCTCCAATTGGCCTCACACCAATTGGGATCACAATTTAGATTAGGGCTCAAAATGCACACTGCCCTCAACCAATTCTCAATTGCACAAACAATTTCACTTCTAGCAAAATTCCTCCAACTTCCAAACATCCAATTACATACAAGAACTTCTAATTGTCATCAAATAAATCTTATTTTGGTTACTTTCCAGCAGTATACACAGATCCCCAATACACCAAATACAATCCTAATTCACAAAGTCAAAGTTCACTTAATTTACACATGAAATCACCTAACTAATACATGAAATTCCCACAATAATTTACATACACCTATATTAATCCCTTAGTACCATAATTCATCAAATAAATTCATGAAATCAAGCACTTTTCCATGAACCACAAGGCTGCCCAATTGTACATATGTTTCCATCTTCCATATACACTTCACCACCTTACTTCAAAGTACCCATTTCAAGCATACACATAACACCAAACTACTAATACATGTAATAAGCCTAATCAACTTCATTACCCATTAATTACATGTAAAAACAAATTAAACTCCTTTAAAATCCATGGCTGCCAAATTCATGCTTCATCATTAATCATCAATTTCTCTCAAATTTCTTGTTAATTCAATTCATCACAACCTTAAAACAAAGTTTAATGAAGCAAGGGATGAAAAACTAGCACTAACCTCAACTTGAGCTTGACAAATCCTTGGAATTTCTCTTTCTTTTTGCTGCCCACATATTGCCCATGGTGTGAGGACCACTTTTAATGAAGGTAGTTAGAAGAAATATGGCTTGAATCATGGTAGATTTGAGCTCATGCATGAATGGCCATGGAGGAAGCTTGGAAAAAAACACATTCGACTATGGAATTGAAATGAAGAAAATGAGGTTTCCAAGTGATGAAATCTATCCCATATGTACTTATATAGTGGTCCACTAACTTTAGGTTAATTGATATAATATACTCCACAAAGTATAGCTTAATGTTATAATAATTAAACTTATTAATATTTCAATTAATCCCCATAATTCCTTTAATCACATTATGTGTAAAATATCTTATTTTCATGACATTTTCAAATTTTTAATATCACTTATTTTTAATGGACATTGAGGTCAAAAGGCAAATCTAGGTGTCAAATGACAAAAATGCCCTTCTTCGGGTTGCATTCCCAATTTTTCGATAATACCGATTTTTATTGTTTTCTTGGTTTTTTATTTTTTTTCTTTGTACTAATTCTTTAATTTTCTTTGACATTTCTAATATCAATTACACTTCAATAAACCTTTAATTATGTCTCGAAAATATTTCTCAGGGTTCCCCGCGGTCCTGGGGTAGTCAACGGTCCTCACCGTAACTTCCCGGTGGGGTCACCAATTGCTACGGGTTCGGCTTGTTTAACTTAGTCACATTTTATCTCTTTTATTTTTTCTTAATTTTTCTCATCACATATTTCATTATTTTATGCTTCCTCACTGTCAATTAAGTGTAGTTCTAGATATTCTGACTTTCTGGGGTGGGCATTAGCCATCGGAATAGTAGGACGTACGGACTACAAAAATGAAGATGTTACACTATGTTACTTAATGGAATTGAACATCTTGATATGTGAGTTGATTCTGAATATGAATGAGATTGAAATTGTGAATATGGTAGATATGTGATATTTACTACACTAGTCAGATTTAATAAACAACGTTAGTGCCTAAACCATTTTTGAATAAATATATCAAGAATTGTAATGAAATCAGATAAGATCAGGTGCTCCGACACATCGTATGGCGCGCCTTGCTCGACTACATTGTAGACGGGTGAGGGGTGTTACATTTAGTGGTATCAGAGCACGTTTTAGGCATTCCTAAGCAAAGATAAGTAGAAAGAACTAGTGTGCATACATGCATTGCATTCATAAGAGTTAAGGTGACACTAATGCAAATCTGTTTACTTTTGATTATTCAAGGTTAAAATATGGACTCAGAGTCGCAGAGGGCATTAAAGAAAGAAGTAGAAAGCCATAATCCGGCTGAGAGTGATTTGGGAAATAATGATGAAAGAGTGAACAAAACTATGAGATGACGATAGTCTTAGTCAATTGAATTCGATGAATTTCAAGGACGAAATTCCTTTTTAGAGGGGAAGAGTTGTAACATCCTCACTTTACGTAGTCCATATTTTCTACTGTTCCGACGGCTAATGTCTGCCCCGGAAAGTCGACATGTCTGGAATTACACTTAATTGACAGTGAGGAAGCATAGAATAATGAAATATGTGATGAGAAAAATTAAGGAAAAATAAAAGAGATGAAATGTGATTAAGTTAAGCGAGTCGAAACCCTAGTGATGGGTGACCGCACTGGAAAGTTACGGCAGGAACCGTTGACTAGCCTTGGATCACGAGGAACTCGAGAAAATATTTTTAAGACCTAATTAAAGGTCTACTGATGTGTAATTGACATTGGAAATGTCAAAGAAAAATTAGTAAGTCAGTATAAACGAAAAACAAAAATTAAAGAAATCGGCGGGTCAAGAAGTTAATCGGTAGCACTGAAAAATTCGAAATACAACCCGAATAGGGGCATTTTGGTCAATTGATACCTAGAGTTGACTTTTGACCTAAATGTCCATAAAAATATGCAGTATTAAATTTTAAAAATTTCATGAAAAATGAAATTATACATGAAATGCAATTAAGGAAAAATGAGTGGTATAATTTGGAATAATTAAAAGTTGATTATTAAACTAATTAACCTAAGTTTAGTGAAGCATAATATATATTAATTAACCTAAAGATAATGGGGTATAAAAGGTCTAAAGTGGACAGATTTCTCCGCTAACTCATCTCATTTCCTTCAATTCTTCATCCATGGCCGAAAATGCTCTCCCATAAAACTTCATGGCCATTCATGCATGAGCTCAATTTCTCTATAATCAAGCTCTAGTTTCTTCAAGAGTTCTTCATTAAAGTTAGTCTACACATCATGGGAAACACATAGGCAGCAAAAAGAAGAAGTTTTAGTGAGGTTTTATAAAGCTCAAGATAAGGTTAGTGTTAGTTTTCCTTACCTCACTTCATTAAAGTTTGTATTAAGGTGGAGATGAGTTGAATGGTGAAGAAATTTGAAGGTTTTAATGAGTTATTGATGTGTACAATTTTTGGCAACCATGGAAGTGTTAGGTGCTTGATTTATTTTTATGTGAATTTGATGGGAATTAAGGTTAATTGAAGTAAATTGATGTATTAGTGAGTAAATTTCATGTTTTTGATGTGTTTGGGTATTGATTGGGGAATTGGAGGAAATAGTAAAATTTTGAGTACTTAGTGAATTTTTGGTAGCCTTGATGAACAAAGAAAAGTGTTGGATTTCATGAAATTTCTTGATGAATTCTGGTACTAAGGGATTAATGGAAGTGTATGTAAATTATTCATTGGAAACTATTTGTAATTATTTGGTATTTTGTGTATATTGTGTTGATGTAATTAAGGTTGTAATTAGTGTATTGAGAAGTTGTATAAACTATCCAAAATGATCATGATGAGATGTGATAAATGATGTTTGTGCCTTATAAATCCAACAATTTGGTAAGGAAAATTAAGGTGAAGCAAGTAGGATGTGTAATGGTTGTGTATTTGATGATGTGTATAATGGCAATATACAATTGAGCTTATAATCTAATTTGTGTGGCCCCAATGAGGCCAATTGGAGGTAAAACTAGACTCAATACGGACCAACTTTCATGTAGAAATCTTGTCAAAATTCTGCCTAGAAAGTGACCTAAAAAGTGACCAAATTTGGATTGCCATTAGTAAACCCATAATTTAATCATATGAACAGTAGTCATTAAATTGACCATAACTCACTCAAAACAGGTCCAAAAGACCTGAAATTTATATCATTGGAAAGCTTAGACATAGGGCTACAACTTTGGTATAGAGCACCCAGCCCATAAATGCCATTAAGCAAGTCAAATTGATTGCCCAAGTTGGGTAACAAAAACTGGCCGAATTGACTTTGACTTAAAAATGACTTAATTGTGCAATACAAGTGCAACTTGACCAGCCATAGTAAAATGACCATATCTTGGTCTACACAACTCAAAATGACCCGAAATTTATATCGACGGAAAGCTTAGGCATAGGGCTATAACTTTGGTGAAGATCACAGAACCCAAAAATGCCATTTACTAAGTCAAATAGCTTGCACAAGTTGATGTATCAAAACTGTCCAGAACCATTACAACCCAGAATTTAACCATATGAACAGTAGTCACTCATTTGACCATTACTCACTCAAAATAGGCTCAAATGACCTGAAATTTTATATCAATGGAAAGATTAGACATAGAGATACAACTCCTATGAAGACACCAAAGCCTAGAAATGACCAGAACTAAATCAAATTGCTTGCCCAAGTTACGGTACTAAATCTACCAGAATGAAATTTGACCTAAAAAAAAAAGACCTAAACTTGCATTGAAAATACAATCTTTCCAGCTTTAGTAAATTGATCATATCTTGGTCTAAACAACTTAGATAGACCTAAAATATGTGCCCAAAGTTCAATAAGACATAAAGCTGCAAATTTGCTTCTTTGACCAGAAGCTAAAAATCAATGGAAACATGACATTTAGCTAGACCAATCTAGGACACTAAAACTAAAAAATTGACAATAATATGTAATGAAGCCTAGAAATAATTTGGCAATAAATGCCAACTTATGAGAATTGTAAATTGCACTATACGGGCAGCATATTGAAATGCAAATTGTGACATGTTGATATTAGAATCAACCTATCCATGATATATAAAAAGGGTCAACGTTTTTGTTGACCAGTGAAAGGCATAATGACCTATGAACCCTAAAAATAAAGAATTAAATATTGAAGTTTGTAAATGCCCTAGTATTGCCTAGTTGACTAGTTTGGATAGGTTGGCATGCCAATAGGTACTGATAGCTATACGGATTTTTAATAGCCTATGGCTATGTGGATTATGTTTTTAATAGCCTATGGCTATATAGATTTTTAATAGCCTATGGCTATACGGATTATGTTATGATACTTGGCTTATTGCCTTACTAATTAATTATATAGCTTTTTAGCCATACTATTTACACACCAGGAAACACTTTGTGATCGATGGTGTGACGGCCTGAGGTACTAAGTACCCAGTGCTATTTTAACCGTTTATCTAGTCTGGTCAGTGTATAGGCTACACGGGCATTAATTAAAACATTATTCAATGCTGGCAGTTAAGTTAAGTATAATGAAATTTTAGTACAATTAAATTATGTATTGAATGAAATGAATAAAAGAGATTAGCAATAGAAACATAACAAAAATACAATTTACAAAACCGTAGAGACTTAAACTATAATACAGTTAGAATAATTTGTATATTGGGTATTATTACAGAAAGGTTATAAACTTAGCACTTCCAAAGTGGAACAAACTAGTATATAAGATAGTTGATGCTAGAAATATGATACCAAATTAAATTGATTCCTGAGCATCCGAATTATGATTTATTTCTTTCTTTATTTGTATATATTATTTCTTGTTATATTATTGCACCACTAAGCAGAAATGCTTAGCGCGATGGAATTGTTTCCTCACGCAGGTACTGAAGGTAAAACCAATAGACAATTGACTGAGATTTTTGGCATCCAAATCTGCAGAAGTGTCAAAAGAGTTCAAGGTTGTCACCTCCTCAGCAATGCATTTAGATAGGGCTCACATTAAGCATGTAATGTATTTTCTATATTTTAATTATTTCTTATATTTTTATTCAAATTAAGAAATTGTATTGAGTAAGTTTGTGATATAATTAATTTGTATAATATGTAAACTGTGAACTTATGTAATCAGTTGACAAATTATGTTACTTAATGGAATTGAACATCTTGATATATAAGTTGATTCTGAATATGAATGAGATTTAAATTGTGAATATGGTAAAATATGTGATATTTACAACACTAGTCAAATTTAATAAACAACGTTGGTGCCTAAACCATTTTTGAATAAATATATCAAGAACTGTAATGAAATCAGATAAGATTAGGTGCTCCGATACACCATGTGGCACGCCTTGCTTTTTTACACTATAGACGGGTGAGGGGTGTTACAGCTTGAGGCAGTTAATTTTACCATGGACTTCACATTGCAAATAGATTTGATCTTGCAATCCCTTTCAGAGTCATTTGGATCTTTTATCACAAATTTTCATATGACCAAGCAAGAATGCACTTTGGCTGGTGTGTTAAATCTGCTGGTCATTGCACAATGTAATATGCTTGGCAGTAAAGGAAAAAAAGTTGCTTTAGTTACTTCTTCTTTTAGAAAGTCCAAAAAGAAGAAAAATAATAAAAGGAAGAAAACTTCTACCATTGGTCCTTTTCGCAGAATTGTCAAAAACCAATCCCAGAAGAAAAAGAAGGTTTAAGCTGTTGCAGACAAAGGAAAATGTTTCCATTGTCAAAAGAATAGGCATTGAAAAAGGAACTGCCCAGAGTATTTGGCGTCTCTGAAGTGTAAGAAGGATAAGCCTTTAGAAGGTATGTCCATATATTGTTATTTAGATTTTGATAATACTCATAGTTTATCTACAACTTGGGTTTTCGATAATGGTGCAAGTTCTCACATATGTTTTGATATGTAGGAACTAGTAAGCAGTGAAAGCTTGGAAGCATAAGATGTTAGACTTTGGATTGGCAATATAACAACTATTACAGCATTAGCCATAGGGCCTAAATCATTGTGTCTAAATGAACATGTTTTATTTTTGGATCATGTATTATATGTACCTAATGATTTTAAAAATATCATTTATATATCTAGTTTGACTAGTAATGGATATGAATTTTATTTCATAGATGATGTTTACAATATTTATTTTAGAAATAAAATTATTGGCATGGATTATTTACAAGATGGTCTTTATTATTTGGATAATAATAACATGATAAGTCCAAGCAACTGATTTGAGTCTAATGCAATCACTGAAACCAAATCAAGTTCAAGACAACTTTAACACTTAAGATTAGGTCATATTGCAAAAGATAGAATTACAAAATTAAAAAAGATGGGGATTTTATTCACATTGAGTTTTGAACCTACCCCAACTTGTGAATCTTGTCTTCAAGGCAAAATGACTAGATCATCTTTTGTAGGATAAGGAATAAAAGCTAAAGAAGTTTTAGAGCTAGTACATAGTGACGCATGTGGCCCATTTAAAGAAATGACAAGAGGAGATTTTTTCTACTTTATTACCTTCACTGATGATATATCTAGGTATGGATATTTGTATTTAATGAAATATAAAAATAAATCCTTTAAAAGTTCAAGGAATTCAAATTTGAAGTAGAAAAACAAACAGAAAAAAATATTAAAACTCTAAGATCAAATCGAGGACGTGAATAATTAAGTACTGAATTTAATGAGTTCTTAAAAGAACATGGCATTATTTCTCAATTAACTCCTATAGAACACCGTAATTAAATGGTGTATCTGAAAGGAGGAATTATAATCTATTAGATATGATACGAAATATGATGAGCTATACTGACCTTCTAATCTCCTTATGGGAATTTGCATTAAAAATAACTTTGTACCTTCTTAATCGTGTCCCTTCTAAATCAATATCTTCCACTCCATATGAGATATTGTATGGAAAGCAACCAAGTTTAAACATGTTAAGATTTAGGGTTGTTCAGCTTATATCAAAAAGCTGAACACTGATAAATTGAAAATAAAATCAGAAAAGGGATAGTTTGTTGGATATCCAAAAGATAGTTTTGGACATTATTTCTATCTTCCTACAACATAAAGAGTTGTGATAAGTAAAGATACTATTTTTCTTAAGAAAGAGTTTATGCAAGAAGGTGATGTAACATCCCAAATCTACGAGCTTTGAATAGTATCATTTTTGGTATGTGAATAGTACTATTCAAGGCCACCTTGGGGACCAAAAAGAAAGGGAAAATTAATTTAGATAAACACAATAAAAATTCAAGTAAATCAAAGATCTAAGGACTCATCGAGGATTTATCAAAGGATGGATTATAACCCGATAAGGGGCATTTTGGTTAATTCATTTCACGAATTGATTTTTGACCAAAATGTTAATTAAAGTAAATGAAATTAATAGATTGAATTATGAAGTAATCTTTGAGGAAAAATTTGAAATAAAAATGTGTATAGAAATAAAAGAAGTGAAAACTTAAAATTTTAATCCCACTATGACTTAATTAAAAATTTATGACCAATGGGCTTTGGACAACTTAATTAAATGAATTAAGATTAGGGATAAACATAAAAAGAAAATGAAACCTCTTCTCTTCCTCATTGTGCCACCACCCCTCTATCTCTCTCTCTTTTTCTCCTTCCTTCTTCCACCAGTGATTCCCTTCAAAGCTTTTGATTCCCTTGAATTTCCTCCATAAATCCCATAGCCCATTAGAAGAAAACATCAAAGATATCTTTGATTGAGGGATTGAAGTAAGAAGAACAAGAGGATTGGAAGAAAATTTGAAATTGAGAAAAATCATCAAGAGGTAAGTTTCTTTCATGCTTAATTAGTTATATAAGCTTTGAATCAAGTTAGATTGTGATGAAATTACATAAAGCATGAGTATCATGCATTCATGGAGAGGGGAATTTTTGGCCAACTTGGGGAAAACTTAGGGTTTGATGTGCTCTAATTTAACTGATGATAAATTCAAGTTTAATTGAAGTAGTATGCATGATTGGGGTAGTGAGATTGCATGGGATTTGCATAAATTGAAAAATGGAAGATTAGGATTCATGGGAAATTAGGGCTTTTATTGTATGAAGTGTAATTAGTGTTTATAATGACAAATTATGAAAGGAATTGATGGAGTTGTATAGATTGAGAAAATTGCAAACTAGGGTTTTGAAAAATTGGGGGTTTTATGCTAAGAAGTACTATTGATGTGTTTAATATTAAATTATGGTCATTTGAGGTAAATTAAATGTGATTTGAGGTTAGTTAGTGGAAGTAATTGAAGAATATGAAAATTGAACTTTAGGGTTAAAATTCTGGACACTGAGTCTAGTGTGCTTAGCAGCCTATAAGTTGAGCTACACAACTCCAATTGGTGTGAAATAAATTGAAAATGAAACTTCAAAAATATGGCTAGAACTTTCATGGAGATATCCTAATTAGAAAATGACCTTAACCTACCCTAAATGAGCCTTGAATCTGGAGGTAGGAATTCTGGACTTGACAGAGTGATCACGTGAATAGTAATATCAGAATTGTCATAACTCACTTTAGAAAACTTCAAATTAGGTGGTTCTTGAACTGATGGAACCGTAAAATATAGTAGAACATTTCATATGAGGAACTTAAGACCAAATTATGAACTTAACTCAACCAAATTGCTGGGAAAAATTGGGTTAACAAATCTACCAGAACCTGGACCAGTCTTGAAATTCTGGAAAATGGCCATCCGACCAGTTTTGAGAAATTTGCCATAACTTGGTCTACAAAACTGCAAATGCAATGATTCCAAAGCCAAAATTTTTATAACACATAGAACTACAACTTTTATGTTTTGACCATAACCTAGATATTAGGGCAACTTAGGAAACTTGCTACAGAAAATAAAAATGCCTAAGCTAGATTCCTGCAATTCAACTAAATGGCCATATGACCCCAGCATGGTCAACTGATCATAACTTTCTCTATGAAACTCCAATTGGAGTGATTTAAAATGGGTTTGAAACCTAAGACATAGACCTACAATATTGTTTTAAGGACTGGGTTAAATTATGGACATGAGAGGCTCGGATGTTAGATGTAAGATTGGGCAGAATTATGAAAACCCGGAATCTATGGGGTTGCCCACGTGAATAGTAATTTTAATTTGACTGTAACTTGAGCTACAAAACTTCAAATGAGGTGTTTCAAAAAGGGAAATAAAGCTGAGACCTAGAGGAACAATTTTCATGCAGAATACCTCACCAAATTATGATTGAAACTAGGTAAAAATTGGGTTTAAAAATTAGGCCATGATGCTGTCTAGAATTCCAAAACTCACTAAAGTTACAAAGTTAACTTAGGGATGCATTAGACATTTGTGTAATACGTTCATGGCAATAGTTTGGATAAGTATTAAGACAATCTACTTGTGTGTTTTTTTTAGAAAAAGAGGTTGGGATGGACAAGGAGAAGTAAGTAAAGAGAAAGGAGGTTTATTAAAGGTTTGTGCACAACTAACCTTTTTCTTTGTTTTAACCTTGTAAATTGATTTGAATGAGTTTATTTGAATGAATTTGATTTGAATCAGTTTATTTTGAATGAGATATGGTTTTTCTCTTACACTTGAGAAATTTGTGTGTTGCCACCTCTATATGGGTCTTATGATGATTTGAATGTGTTTATTGATTTGCAAATGTGATTGCTAATTGAGAAACTTTTGAAAATTGTTTTAAAATCAAAGTTAGCATGACAGTCCCTTTTGGAACTCCCCAGTAGTAACGGCTACTTGGGGTTGGATATTGGATTATGATTATGTCCCCCATTAATAACGGTTAGTGGGGTGAGACTATATGAGTACTCATTAGCTAGCTAGTTCTTCCCTTATTGATAATGGTTGGTGAGGTTGATTTGCTTTGTCGTGGTGTACAACATGGCATTGATCGTGAAATTTTGTGTCATGGCCTAAACTGTGTGTTGATGTTGGCAATACTTATGCTTTGTGAATTGTGATTTGTGAATTATGATTTCTCATTTGAAAAGTGATTTCAATAAATGGTTCTTATGGACTTAGAACTATTGTGATGTTTTCATGCTTATGGAAAGTATGCTTTATTATGTATTGACAAGTTGTGCTTTATTTTAAATTTTAAAGTTATTAGTTGTGCACCACTAAGTGATATACTCATTGATAGCTTATTTATGCTGCCACAAGTAAGGAAAAGGAGAAGGCTGTCGAGTGAGAGACTTCGAAGTAGCATTTTGTATCGATTGTGGGTATCTATAGTAGGTATACCCCTGTAATTTCCTTTTGATGTATTTTACAGCTATTTGTATGGATGTACGGACATTGAGCAGTTTGTATTAAAAAGCATTACATTGCTATAACATTTTAAGTTTGTAAATATTTGCACTTCATTTTGAGACTTATGTAAATGTAACTTTTGTAATATTAAGTTTATTTCCTCTAATGAATGTCTATTTGAAATATAATTGAATTTATTATGCTTGTGAAACGGGTTGAAGGAAACCTTTTACTTGATTTATTTTATCATTTCAACAGGTTATAAATTTTGGATTTTGCTAAAGTTTTAACCACCACCACGCAGCTTTCCGTAAAATATAAAGTGAAATAAAATGTCATGTTTTGTTTAAAATCCCTTGTAGTATATTTAATGGGTTATCGGTTGATCTAATTCAATAATTCATTAGATATACTACGGGATCATGTCATGCCTTACAAGAGATAAGGTGTGACATATTTTAATGGTATCAGAGCATTAGTTTTGGTACAAGTATGAGTTTCATATTTGAAATATTTTGATAAGTACAACTGCTCAACTGTCATAAATTGATACATATAGTGCATTACATCATGAATATGGACTAATGGAGGGAAATTTCATTGTGTTGGTTGTCCAGGGAGTAAGATTCCTTGTGATTCATTATGAAAGAGGGGGATCACACAGTAGAGCAATCGATGCGACTAATGTACAAGGGAGGCCCCTCCTCGTAATGCGATTGGGTCACCGCACTATCCCGCCTCAGGACACCTTACCCGACTACAGTGTAGCCGAGCAAGTTATGCCACTTAGTGTGCCGGAGCACTCTATTTTATCTGATTTCATTACAGTCCTTGATTTATTTATTCAAAAACTTTATTGAAGATTTAGGCTATTTTTACTTTTATCAAAATCTAACTAAGTTGGAAATTTCAAAAATTTTAACGATAATCCGACAAAGTGTCGGCTGTAATTTGGACTAACAGTTCTTCTGAACCTGCCAAAGACAATTTTAATATATACTCAATTTCTCAAACTTAATAGTCTCAAAAATTTGATACATAATGTATCTCAATGCAGTATCCAGATTTCTCAGAAATCTCATTAGATTTTCAATATCTCAATATTCACAAGTATAATCTCATTATAATTCAAATTCAATTCACATACTAAAATACTTACTTTGAATAGCTTCCATAATTCATAGGTTAATTACATGAGTTTATTTTGTACAAGATATACAAATAATTTACAATGTGCTAGGAATGAACAATATACATAACATGTATAAAATGAGCCCTATCTACATGCATTGCTGAGGAGGTGACAATCTTGAACTCTTCTGACACTTCGCAGATCCGACTCCAAAAATCTCAATCGATACCATCTGGTTTTACCTTGATTACATGAGGAAGCAATTCCATCGCGCTAAGCATTTCTGCTTAGTGGTGCAATAATATAACCAGAAATAATATATACAAGTAAAGAAAGAAATAAATGATAATTCAGATACTCAAGAATCAATTTAATTTGGTATGGTATTTCTAGTATCAACGATCTTATATACTAGTTTGTTCCTCTTTGGAAGTGCTTAGTTTATAACTTTTCAGTAATACTAGCAGGTATATAATTTATTCTATCTGTATTGTATTTCAAGTCTGTACGGTTCTGCAATTTATATTTTTGTTATGTTTCTTTTGCTAATCTCTTTTGCTTATTCATTCAATACTTAATTTAATTGTACTGGATTTTCATTATACTTAACTTAGCTGCCTGAATTGAATAATACTTTAATTGACTGCCCAAGTAACCTATACTAGACGACTGGACTGGATAACGGGTCGTTGGCACTGGACACCGCGGTGCCTCGGGCCGTCATACCATGGGACGCAGAACGTCAACCATGTATGCAGTCAGTATGGCTAAAAAGCCATGATATCACATAATCGGGCATAAAAGCCATGCATACGGGCATAAAAGCCATGAATACGGGCATAAAGCCATGAATACAGGCATAAAGCCTTTCGCAGTACTGCTAAAACAATACCCTATTGGCATGCCAAACTATCCAAACCAATCTTGTTAGGTATACTAGGGCATTTGATACTTTAAAATATTAATATATTGTGCTTTATGACTTCATTATTTCATGATAAATTTCAATCATAATTCATACATTCATTTGATCATTTATATGATCACAATTCACATCAATTATCCTTTTATACCATTGTACTCAAAATACTTCTCCTCTTTACAATAATGAGAACTAATGTCTCATTCATACATTAATATGGTTTATTTATCCATTCATTATGTTATTCATATTGATCCCAATTCTAAACAATGGTTCACATGTACCATTGTATTCAAAACATTTTTCCTTTCTCATTTATACATTTAAGAGTCTACTTATGTAATTACAAATTTTATATTTCAAGTTGAGTTACTAATATTTTATGAATTCCATTTGTGATGGGCATATGTGCCCTAACTATCTATTCACATCAATTAGGTGACTTATTTTTCATGTTTCAAGTAATCCATGAATATTTCATGGATTTCAAATTTATGGCCTAAATTTCTTTTTAACAATTTTGACTAGGATGCATAGTCCATATTTGTCATACAATTCTAAGCATTTAAGCTTATAATTGGTTCTAGGTCTTCATCTTAATTCACTAATCATTTTGATTACTATTCACCATACTAGTTAACCAAAATGTTGACCTTTTTATACTTAATGGATATATTAATTCTAATTACACCAAGATCCCACATTTTGAGTTTTACATTTACTAGTATTAATTGCCAATTGCAATTTAAAGTCCCCTAGATGCATTTCTAATTTCAAATTTTGAATTTCAAGTTTTGGTGTCACTATTCACCTCATTGGTCAACAAAAATGTTGACTTTTGCATAGACAATAGGTACATTGGTTTTAACACTCCCAATGTACCACATTTTGCATTTAAAACTTGTTGGAATCAATTACCAAATCCATTTCCAAGCTTATTTCAAGTTTTCATGTCACTATTCACTTCATTAGTTAACTAAAATATTGACTTTTGCGTAGAAAATATGTACATTGACTTTTGCACTTCAAACATACTACATTTTTCATTTAAAACTTGTTGGTTTTGGTCACTTTCTCAAAGCTTAGGTCATTTTGGCAAAATTGCCAATTTTCGCTTTGGTGCTCCAAGGTGCACTGTTTCATTGGTCGATTTACTGTTGGAATTTGACAAAACTTCCTTCATAGAAAATGTTCCTTATTTTGTCTAGTTGAATTTATTTTTTTGAATCACTCCATTTGGAGTTTTGTAGCTCAAGTTATGGCCAAAATAAGTTTACTGTTCACATGCACTGTTCATGCTGCTATCATGGGTTCTGGCAGATTTTGATCCAACTTTGGTCAGTAATTTGATCAAGTTAAGTTCCTAATTTAGTCTAACTTTCTTCATATGAAATGTTCTACTATGCCTTAGGTTTCCATCGGTTCAAGAATAGCCTAAATCCGAGTTTTCTAGAAAGAGTTATAGTCCTTCAAACATTGCTGCTCAAATGAAAATTCTGGAAATCTCAGTACAGTAAACTTCACTTTGCTCAATGATTTGATTAGGTTCTGGTCATAATTTGGGGTAGGTTTCTTCATGAAAGTTGTTTTTCTATGTCTTAACTTGTTGCTGTAAAAATATCAGGTCAATTGACCAAATCTGCAGTGAGTTATGGCCAAATGAACAGTTACTGTTCATTTAGTCATTTCTGCAGGGGCTGTTGCAGGGTGTCCGGATTGGGGCCAAGTTTTGGTCCTCTTGCTTTGGTCTTTTGGGCATGGTTTCTTCAGCAAAAATGTGCCATTATAAGCCTAAATTCATGTCCAATTGGCCAAACACCAATTGGACTAACATAGCCAAAGTTAAGGCTGTGTAATTGGACTGAAATCTCAGTCCATTGCTGCTGTCCCTAGGCAGCGTAGTCATTCCCTTTTACCATGCTATTTTTCAATCCATATTATGGTCAAATCTCCTCAAATGGTCACTAATTGACCATTAAAATGTCCTTTAACAATTTCATAAGCCAAGTCCACACTTTCACTCCCAAACCCTAGTTTCCCATTATGATTCACACATACACCTTAGATACACACTTCCATTCATCACATATGTGTATATGCTCCTTAAACATAATCTCTAATTCATTTTAAGTCCATTAAAACCATTAAAAATACTCCATCATTGTTCCTTCCTTAGGGCTGCCAAAATTTATGGTACACATACACATGAGTTTTAGTCCATTTAACTTACAATTTCATACTAAATTCAAGTCCCTAACATAGAAATAAAGAAATATTTGTAAAAGTAAGCACTAACCTCTTGTAGGCAGATTTTTCCCAACTCAAAACTTCACTTTCCTTCACTTTCTAGGCTGCCAAACACTTCCCAAGAGGTAGAGACAAGCTTTTAGTGAAGGGACTTAGGGTTTTATAGTGCAAATTCATGGGAAAATGGAAGTGATTAAAGAAAACCTCCATGGAGGGTTATGGAGGAGAGGATCACGTTTTGAAGAAGAAGATGGCTGCTTGTTTTTGGTCTTCCTTGGTCTTTATTTATCTCTTTTATTAATTAGTCAAATGGTTACTTAATTGTGATTGGTGGACAATTTAAATGACCTCATAATATGTCATAATTGGCATTTTATTGTATTTTCTTTTCTTTTCTCTTCTACTAACTTCAAATTAATTTTTCATCAACATTAATTCATATTTTATGTCATAATAATTATTTACTCAACTGGACAAGTAGGCCAAAAATCGTCTCTGAAGGCGAAATGACCAAAATGCCCTCCGTTTGGCTTAACGGGTCAAAATTGTCTGTACCGATTGAAAAATTTTTCTAAATATTTTCTTGGCATTCTAATGCCATAGGAACCTCAATGACCCTTCTCTGGTGTCCCAAAAATTATTTTATGAATTTTTTCCCAGGTCTAGGGCTCCTCGTTGCGAGAACCGCAACTTACCTCTGGTTACCCATCGCTTGGGCACCGGCTCATTTGACTTAGTTGCATTTTATTTCTAAAATTTTTACTAAATTTTTCTTAGTAATATTTGAGTTAATTATGATTCCTGACTTTAGTTTAAATATTTTTCCGGACGTTCTAGCTGTCCGGACCGACACTGGTCACCGGAACAGTAGAATGTACGGAGTTGCTACGGGGAGGGTGTTACAACTCTTCCCTTCTAATTTAAATTTTGTCCTCGAAATTTACCTGACTTAAGTCATCGGGGAGTTGCTACCTCCTTGTTTCTTTACCTTTCCGTGTTATCCTACTTCACTTTCTCCTTAGTCTCAATCCTATCCTCAAACAGTTATGTACTCATCCTTTTTCATCTTAAATACAGTCTCCTTCTCATCTCCATTCGCTATTTCATTGTCTCTTCACTCTCTTATTCCATACCTTAACCTAAAAAAACAAGAAATACAGATCTGCAATAGTGTCACCTCGACTCTTATGAATTCCATGCATGATATGCAGTCTATCTAGGTCCAGAAATGCCTAAACCGCGCTCTGATACCACTAAATGTGACACCCCTTACCCGACTACAGTGTAGCTGAGCAAGTTATGCCACTCAGTGTGCCGGAGCACTCTATTTTATCTGATTTCATTACAGTCCTTGATTTATTTATTCAAAAACTTTATTGAAGATTTAGGCTATTTTTACTTTTATCAAAATCTAACTAAGTTGGAAATTTCAAAAATTTTAATGATAATCCGACAAAGTGTCGGCTGTAATTTGGACTAACAGTTCTTCTGAACCTGCCAAAGACAATTTCAATATATACTCAATTTCTCAAACTTAATAGTCTCAAAAATTTGATACATAATGTATCTCAATGCAGTATCCAGATTTCTCAGAAATCTCATTAGATTTTCAATATCTCAATATTCACAAGTATAATCTCATTATAATTCAAATTCAATTCACATACTAAAATACTTACTTTAAATAGCTTCCATAATTCATAGGTTAATTACATGAGTTTATTTTGTACAAGATATACAAATAATTTACAATGTGCTAGGAATGAACAATATACATAACATGTATAAAATGAGCCCTATCTACATGCATTGCTGAGGAGGTGACAATCTTGAACTCTTCTGACACTTCTGCAGATCTGGACTCCAAAATCTCGATCGAGTACCACTGGTTTTACCTTGACACTGAGGAATCAATTCCATCGCGATAAGCATTTCTGCTTAGTGGTGCAATAATATAACATTAAATAATATATAAAAGTAAAGAAAGAAATAAATGATAATTCAGATACTCAAGAATCAATTTAATTTGGTATGGTATTTCTAGTATCAACGATCTTATATACTAGTTTGTTCCTCTTTGGAAGTGCTTAGTTTATAACATTTCAGTAATACTAGCAGGTATATAATTTATTCTATCTGTATTGTATTTCAAGTCGCATGCTTATGCAATTTATATTTTTTTTATGTTTCTTTTGCTAATCTATTTTGCTTATACATTAAATAATTAATTTAATTGTAATTGATTTTCATTATACTTAACTTAAATTATCTGCCTGAATTTAATAATACTTTAATTGATCGCCAAGTAACCTATACTAGACGATCGGATCGATAACGAGTCGTTGGCATGGACACCGCGTGCCTCGGGTCATCATACCATGGGACGCAGAACGTCAACCATGTATGCGATCGATGGCTAAAAAGCCATGATATCACATAATCGGGCATAAAAGCCATGCATACGGGCATAAAAGCCATGAATACGGGCATAAAGCCATGAATACAGGCATAAAGCCTTTCGCAGTACTGCTAAAACAATACCCTATTGGCATGCCAAACTATCCAAACCAATCTTGTTAGGTATACTAGGGCATTTGATACTTTAAAATATTAATATATTGTGCTTTATGACTTCATTATTTCATGATAAATTTCAATCATAATTCATACATTCATTTGATCATTTATATGATCACAATTCACATCAATTATCCTTTTATACCATTGTACTCAAAATACTTCTCCTCTTTACAATAATGAGAACTAATGTCTCATTCATACATTAATATGGTTTATTTATCCATTTATTATGTTATTCATATTGATCCCAATTATAAACAATGGTTCACATGTACCATTGTATTCAAAACATTTTTCCTTTCTCATTTATACATTCAAGAGTCTACTTATGTAATTACAAATTTTATATTTCAAGTTGAGTTACTAATATTTTATGAATTCCATTTGTGATGGGCATATGTACCCTAACTATCTATTCACATCAATTAGGTGACTTATTTTTCATGTTTCAAGTAATCCATGAATATTTCATGGATTTCAAATTTATGGCCTAAATTTCTTTTTAACAATTTTGACTAGGATGCATAGTCCATATGTAACATCCTCCCGGTAGCAATTCCGCACAGTCTACTGTTCCGGTGACCGGTGTCGGTCCGGACAGCTAAAACGTCCGGAAAAATATTCAAATCAAAGTGAGGGACCATAATTAACTCAAATATTAATGAGAAAAATTTAGTAAAAATTTTAGAAATAAAATACAACCAAGCAAAACGAGCCGGTGCCCAAGCGATGGGTAACCGGAGGGAAGTTGCGGTTCTCGCAACTAGGAGCCCTAGACCCGGGGAAAAATTCATAAAATAATTTTTGGGACTCCAGAGAAGGGTCATTGAGGTTCCTATGGCATTAGAATGCCAAGAAAATACCTAGAAAAATTTTTCAATCGGTACAGACAATTTTGACCCATTAAGCCAAACGGAGGGCGTTTTGGTCATTTCGCCTTCAGAGGTGATTTTTGGCCGACTTGTCCAGTTAAGTAAATAATTATTATGACTCAAAATATGAATAAACATTACTAGAAATTAAATTAAAAATGAGTAGTGGAGGAAAGAAAAGAAAATGAAGAAAAAGGCTTAATAATGACATAAGGTGATGTCATTAAAAAGCCACCACCAATCACCATTAAGCTACCATTTGACTAAACCATTAAAAGACATAAAATGAAGACCAAATGGACCAAAAACCAGCAGCCAAAAACGTAGAGAGAGGAAGGAGAGGGTTTCCACCATAGCCACCTCCATGAAAGCTCTTTCAAGCTTTAAATTCCATGCTTCCTCACCCTAAAACCCATAAGTCCCTTCATCAAAAATTAATCCCACACCTTAAACAAGCTCTTGGTAGCCAAGAAGAAGAAGGAAAGTGAAGTTTTCTCAAGCTTGGATTGGCATACAACAAGGTTAGTGCTCTATATACTTAAAACTCTTTCATTTCATAAATAGCAACTTGAATTTAGTGAGAAAATGTAAATTAAATGAACAAAAATTCTTGTGAAGGTGTACATGAATTTCGGCTGCCCAAATTATGGAATAGGAGGGAGTGTTTTGATGAGTTTGAAGTGAATTAGAGTTATGTTGGAAGTTTGTAAATACAAGAACAATGATTAAAAAGCTAACTAAGACATATTGTATAAAAACATGAATTTGAGTTAGGGTTTTATGAGAAAAATGTAACTTGGTTTAGGAAATTATAAGAGAGCATTTTAATGGTCAATTAGTGACCATTTTAAGTAATTTGACCAACAAATGGACTGAAGAATAAGGTTGCAAAGAGGGGTTGCAGGCTGCCCTAGGACAGCAGCATAGGGACTGAAAATTCAGTCCCTTTGCACTGTCATAACTTGGGCTGTGTTAGTCCAATTGATGTTTGGCCAATTTGAAATGAAACTAGGCTTATAATGGCACATTTTTGCTGAAGAAACCATGCCCAAAAGACCAAAGCAAGAGGACCAAAACTTGGCCCCAATCCGGAACCCTGAAACTGCCTCTGCAGAATTGACCAAATGAATAGTAACTGTTCATTTGGCCATAACTCACTGTAGATTTGGTCAATTGATCTGAAATTTTTACAGAAACAAGTTAAGACATAGAAAAACAACTTTCATGAAGGAACCTATCCCAAATTATGGCCATAACCCATCCAACCAAGTGACTCTAGTTACTGTTCATGCACTGTAGATATGGTAAATCTGCAGATTTGGCAATCCGGCCAGCTTGGGTTTTTGGGCCATATCTAGAGCTACAAAACTCCAAATGGAGTGATTCAAAAAACGAAATTCAACTAGACAAAATAAGGAACAACTTTCATGTTTTACATTTCTTTAAATTCCAACAGTAACAGTGTCCAATGGAATAGTGAAGTTGACCCACCAAAACTGAAAATTTTGCTAGTATTGAGTTACACTTTGGAATGGTATTAACACTTAATGCCAACAAGTTTTAAACACCAAATGTGGTATGTTTGGAGTGCCAAAGTCAATGTACATATTTTCTATCTAAAAGTCAACATTTTTGTTGACCAATGAGGTGAATAGTGACACCAAAACCAAAAATTGGCAATTTTGCCAAAATGACCTAAGCTTTGAGAAAGTGACCAAAACTAACAAGTTTTGAATACAAAATGTGGTATGTTGGGAGTATTAAAACCAATGTACCTATTGTTTATGCAAAAGTCAACATTTTAGTTGACTAATGAAATGAATAGTGACATGAAAACTTGAAATTCAAAAATTGTGAAACTTAAAAATGCAAAATGCCCTAGTAGGCCTAATGTGATTGGTTTGGATAGTTTGGCATGCCAATAGGGTATTGTTTTAGCAGTACTGCGAAAGGAAAGTTTTTATGCCTGTATTCATGGCTTTATGCCCGTATTCATGGCTTTTATGCCCGTATTCATGGCTTTTATGCCGATTATGTGATATCATGGCTTTTTAGCCATACTGACTGCATACGTGGTTAACGTTCTGCGTCCCATGGTATGACGGCCCGAGGCAACGCGGTGTTCAGTGCCAACGACCCGTTATCCAGTTTAGTCAGCCTGTCATAGGTTACTTGGGCAGTGTAATTTATTGAAATAAATTAAGACTATTAGTAATAAAAAAATATTAAAAATTAAATAAAAGAGTTGCAAAAATAGGTATAACTTAACTAAATACTTTAAATGTACCTTCTATTGCCATATGAATATAAATTGAGTATTTTTATTAATTCTGTATATTGTACATTATCACTGTGAATTTCGGAATTAAACGCTTCCAAAGCGAAATAAATGAGAACAAAAGATAATTAATATTAGACACATTGTATTAAATTAAATTGATTCTTAAATATTCAAATTATGCTTCGTTCTTTCTTTATTTGTATATTTTATTTTCTTGTTCTATTATTGCACCACTAAGCAGCAATGCTTAGCGCGATGGATTGTTTCCTCGCGCAGGTACTTTGACTAAGATTTTTGGAGTCCAGATCTGCAGTATGGTCGGAGTATTCAAGGTTGTCACCTCCTCAGCAATGCATGTAGATAGGGCCCATATAGATCCTATTTGGTATTTTGTATAAAATGCTAGATATTGTATTATGATGTAAATTATGAAATTTTGTAATTATTTTGTAAATTATGTAAATTAAGGAAATTTGAAAATTTTGCTTATGCAATTTGAGAATATTTACATATGAATTGAGTATGAATAGAAATGATTATGAAATTGAAATGTATGGATGAGATTTGAAATATGAGATAATTATGATTAGCATGGATAAGATTTTATTTTAGAAATATTGTTGAATTGAATTTCAAACAGGTGAATATTGAAATACGCCAAACGATAATAAAATAGGGGAAACTCTACTAGTTTCTCCATCAAAAAAACAAAAAAAAAATAATTGATATTAAATTAAATGAATTCAAAATTATTAAAGAAATAAAGTAAGATAAGTTAGGGTGCTCCGGCACCGATTGTAGCACGCCTTTCTCGGCTACACTGTAGTCGGGTGAGGGGTGTTACACCATATTTGTCATACAATTCTAAGCATTTAAGCTTATAATTGGTTCTAGGTCTTCATCTTAATTCACTAATCATTTTGATTACTATTCACCATACTAGTTAACCAAAATGTTGACCTTTTTATACTTAATGGATATATTAATTCTAATTACACCAAGATCCCACATTTTGAGTTTTACATTTACTAGTATTAATTGCCAATTGCAATTTAAAGTCCCCTAGATGCATTTCTAATTTCAAATTTTGAATTTCAAGTTTTGGTGTCACTATTCACCTCATTGGTCAACAAAAATGTTGACTTTTGCATAGACAATAGGTACATTGGTTTTAACACTCCCAATGTACCACATTTTGCATTTAAAACTTGTTGGAATCAATTACCAAATCCATTTCCAAGCTTATTTCAAGTTTTCATGTCACTATTCACTTCATTAGTTAACTAAAATGTTGACTTTTGCATAGAAAATATGTACATTGACTTTGGCACTTCAAGCATACTATATTTTTCATTTAAAACTTGTTGGTTTTGGTCACTTTCTCAAAGCTTAGGTCATTTTGGCAAAATTGCCAATTTTCGGTTTTGGTGCTCCGAAGTTGCACTGTTTCATTGGTCGATTTACTGTTGGAATTTGACAAAACTTCCTTCATAGAAAATGTTCCTTATTTTGTCTAGTTGAATTTTTTTTTTTTGAATCACTCCATTTGGAGTTTTGTAGCTCAAGTTATGGCCAAAATAAGTTTACTATTCACGTGCACTGTTCATGTTGCTATCATGGGTTCTGGCAGATTTTGATCCAACTTTGGTCAGTAATTTAATCAAGTTAAGTTCCTAATTTGGTCTAACTTTCTTCATATGAAATGTTCTACTATGCCTTAGGTTTCCATCGGTTCAAGAATCGCCTAAATCCGAGTTTTCTAGAAAGAGTTATAGTCCTTCAAACATTGCTGCTCAAATGAAAATTCTGGAAATCTCAGTACAGTAAACTTCACTTTGCTCAATGATTTGATTAGGTTCTGGTCATAATTTGGGGTAGGTTTCTTCATGAAAGTTGTTTGTCTATGTCTTAACTTGTTGCTGTAAACAGTTCAAGTCAATTGACCAAATCTACAGTGAGTTATGGCTAAATGAAAAGTTACTGTTCATTTGGTCATTTCTGCAGGGGCTGTTGCAGGGTGTCCGGATTGGGGCCAAGTTTTGGTCCTCTTGCTTTGGTCTTTTGGGCATGGTTTCTTCAGAAAAAATGTGCCATTATAAGCCTAGTTTCATGTCCAATTGGCCAAACACCAATTGGACTAACACAGCCAAAGTTATGGCTGTGTAATTGGACTGAAATCTCAGTCCATTGCTGCTATCCCTAGACAGCATAGTCATTCACTTTTACCATGCTATTTTTCAATCCATATTATGGTCAAATCTCCTCAAATGGTCACTAATTGACCATTAAAATGTCCTTTAACAATTTCATAAGCCAAGTCCACACTTTCACTCCCAAACCCTAGTTTCCCATTATGATTCACACATACACCTTAGATACACACTTTCATTCATCACATATGTGTATATGCTTCTTAAACATAATCTCTAATTCATTTTAAGTCCATTAAAACCATCAAAAATACTCCATCATTGTTCCTTCCTTAGGGCTACCAAAATTTATGGTACACATACACATGAGTTTTAGTCCATTTAACTTACAATTTCATACTAAATTCAAGTCCCTAACATAGAAATAAAGAAATATTTGTAAAAGTAAGCACTAACCTCTTGTAGGCAGATTTTTCCCAACTCAGAACTTCACTTTCCTTCACTTTCTAGGCTGCCAAACACTTCCCAAGAGGTAGAGACAAGCTTTTAGTGAAGGGACTTAGGGTTTTATAGTGCAAATTCATGGGAAAATGGAAGTAATTAAAGAAAACTTCCATGGAGGGTTATGGAGGAGAGGATCACGTTTTGAAGAAGAAGATGGCTGCTTGTTTTTGGTCTTCCTTGGTCTTTATTTATCTCTTTTATTAATTAGTCAAATGGTTACTTAATTGTGATTGGTGGATAATTTAAATGACCTCATAATATGTCATAATTGGCATTTTGTTGTATTTTCTTTTCTTTTCTCTTCTACTAACTTCAAATTAATTTTTCATCAACAATAATTCATATTTTATGTCATAATAATTATTTACTCAACTGGACAAGTAGGCCAAAAATCGTCTCTGAAGGCGAAATGACCAAAATGCCCTCCGTTTGGCTTAACGGGTCAAAATTGTCTGTACCGACTGAACCTCAATGACCCTTCTCTGGTGTTCCAAAAATTATTTTATGAATTTTTTCCCATGTCTAGGGCTCCTCGTTGCGAGAACCGCAACTTACCTCTGGTTACCCATCGCTTGGGCACCGGCTCATTTGACTTAGTTGCATTTTATTTCTAAAATTTTTACTAAATTTTTCTTAGTAATATTTGAGTTAATTATGATTCCTGACTTTAGTTTAAATATTTTTCCGGACGTTCTAGCTGTCCGGACCGACACTGGTCACCGGAATAGTAGAATGTACGGAGTTGCTACGGGGAGGGTGTTACACCGCCCATGCAGTTTTCTGCTCAGTTTGCTCAGCAGATGGCTATACTATTTCAGCAGATGGCTGGCAATATACTAATCCAAGCTCTAGTACAAGCACCTCTAGTGCAACCACCACCCCTAGCTAGACAATATGAAAAGTTAATGAAGTATGGGACAATAGAGTTCAAGGGTACAATAAACCCATTGAAAGCAGAACAATGGCTTGAGAGAATGGAGAGAGTATTCAAGAAAATACTCTGCACTGATGATTTGAAGTTCGAATACTTAGTTTCCTTACTGCATGGAAATGCATATGAGTGGTGGAAGTCTATTCCCCACAGTTTGGCTGAGCCCCCAGTGTTGACATGGGATGACTTTTTAAGGAATTTTAGACAGAATTATGTTCCTGATACCTATGTGGATATGAAGCTTCAGAAGTTTTTAAGTCTGAAATAAGGGGGAAGGACTGTGGTAGAGTATGAGAGGGAGTTCTCTCACTTGAGTCACTATGCTGGGAGTCTACTCACCACCAGTAGGGACAGATGAAAACGATTTGAGGTCGGGTTTAGAATGAGTCTGAGACTGTAAGTGGTTGGGTTTCGACATGAGAACTTCTCAGAACTGATATCCCAAGCTTTAGAATTAGAAAGAATTGAGTCAGAAGGGTCCGTTAAAAAGGGAACTGAAGAAAAAGATAAGAGTGGGAAGACTTCTAGTCAAGCTTCTAGCAGTAGTTCAGGTAAGAGAAAGAGTTTTGGGGGACTGAGTAATAGAGGATCTAGTAGGAGAAGATTCTTAGGGCAGAGACCCACTAAGGGTTCCTTTTCTATCCGTATCTATGAAACTTGTGGCAAGACACATGGAGGAGCATGTTATAAGGCCATAGGAACCTGCTACAACTATGGTGGAAGTGGACATTTTGCTAGGGATTGCACTAGTGCCCGCAGATCTGGGCCACCTACCACCACTAAGGGATCTATTTAAGGTTCTACTTCTAGAGGACAATTGATAGTTAGTAGAGGTCGGGGCAGGGGTAGAGGCAGTACTTCTGGCAGCCAGAGCATAGTGAGCTAGCCAGAACAGAGTGGTGCACCAGCTAGGGTGTACACAATGTGCCATAGGGATGAGGCTGAGACATCAGATGTTGTGGCTGGTACTTTCTCCATCTTTGAACAAGCTATTTATGTGTTGTTTAATCCTGGCTCCATACACTCATATGTTAGTGCTAGCATTGCTTGTTCTGCTACTATTCCCTGCTTGAAAATGGACTTTGATGTGCTAGAGACTAGTCTATTAGGTTAGGAGGTTAGGGTAAATAGGTTTTATAAGGATTGTCCTTTGGTGATTTGAGGACATACTTTTCTATCTGACCTTATTGAGATGCTCTTTTGAGATTATGATATCATCTTGGGCATGGATTGGTTAGCCAGGTATCATGCCATGATTGACTGTAGGTTGAAGATAGTTACTTTGGGTCTTCTCGAGTATGCAAATGTAGTAATACATGGGGAGAGGCAGTTACTGCCATCCAACATCATTTTATCTGCACTTGCCAGAAAGATGATTAGAAAGGGGCGTAAAGCATATTTGGCCCATGTGATAGAGACCCAAGTGGAGAGCCCAAAATTAAGGGATATTCCTACTGTATATGATTTTGTGGAAGAACTGCTGGGATTGCCTTCGGAGAGAGAGGTACAGCTTGACATTGAGTTTATGCCTGGTGTGGAACTAATTTCCATCACTCCTTATAGGATGGCACCTGTTGAGTTGAAAGAGTTAAAGGTGCAATTGCAGGAATTGCTAGATAAGGGTTTCATCTGCCCTAGTATGTCACTTTAGGGAGCACTAGTATTATTTGTGAAAAAGAAGAATGGTACTCTCCATCTATGCATAGACTACAGACAGTTGAATAAGGTGACCATAAAGAATAGATATCCTCTGCCATGGATTGATAATCTATTTGATCAACTAAAGGATGTAACTGTATTCTCCAAGATTGATTTGAGATCAAGATACTACCAGTTAAGGGTGCAGGAACAGAGTATTCCTAAAATTCGCTTTAGGACTGGGTATGGCTACTATGAGTTCTTGGTGATGCCATTCGGGTTGACTAATGCTCCAGCTACTTTTATGGGCCTGATGAACACTATCTTCAAGCCATATTTAGATCAATTTGTTGTGGTGTTCATTGATGATATTTTGGTGTACTCAAAGAATGTGACACCTCCTTATCCATTTACAGTGTAGCTGAGTAAAGCATGCCACATTCGGTGTCAGAGCACCCTATCTTATCCTATCCTGTCCGTTGTTAATTTTAAATTTCATAGAAAACATGTGGTAAATTTTTTTTATCACAAATTTTTTCTGTGGAAACTAGGGCAGAGCCTCTTATGTTTTATTAGCATCTGGCGGGTTCCACTATTCACCTGTTAAAAACAATTTCATGTCTATCTCATATTTATATATACATCATGTTATATCATATCATTTCTGCTTATACAATTTTAAGAAAATATATTTTTCATTCATTCATTCATTCATATGGAAGTTTATTAATAAAAGTTCACAACTTTATTTACAATCCAAAATATAATTACAACTCTCATAAAGATTTACATCATTTACTTATGTGCAATAAATAAAATGCAAAACTAAATATACATGGACCCTACCAAAACTACTCTGCTGAGGTGACTAGCAGACACTATCAGATCTGATCAAATCTCTCTCAAGGCACTACTGTTGTGGCTACTGCCATGGCTGCGCCTGGTCTCCAGTACGTATGCGATAGAAAAACCAACACGCTAAGTGAATTGCTCAGTGGTGCATAACTTTAAAGAAAAATAATTAGATAATTAAAAATAATAATTCTAGGTGGAATTTCATAACTCTAGGTCAACTGTATTTTTATTGCACTTTGGAAATAATTTAAATATCAGTATTTTATCTATTCATTTATTTCATTCTCAGTCTTTTAAAATCATGTCAATGCACTAGTAACCTATAACAGACTATAAGGCTAGATACATGGGAGTATACTGGTTAGACAGCCACATGTCTATTCAATATACATCTGTCATGTGAGGCACAAGGCCTGTGAGGAGGCTTTTAAATCCAGAAATAAAATTAGGCTTAATGGCCAACGGGCAGGTATATAACCTGTAGAATAATCATATCAGATGTATTTTGTCGATCAATGATTATTCATGTATGCATTACTGCTATCTGTAATCCCTAATTGATATACCAATCGATCCAACTATATACATAAGCCTAGGTTTACTTTGGGCAATTAAGCATTATCAATTACTTATTAGAAATTTCATGTCACTTTGTTGTGGGAAAGTAGGCCCCACATACCTATTTCATGTAATTCAGTGTTTAGTAACATATTAGGGTTAAAACCCTACTATAAATTTATTTGTCTTATGAACCTTTCTTTAGGTTCAATTTTAATGTCTTGACTTTACCTATCAATTTGATCACTTTGTGGCTACTGTTTGGCCATACTTCTTTCATGGAAGTTGTTCTTCTATGTCTTGTCTTTGTTTTCCCTTTTTCAATCATGTCATTTGGATTTCTGGAACTCAAGTTATGGTCAAATAACCATAACTAGTTCAATTCCAATTTCTAGTTCCTTAACTAGGTAGTTTTGGTATCATACTTTACCAATTTATTTGAATAGGTTATAAAAATATTTAGGCCTAGTGTTCTATATAGGATTTGTTGCCCTATGTCTTGTGGTCACTCATAATTTTTAGTTGCAATTTTTTAAGTTTTGTAGAACTATTTATAACCTAATAACTGGCCTAAACTATTCTGGAGTCAATGGTCACTTATGAAATTTCCAGAATTGGTATGCTGAATTGACTTAGGTAATTGACCTAGTTTTCTTGATTTGTGGGTTTTGGTCAAAATACCAATATTGTAGGTTGATGTCTTATGAAAGTTTTGCCACTGATTTCATTGCATTTGGATTTTTGCAGATCAAGTTATGGCCTCTTTGCCAAAACTGGTCAGGTAAGCCTATTTCTAGCATTTTCTGGGCAATATGGTTCTAGACAGTTTTGTGACCTAATTTGGGCCAACAATTTGAAAAGGTATTTTTGGGCTCTATGGTCATCATGAAAGTTGTAGTCCTATATCTAAGCTTTCCAATGGTATAAAATTTAGGTCATTTGGACCTGTCTAGTGGGAGTTATGGCCAAATGAATGTGTATTGTTCATTTGGTCAATTTTCTGGGTTCATCATTTGGTCATCCGGATTGGGACAACAATTTGGTCAATTTCTAGGCAAAATTTGGGCATGGTCTCTCCATGAAAAATGGAGCATTTTAGGTCTAGTTTTATCTCTAATTGGCCTCATACCAATTGGAGCAACATAATTTTGGTTATGGCTCAAAACACATACTGGATTCAACAATTCTCAACCTGCAAAGAAATTTACACTTCCAATTTCATTCCTCCAACTCCCAAACTACAATTCAATATTCATGGCACTTTTAATATCATCAATTCATCTCAACACAATCAAATTTCAGCAACAACACAAGTCTCCAACAATTAGGTCAAAACCCTAACTCCAATTTGTCATTCATAATATACAAGTGCAATCACATTTCTAACATATACAGCTTTATCTACTTAACCATTAACAACACTAAACACCATTTGCATGCATGAAAACATTAAACTCTCATGTTTTCAAAGGCTGCCTAATTATATGGTTTACAATTACTCATAATTTTTTTCAAATTTCTCATCATACCAACTCAATTCAAGCTCAATTCAAGATGTAACTACGAAATAAAAAGAAAACATGCACTAACCTTTAATCAAGAAATTCCCAAGCTTGTAAAATTTCAAAACATCTACTTCCTTTTGCTGCCTATAGACTTCCCAAGGTGCGAGGACTAATTTTTATGAAGTGGACTTATAATTTTATGTTGAAAATGGAGGGGATTTTAAGCTTGCATGAAGAACATTCATGGAGGAAAAGGAAGAACCAATTTCGGCCATGGGAGAAGGAAAATAAAGAAGCTGAAATTGAGTGGATGAAATTTATCCTCTTATGCCTTTATATAACCCACTTAAGATTTAATTATCAATTATAATAATTAAATTTTTAATAATCCTTATAATACCCCCTCATTTTTCCTTTAATTACATTACATATATAGTTTCATGTTTTCATGGGATTTCAAAATTATAATGTTACTTATTTTAATGGACATTTAGGTCAAAAGTTAACTCTAGGTGCCAAATGACTAAAATGCCCCTCTTCGGGTTATAGGAGAACTTCTTCGGTAATACCGACTAAATCCCTGATCTGACGGTTCCTTTAATTTTCATTTTCATATATACCGATTAACTAAATGTTCTTTGACATTTTTAATGTCATTTGTACTTCAGTAAACCTTTAACTAAGTTTCGAAAATTATTTCCTAGGGTTCCTCGAAGGTCTAGGGTCAGCAACTGTCTATATATTGACTTCCCGGTGTTAGTAGTATGCCCTTGAGCGTATCATTTAGTATGTATCTTATACATGTTTTTATTAATAAAATGCATTTCCACTTTTCTGTTTATATAATATATTTATGTGTAATAGAAAAGGTCCATTGATATTTTATTAGAAATTCTATTATTAACTTGTTAAGAATATGAGTGACAGTATTTCTAGTACAAAGTATCATAAATAGGTTCACAATCGAGGATACTTCATAATAAGGATATGACTTATCCAGAAAGATTGCATTCATGTTTGTTCCCAAGTTATTTATATGAGATATAAATAAGATGGAATGGTGAGTCTCATGTCATATAACAAACATGATAGGCGCTTATACATGATAAGTAAGTCGAACCAGTGACACTTATGACAAGCACATGGAGTTTACTCTTGTCAATGCATTGTCATAAATCATATCAGTGCATATAATCTTTAGACCTGAGATAGCACAGTTATCTTGTATATAGGTGGTTTGAGTTTGATACTGCTTTCATACTTGTACTATGTACGGGTATATAGGCAGGTGTTGGCTCCTACTAGTTATATATGGAGGTAGGTGTTGATCAAGATGGAATATGTTCCTCTAAGTAAATAGAGATAAAATCCTATGTTCATTTAATTGTTCTTGATGTTTCAAATTCCTGGTTAGGACAAAAAGATTTATTCAGAAAGAGTTTCTGATGAGAAAATCTTTTTAATCAAGAACTGGAATTAAAATAGAACATAATATTCATATCAAATGGAATTTGACATAAACCATGACTCCAGCTTGAGTTGGGATTTTGTAACAGAGATATTCTAGTGCATGGTAACATATGATTATAGGTTCATTTAGGGTAAACCTTATTATTAATTGGGTGGCCATGGCATGCTATGCTAGGTGTTAACCATGGTCTATGAGGTGCATAAAATGATTTAGATAAATCATTTATGGTAAGAAAGAATTCTGATGATATTAAGAGTTGATATCATATCTCATTGCCAATTAGTGATGAGCCTAGTAAGTCACACACATACACAATTTATCACCTAATTAAATATGAATTTAATTATTGAGAAATTAATTAATAAAGATTAATTAATTGATTTATATTTGATATAAATTGATTAAAAGAAGAGAAATAATTATTTTGGGTTGAGAACTCAAAATTAAGACACAAGGGCATTTTGGTCATTTCACAGGGTGACATGTGGCACCATGAGATGGTGACACATGGCACTACACATAAGCTTGCCAAATGTTTTTTAATCATGTAAGATGATTAAAATTAAGATTAAATATAGGTTTGACACTTGGCACAACGTGATTGGGTCAATTAAACCTAGAACCAATCAGAGGGTGATATATGGCAAGGGTTTTATGTGTTGACCTACCTATATAAGTGTTATTATGAAAAGAAAAAAAATACAACCAGTAGCTGATACCCTTGGTACTGCCACCCAAGAGGCTCTCCCTTCTCTTCATCTTCTTCTCTCATCTATTCCAAGAGATTAGCAAACAATCTCTTGAATTGAAAATACTAAAAATTATTTCTAGTGTCCTGTTTACATCTTTAATCTCTTAAAAGGCAAAACTTGATTTTCTAATTAATAGAACAAGCTTTAGAAGCTGTTCAAGGGCTACCATAGGTAAACTTGGTGTGTACAAGCTAGAAGGACAACATCTGGTGTCCCGAAGACGCATCCGACAGGTACAAATACACTGCAGTGCATCAAGAGGTTAATGTATTTGTTCTTGATCTAATCTAGGGTTCTAAAATTAATCTGATTAATTTTAAAATCTTAAATGGTAAATACATATCCAAAAACATATTAAAAGTTTTTTAATATCTTGTTTATCATTGAAATCAAATAGATAAAAATAAATCTTGCATGATGCATGTGACCCTAGGTAAAAATTTTTGAATTCAATGGTATAAACTTATATTTTTCATGCTTCCGCTCCTTCACCCAGTATGGTCACCCATCGCTGGAACCATGACTCATTTAACCTAGTTACGTTTCATTTCTTTTATTTTCTCTTAATTTTTCCTGGTCTTTATTTCATTAATTTATGTCTCCTCACCCAAGTTTATGTGTAATTCTAGATATTCTGGCTGTCCAAACATACGATAGTCATCGAAACTGTAGAACATACGGACTACCTGCAGTGATGGTGTTACAATTCTTTTCCTCTAAATAAAAATTTCGTCTTAAAAATTTACCTAGTGTAAATAATCAAGGAACTGCTATCTTCTTGTCTCTCTGCTTTTTTGTGTTATGATACTTCACTTTCTCTTTAGTCTGTCTTACTTGACCTAGCTTTATAATCTTATCCTCATTTCAATTTACTATCGAAAATACAAAGCACTACACAATAATCCCAAGTCAGTACTGTAATCTACAGCTTACAACACAAACATCGAGAATATTGCATAGTTACCACGGTATATCCCAATAGATCAGATTTTTCCTATACTTATCCTTAATCAGTTCTACACCCATCTTCTTTCATCTCATATATAGTTTCTTTCTTATTTCCATCCATTATCTTTAATACGATCCTTTTCGATTGATAATCTACCATCACCTTATGGCCTAAAGGGTTGGTGACAAGTATGTCATCTTCTAACCCATCTATCGGTATCCTCTTTTAACAGGAGGTACACTGCATATATAGGGGTGAATATAATTAGGGTCTATCAATACATATTCAAAGGTATTATAATTAGGAAATGTACCTTTGATAACGTCTACCAAATCTGGCTCTTCTTGAGCCATAGCATACACACGGGGTGCTCCAGCCATGGGCCGTTCTATAGTCTCAGAAGCCCTCTATGATGTACCAGCTGTCTAAAGTCTCACAAGTCTTCTACCCCTCTACACTGTCGAGGAGGACCTCACAGTTGGTAGTAGAGCAGTGGGAGCACTCCTTTGTGGACAACCTCGTAACAAATGATCCATAGATTCACATCTGAAACAGCCCCCAATCAACAGTCGACACTCCCTTCTGTGTCTTCTACCATAGTGGATACATTCTGGCACTGGAATTGATTCCCTTGTTACTGTACCCAAGGAACTAGCTACAGATACTCCAGACTAGCCCCTCTGGCCTTGTGTCTGGTTTTATGAACCCTTAGGCTTCTTACTACTAGTAGCTAGTGTACTAAACAGACCCTATCCAGGACCTCTCTTACACTGTTCGTCTCTTTTGGACTGCTCATCATCTCTGACTCTCTCTACATCAAGAGCTGATGCTATTAACAATGAGAAGTATGTAAAGCGATGAGAAGTAACTATCAGTCTGATGTTATCATTCAGTCTGTCCTCAAACCTCCTGCATTTATCAACCTCTGTGGGCATTATCTCCAATGCATATCCACTAAGTCTCATGAATTCCCGCTCATATTCGGAGACTATAAGCTGCCTCTGTCTCAATGCTAGAAATTCTCTCCTTCTGGCCTCTAAATACACATGGCTAACATATTTCTTCTATCACACCCTACCCTCCGTAAGGCATAACATGATCCCATAGTATACCTAATTAATTACCAAACTTCGTTTACTGATAACCCATTAAATACACTACAAGGGATTTTAAACCTTTTCTTATTTCTTTTTACAGTGGTGAGCACTTTTGACAGGTGTTAAATTTTTTTAAACTGAAGTGAACCCAAATAATAAATATGAAGTATCAATAATTTCTATAAAAATTTTGGCAGAGTGCCATCTGTATTTTGAATAAAACAGTTCTTCAAAAACCTATAAAAAGCACTTCCAATATATTTGTTCAATCCCAAACTCCAGTATGGCTCAACACAAATCAATTTTCTCAACATTTGTCAAACTCAATTCAACATCAATTTTTAATATTTCTAAAGATAGACTACAAAATGACTGAGTAGTTCAAAAGCTGAGATAAGAAATAAATATATTGCAACTTTAGTTTACAACTGCTCAATACCAAGTACAATATATACATACAGTGCACTTACATTACAAAAAAAATTACAAAAAGGTGGTATACTCAATATACTCGGTAAAATTTCAAAATGTAGCACAAGCAGCCTACTTTGCTACTCTGTCTGTCTGTCTACCTGCGACAGCAATGAAAAAGCTATCGCTGAGTCAATGTCTCTGTGGTGCGCAACATTAAGAAAATGCAATTTAAAACCATAAACCATAAATCATATAAATTGTGGATACTTAAAATCATAGTTAAATTCAAAAGATAGAGAATGTTATAAAGAATTTAAACTCCATTTCACAATGTCTCAATGAATATCAATAAATCACACACACAGCTTAATCATGAATCCAAAGTCCAATTCGTCCCAAAAGCCAATGGTTAATGAGAAATAACATAGCTAGCTATCAATTATATGAGTACTCATCCTATTTGTCCTCCACTGGCACACACCTCAACACTTCAGCCAGAGACGAAATTCAAAGCCAATTCGTCCTACTAGACAAGCTAGCGAGGAATTCAATCAAATATACATGATAGCTGTGGTTTCAAACCATTTGCAATATTTTTCAAGCAATAAGTATCCATCAATTTCCATTCAAACAAATTTTTCACAATTTAAGCAATAACATACAAATTGTCATAATTTATTTCGATTGAAAATTCAAAAGAAATAACTGTTGTGCACAAACCTCTGATGAGTAGCCTCTTGGCCTTAACTCAGTGGTTCTTTTCCCTTCCCTGAGTCTTTGCTAATTGAAACACATTATTTAATGTGTTTCAGTACTCAGTTAAATTTTTTCTAATAATAAGGTTCAATAATTAAATTTATTTAATACTATTGCTTTCATTAGTCAACCTATAATGTTGACCTTTGATGCACTCTAGGGGAATAAATTTTAATGTTACCAATATGTCATATTTTATAGTCCTTTAGTGTTGGTATATATTACCAATTTCATTTTCAAGTGTATTGCATTTTATTGCAATTTATCAGATTTTGGTATGCTATTTTGACCTAGTCGGATGACCTAGTTTCCTCGGATTCTGGGTTCTAGTCCGAATTACAAACTTGTAGTTTTATGTCTTAGTGAACTTTTGCCACAAATTTTAGGTCATTTTAGCCAGATGACCTGAAATTTCATACCCAAACTAGTGAAAACATTTTGACTTGCTTATGGTCATTTCTGGGTTTTGTGATCTCTACAAAAGATGTAGCCCCATGTCTAAGCTTTCCAACCATATAAATTTTAGGTCATTTGGACCTGTTTTAAGTGAGTACTGGTTCGACCTACTTATCATGTGTAAGTGCCTATCATGTTTGTCATATGGTATGAGACTCACCATTCCATTTTATTTATATCTCATATAAATAACTTGGGAACAAATATGAATACAATGTTTCTAGATAAGTCATGTCCTTATTATGAAGTATCCTCGATTGTGAACCTATTTATGATACTTTGTACTAGAAATACTGTCACTCATATTCTTAACAACTTAAGAATAGAATTTCTAATAAAATATCAATGGACTTTTTCTATTACACATAAATATATTATGTAAATGGAAGAGTGAAAATGCCTTTTATTAACAAAATATGTACAAGATACATACTAAATGATATGCTCTAGGGCATACTACTAACAATCAGTGCATATAATCTTTATACCTGAGATAGCATAGTTATCTTGTATATAGGTGGTTTGAGTTTGATACTGCTTTCATACTTGTACTGTGCATGGGTATATGGGCATGTGTTGGCTCCTACTAGTTATATATAGAGGTGGGTGTTGATCAAGATGGAATCTGTTCCTCTAAGTAAATAAGGATAAAATCCTATGTTCATTTAATTGTTCTTGATGTTTTAAGTTCCTGGCCAGGATAGATAGATTTAATCAGAAAAGAGTTTCTGATGAGAAAAATCTTTTTAATCAAGAACTGGAATTAAAAGAGAACATAATATTCATAGCAAATGGGGTTTGACATAAACCATGACTTCAGCTCGAATTGGGATTTTGTAAGAGAGAGATTCTAGTGCATGGTAACATATGATTATAGGTTCATTTAAGGTAAACCTTATTACTGATTGGGTGGCCATGGCATGCTATGCTAGGTGTTAACCATGGTCTATGAGGTGCATAAAATGGTTTAGAGAAATTATTTATGGTAAGAAAGAGTTCTGATGATATTAAGAGTTGATATCATGTCTTATTGCCAATTAGTGATGAGCCTAGTAAGTCACACACAAATACAAGTAATCACCAAATTAAATATGATTTAATTAATTAATTAAATAGTTTAATTGATTAATTAAATAGGCTTAGTTTGCAATTAGATTGCAAAGTCCCTAGCATGGCTTGAAACCAAATCTAGGTTGATGGATGTATAAGTATAAGTTAAATTTATATTTAAAGTGTTTAAATATGAATTTAATTAATGAGAAATTAATTAATAAAGATTAATTAATTAATTTATATTTGATATAAATTGATTAAAAGAAGAGAAATAATTATTTTGGATTGAGAACTCAAAATTAAGACACAGGGGCATTTTGGTCATTTCACAGGGTGATATGTGGTGTAACATTCTCATTTTCGTAGTCCGTATGTCCTACTATTCCGACAGCTAATGTCTGCCCCGGAAAATTAGAATGTCTAGAACTACACTGTAATAACAGTGAAAAACTATAAAATAATGAAATATGTGATGAGAAAAATTAAGGAAAAATAAAAGAGATAAAATGTGACTAAGTTAAACAAACCAAATCTGTAGTGATGGGTGACCGCACCGGGAAGTTACGGCGAGGACCGTTGACTAGGCTTGGACCACGATGGACCCTGGGATATATTTTTGGGACCTAATTAAAGGTCTACTGAGGTGTAATTGACATTGGAAATGTCAAAGAAAAATTAATGAGTTAGTATAAACGAAAAACAAAAATTAAAGAAATCGGCGGTACAAGGAGTAAATCGGTGTTACTGAAAAAGTCCGAATTTGACCCGAAAAGGAGCATTTTGGTCATTTGACATCTAGAGTGGACTTTTGACTTAAATGTCCATGAAAAATAAGTGGTATTAAATTTAGAAATTCCCATGAAAAAAAAAATGAAATGAAATTGAAATGCAATTAAAGGAGTTATAGGGTTTAATTTAAATATTACATAGTTTAATTATTATATTAGTAAACTTTACTTAGTGGACACTAAGTGGCACTATATAAAGACACTTAAGGAGAAGAATTTTCCCACTCACTTCATCACTTTCATTAAGCTCCTCTCCTATGGCCGAATAGAAGCTCTCAAGTGTCCTCCATGGACGTCCATGAAGCAAGTTCCATTTCCCTACCTTTAAGCCATTATTTCTTCAAACTCCCTTCATGAAAAATGATCCTTGCACCATGGGCAACATATAGGCAGCAAAAAGGAGAGGAAATTCCAAGGATTTTTCAAGCTCAAGTTGAGGTTAGTGCTAGTTTTTCTTCCCTTTCTTAATTAAAGTTTGTATTGAGGTTATGGTGAGTAGTTTGGTTGAACAATTTAAGGAATTGAGTGAGTATTTGGTGTGTGTAATTCTTGGCAGCCATGAAAAGGGAAGGTAGGTGAATTATTCTTATATGTAATTGATGGTATTTGATGGGAATTAGTGTGGATTAAAGTAATTTGTGATGCTAGTAAGTTAATCTCATGTGTAACTTGTGATTGAGCTTTTGAAATGGGGATTTGTATTGTTGCTTCATTTTGGGCAGCCATGAGAACATGGGAGATTAATTATCTCATGAATTTAATTGATGTTTTGGGATGTTGATAAGTAAGCAAATGGGGGTTACACTTGGATTGTTGAAAATACTTGTGCTAGAAATTGATTGAATGTGAATTATTGAATTAAACATTTGAATTAAGGATTTAAAAGTGGGACTTTGATGCTTTAGTAAACTGCCATGTTAGGCAGCCTTAAATATCATGAATTTGTGTGTGAGTTTATGAAATTTATTAATGAAATATGATGGTGTTGAATGGTGAGTAATTTGTGTAACTGTCATGGAAGTGTATGTGTAATATAAGTGCCGATGTACATTGAATTTGGGTTGAAGTAAATGTTAAACATTAATGGTGTATTGTGTGCATTGAGCACTTGAGTATTCTGCCCAAAATGCTTGCTGTAATTGTGTACAATATATATAGAAGTGCCATGATTAAATGTTGAAGTATTGGGAGGAGGAGGATTGTCAAAAGTGAAAGTGTAATGTTTAAATGCATTTTGTCTATGTTGACAGCACCTAAATTAGGTCATAAGTACAAAACTGTCAACCCAATTGGTGGGAGGCCAATGGGGGATGAAACTACACACCAAATAGGCCAACTTTCATGCAGAAATGTTGCCAAAATTCTGCCTAGAAACTGACCTTAAAAATGACCAAATCCAGAATGGCAACCTTGCAACCCAGATTTTTGACCATATGAACAGTAGTCATTAGGATGACCATAACTCACTCAAAACAGGTCCAATTGACCTGAAATTTTTACCATGGATAGCTTAGACATAGAGCTACAATTCTTATGAAGACACCAAAACCCAAAAATGGCCAGAACCAAGTCAAGTAGCTTGCAAAATTTCGGGTATCAAAATTGCCAAAACTAAAAGTGACCTAAAATTGACCAAATTTTGCACTAAAGGTGCAATCTGTCTAGCTTTAGTAAATTGATCATATCTTAGTCTGTACAACTCACAATGACCTGAACTTTTGCCAAAAGTTCAATAAGACATAGAGCTACGATTCTTATGAAGACACCAAAGCCCAGAAATGGCCAGAACCAAGACAAATAGCTTGCACAAGTTTGGGTACCAAAACTGCCAAAACTAAATGTGACCTAAAATTGACCAAATTTTGCACTAAAGGTGTAATTTGTCTAGCTTTAGTAAATTGATCATATCTTGGTCTATACAACTCAGAATGACCTGAAATTTTGCCAAAAGTTCAATAAGACATAGAGCTACAATTCTTATGAAGACACCAAAGCCCAGAAATGGCTAGAACCAAGTCAAATAGCTTGCATAAGTTTGGGTACCAAAACTACCAGAACTAAATGTGACCTAAAATTGACCAAATTTTGCACTAAAGGTGCAATCTGTCCAGCTTTAGTAAATTGACCATATCTTGGTCTATACAACTCAGAATGACCTGAAATTTTGCCAAAAGTTCAATAAGAAATAGAGCTACAATTCTTATGAAGACACCAAAGCCCAAAAATGGCCAGAACCAAGTCAAATAGCTTGCACAAATTTGGGTACTAAAACTGCTAGAACTAAATGTGACCTAAAATTTATCAAATTTTGCACTAAAGGTGCAATCTGTCCAGCTTTAGTAAATTGACTATATCTTGGTCTATACAACTCAGATGACCTAAAATTTTGCCCGGAGTACAATAAGACATGGAGCTGCAGTTTTGCTTCTTTGACCAAATGCTGAAAACCAATAGAAATAGGACTTTACGCTAGACCAATCTAGCACACTAAAATTGAGAATTTGACATTTACATACAATGATGCTTGAAGTAATTTGGCAATGAATGCCAACTTGTAAAAATGGTAAGTTGCACTATATTGGCAGCATATTGAATTACGAATTGTGACATGTTGATACTAGAATCAACTTATGCATGATGTATGAAAAGGTCAACATTTTCATTGACCAGTGAATTGTATAATAACCAGTAAACCCTAAAAATAAATATTTAATCTTGTACTATGCCCTAATTTGCCTAGTTTGGATAGGTTGGCATGCCAATAGGATTTTGACAGTTGTTCTGTAAATGACTTTACTTCATATTGTGTTTTATGGCTTATTATGCCATACTATGATTTTAATAGCGTATGTCTATACAGACTGTGTTATTATACTTGCTTTAATGCCTAATTGATTATATGGATTTTTTGCCACACTGTTTGCACATCGGGAGATACTTTGTGACCGATGGTGTGACGACCCGAGGTACTAGGTACCCAATGCTAGTATATCCGTTTATCCAGTTTGGTCAGTGTAAAGGCTACATGGGCAGTCAATTAAAACATTATTCAATTTAGGCAGCTAAGTTAAGTTAAGTATAATGAAATTTTAGTACAATTAAATTAAGTATTGAATGAATGTGTAAAAGAGATTAGCAAAAGAAACATAACAAAATATAAATTGTAGAACCGTAAAGACTTGAAATACAATACAGTTAGAATAATTTGTATACTGAGTAGTATTACTGCAAAGTTATAAACTAAGCACTTTCAAAGAGGAACAAACTAGTATATAAGATCGTTGATACTAGAAATACCATACCAAATTAAATTGATTCCTGAGTATCCGAATTATGATTTATTTCTTTTTTTATTTGTATATATTATTTCTTGTTAGACTATTGCACCACTAAGCAGAAATGCTTAGCGCGATGGAATTGCTTCCTCGTGCAGGTGCTGAAGGTAAAACTAGTAGACTGTCGACTGAGATTTTTAGAGTCCAAATCTGCAGAAGTGTCAGAAGAGTTCAAGATTGTCACCTCCTCAGCAATGCATGTAGATAGGGCTCATTTAAAGCATGTTTTATAATCTGTACATTATAATTACTGCTATTATTGTAATGTGAATTAGTAATTGTAATTTCATTTGTCTATCCTGTACTTGATAAATTTATTTACTTAATTAGCAAATTTGTATAAGTTAATGAAATATAAGAATTCTGATATTTAAATTGATTATCTAATCATAATGATTCTGAATGAGATTGAGTTTGAGAAATTTTGAGACTGAATCTATGTTTGAGAAACTGATGAGAATGCCTTGAGATAATTTGAGTTATGAATTTGAGCATATATTGAAATTGTTTTTGGCAGGTTCAAAAGAATTATTAGTCCAAATTACAGTCGGCACTCTGTCGGATTATCGTTAAAATTTTTTAAATTTCCAAATTAATTAAATTTTGATAAAAGTAAAAATAGCCTAAACCTTAAATAAAGTTTTTTGAATAAAAAAATCAAGAACTATAATGAAATCAGATAAGATCAGGTGCTCCAGCACTCAGTGTGACACGCCTTGCTCGGGTACTCTATAGACGGGTGAGGGGTGTTACATTTAGTGGTATCAGTGTAACACCCCTATGTTCGGTAGTGCGTTCTACTGTTCTGGTGACCAGTATTATCCGGACAGCTAGGATGCCTAGAACTACACTTCGATATGAGTGAGGAGACATAAAATAATGAAATACAAGAAAAGAAAATATAAGAAAAACAAAGGAAAAATAATAGCAAAGAAATGTAACCAAGTTAAGCGAGCCGAGAATCCTAGCGATGGGTGACCGTACCGGGAAGTCACGGCGTGGACCGTTGACTAGCCCTGGACCACGGGGAACCCTGGAAAATATTTTTAGGACTTAAATAGACCCCTATTGAAGTATAAATACCATAAGAAATATTAAATAAAAATTAAATAATTAGTACAAAAAAAAGTGAGAAATCGAAAAACAGACAAAACCCGATGTTACCGAAAAATCGGGAATGCAACCCGAACAGGGGCATTGTGGTCATTTGACACCCTGAGTTGTCTTTTGACCTAAATGTCCATTAAAAATAAATGATATTACACTTTGAAAATATCATGAAAATTAAATTTGTGGTAAAATATGTTTAGGTTATGGTACAACTAGAATTGGCTTGAATGTTGAGTTTGGTAAGTGTTGAAAGTGATCCTTCATGTGTGTGAAAGAAAGGCAATAAGGTAGTTTGTGTTTTAGGCCTAGAACCTTAAGTGTGTAGCTCCAATTGGTATGAGACCAATTGAAGGTGAAACTAGGCACAAAATGTGCCAACTTTCATGGAGGAAGCTTGCCAAAATTCTGCTTGTAAGGTAGCTTGAAAAATGACCAAATCCGGATTAAGTGCAAATAAGGCCTGAAAATTGACCATTTGGGCAGCAGTTAGTATTTAGGCCATAACTCACACAAAACATGTCCAATTGACCTGAAATTTTGACCATGAATAGTTAAGACCCATATCTACAAGTCTTATGAAGACGCCAAAACCTAGAAATGACCATAAGCAAGTCAAACAGCTTGCACAAGTTCGGATCCAAAAACTGGCCGAACCAAAATTGACCTAAAATGACCTAAAGTGACCAATTTTGATGCACTTTGACCAGCAATAGTAAAATGACCATAACTTGGTCTACATAACTCAGAATGACCTGAAATTTTTCCCCGCGTGCAATAAGACATAGATCTACAAGTTTGTAGTTTTGACCGAAACCCGAAAACTGAGGGAACTAGGTCGTCCGGCTAGGTCAAACTAGTATTCCAGAATCCAGCAAATTACAAGAAAATGCAATATATATGGAAATGAGTTTGGTAACATGTACCAACCCTAAAAGACTATCAAATGTGACATATTAGTAACATTAAAACCTAAATTACCTAGAATGCACCGAGGGTCGGCATATTAGTTTGACTAAGTAAATAATAGAATTCAGTGAATTACTTATTAAGCATTATCGTTAGAGACAGTTTAAATGGGTACTGAAACACTTCAAATTGTGTTTCTTAGTTAGCAAAGACTCAGGGAAGGGGAAGGAAACACTGAGTCAGAGCCAAGAGGCATATATCAGAGGTTTGTGCACAACGGCTATTTCTTTTGAATTTTTCAATTGAAATGAATTATGACTATTGTACATTATTGTTTTAAATTATGTTTGTGCACAATAGCTATTTCTTTTGAATTTTTCAATTGAAATAAATTATGATTATTTGTATGTCATTGTTTTAAATTATGTTTGTGCACAATAATTTTGACTTCTCATTTTCTACTTAAAAATTTAATTGAACATTATAGTTTTAAATTGTGTCTATGCACAATACTTTTATATTCACTGCTTTTACTAGCAAATTTATTTGGAGAAATGAGTTATGAATAGTTTTTTATTATTTTGGCTTTGGGAATATTATTTGAAAATTATTGTGTTGCCTACTTTGCAAATGGAAATTTTGAGATAAAATGTTGTTTGGGAATTGTATGAAATATTGTGATTTGGAATTGTTTTGATTCACAATTGGCATGACACTATTACTATGTTCCTCCTCCATTTATGGGGTGAGTGTGATTATTCCTCCCTCTTTGACCTGTCAGTCTGGGGTGAGTGTGATTATGTTCCTCCCTCTTTGACTTGCCAGTCGGAGGTGAGTGTGGATGAGTACTCATTATTCAGCTAGCTTCCTCCCTCATTGATTTCGATTATTGAGGTGAGTGTGTCTTATCGTGGTGTACAACACGGCATGTGTGGAAAAATTGTGTCATGGCCTAAATTGTGATATTGATCGGCAACACTGTATTATTCAATTATTTGTTCAAATTGTGATATTGATCGGAAACACTGTATTATTCAATTATTTGTTCAAATTGTGTTATTGATTGGCAAACTGTATTATCCAGTTACTTAATCAAATTGTGTTATTGATGGGCAAAACTGTGTTATTCAGTTATTTGATCAAATTGTGTTATTGATTGGCAAAATTGTGTTACTTAGTTATTTGATCAAATTTGTATTATATGAACTTTGTAAATTTTGTGAACTATTTGATTTGTGAATTGTCAATAAAAGATTTATATATATCGCATTTCAAATTGTTATTGTGCACCACTGAGTAAATTTTACTCGTGATAGCTTTCATTGTTATGTGAGTAGATAGGTAGCGGAGTAGCAGACTAGGCTGCTAGTACTACATTGAGAGATCATCGAGTATATTGAGTATACCACATTTTGCATTTTGTACTGTAATGTTTATTCACTATATGTATATATTGTTATTGGTTTTGAGCAGTTGTAAATTAAAATTTTACATTGAAGTTGTAAAGTAAATTATGAGTTATTTTGGCTTGTAAAATTTGTACTGTATTTCTTTTATCTTAGTCTTTGAAAAATTATTGTGGATTTGAGTTGAAAAACATATTGTGTTGAATTATGTTGGAGTTTGAGATTGAGAAAAAATATTGAAGTGCTTTTTACAGGTTTTTGAAGAACTGTTTTGTCCAAGATACAGATGGCACTCTGCCAAAATTTTTACAGAAATTAATAATAGTCGAAGTGTGTTAGATGTTTTTCTTCAGTTCAAAAAGGTTTTTAACACCTGTAAATAGTGCTCACCACTATAAAAAGAAGTAAGAAAAGTTTTAAAATCCCTTGTAGTGTATTTAATGGGTTATCAGTAGACGAAGTTGGTAATTCATTAGGTATACTATGGGATCATGTTATGCCTTACAGAGGAGTAGGGTGTGACATGTTTTAGTGGTATCAGAGCAAGTTTTTAAATTTTGTTTTCACCTGTTATTTGAATATTCTTTCTTCATAGTACAACTGCTCAATATCATTGTTTGATACATACAGTACATTGCATTATAAATATGCACTAACGGGAGGAAATCTCCTTGTGTTATTTGTTTAGGAGGTCTAAGATCCTCACATTGACTATGGAAGAGGGTGATTGTTCAGTCGATCAATCGATAGAGGCTAAGGTGCAAAGGGATGCTGACCCTACACAATGTCGATGGTTCAGAAGACCAACCCTGCGATCAGTAGTTTCTGCTCGATTCGCTCGTGAGATGGCTGCAATGTTCCAACAAATGGCTGGTAATGTGCCTACTCAAGTCCCAATATAGACACCAGTGGTACAACCACAGCCTTTTGCTAGACAGTATGGCAAATTGATGAAATATGGGGCTACAGAGTTCAAGGGGACAGTAGATCCTCTAGAGGCAAAACAGTGGTTAGAGAGGATGGATAGGGTATTCAAGAAACTGCATTGCATGGAGGAGCTCAGATTTGAATACTCAGTATCTTTGCTACAAGGGGATGCTTATGACTGGTGGAAAACCATTCCCCACAGTCTGGTAGAACCTGCAGTGCTAGCGTGGAATGACTTTCTCAGGGAATTTAGATAAAAATATGTCCCGATGCTTATGTAGACCAGAAGCTGCAAGAGTTCCTAAGTCTAAAACAGGGGAGTAGATCAGTGGCTGAATATGAACGGGAATTTTCCCGCCTAAGCCATTATGCAGTAAGTCTACTTTCTACCAGTAGGGAGAGATGTAAGGGGTTTGAAACCGGCTTAAAGCCTAGTATCAGATTACAAGTGGTCGGATTCAAACATAACAATTTCTCTGAGCTTATTTCTCAAGCACTAGAATTAGAAAGAATTGAATCTGAAGAGGCCCCTGAGAAAAAGAAATCAGAGAAGACAAAAAAAGAGGGAAAGTCAGTAGAACAGAGTTCCAGTGGTCCTACTGAAAAGAGGAAAAACTTTGGGGGACACAACAGAGGTGGTAAGAAGTCCGTTAGAGATAAATCTTCTGGACAGAAACCACCCCGATCGGATCAACAAACTCAACAGAAACCCAAAAATGCGCTGTCAGATCGACTTTGTGAAACTTGTGGTAAACCACATAGTGGGGTATGTTATAGAGCCGTAGGAGCATGTTTTAATTGTGGAGAGACTGGTCATTTTGGTAGGGATTGTGTAAATCCATGTCGTTTTAGATCATTTACTACACCAAAGGGATCAACCCAAGTTTCTACCCCAAAGAGTTCACCATCAGTTAGTAGAGGCAGAGGTAGAGGTAGGGGTAGTACACCTAGAAGTCAGAGTACTGTGAATCAGCCAGAACAGGGTGATGCTCCAGCTGGAGTATACGCTATACGACAGAGAGAAGAGGTTGAGACTTTTGACATTGTTGCTGGTACTTTCTCAATTTGTAACTAAGATATATATATATATATATATATGTATTGTTTGACCTGGAGTTTGCATACTTTTATGTTAGTTTTAGAACTATATGTTCTGTTGTTATTCCTTTACAGGGGAATAAATTTTGATGCATTAGTGATTAGTCCTTTAAGATAAGGATTGTGATAATAAGTGAAATTAGTTTTGAAAGAGTTAACCGGTGAAAATTATTTTCTAACACACCATAAATTATAAAGCTAATTGACGAGCCTACTTAATGTAAGGCAAGAGGACGTAAAAGTAAGATGCAGTAATGGAATTACTCTAGATGAGGACAAGGATGTTACTGTTAGAAATTGCTAATGGATATTGTAATCAGAATAAAATTCAGATATCAATGAATTCGAAAAGGATAAAAGATAGGAAAGTTTAATCTATTGGGATGTATCGTAGTAACTATGCAATGTTCTTGATGTTTATATTGTAAGCTGCAGATTACAGTATTAACTTGAGATTATTGTATAAAGCTACGTACTACTCGATAATACACCAAGATAAGAATAGTTACCAACGGCATCTGTTTTGGTATAGTTATGCCAGGACAGAATTTTATTGTTGGAAATAAGTTTGAAAATCCTACTTAGGGATTTAAAACTCAAAAGTTAGAATATCGAAAGGTTATAGTTTAGTACAAAAGGGAAGTAAGTTATAGAATATTGACAGATAAAAGGAGTTATGGAAGTAAAAATTTGAACAGTTAGTTAAGATATAACAAAAAAAAAAAAGAATGTTACGAATGTGAGGAAGACTATTGACTAGAATGGTCAGAGGACCAACGACTAGATAAATCATTCTAACATGACCTCAAGGGTCATTCAAGAAGGAACATGAACCGAAATATTAGACAGGACAATAGTAAGAGAAGATTGGTGTTATACAAACAAATTAAACGTTGTATTAGATTGTTAAAAGTCTTACACATATTTGAGAAAAAGAAGATTATACGATCATATGGAAAGTAGAAAATAAACGTATGACTATTGTAAGATGGCTATTGGGCAAAATTTTGTGGACGAAATTTATTTAAGGGGGGGAGAATTATAACACCCCTATGTTCGGTAGTGCGTTCTACTGTTCCGGTGACCAGTATTGTCCGGACAGCTAGGATGCCTAGAACTACACTTCGATATGAGTGAGGAGACATAAAATAATGAAATACAAGAAAAGAAAATACAAGAAAAATAAAGGAAAAATAATAGCAAAGAAATGTAACCAAGTTAAGGGGGCCGAGAACCCTAGCGATGGTTGACCATATCGGGAAGTCACGGCGTGGACCGTTGACTAGCCCTGGACCGTGGGAAACCCTGGAAAATATTTTTAGGACTTAAATAGACCCCTATTGAAGTATAAATACCATAAGAAATATTAAATAAAAATTAAATAATTAGTACAAAGGAAAGTGAGAAATCGAAAAATGGACAAAACTCGGTGTTACCGAAAAAATCGGGAATGCAACCCGAACAGGGGCATTGTGATCATTTGACACCCTGAGTTGTCTTTTGACCTAAATGTCCATTAAAAATAAATGATATTACACTTTGAAAATATCATGAAAATTAAATTTGTGGTAAAATATGTTTAGGTTATGGTACAACCAGAATTGGCTTGAATGTTGAGTTTGGTAAGTGTTGAAAGTGATCCTTGATGTGTATGAAAGAAAGGCAATAAGGCAGTTTGTGTTTTGGGCCTAGAACCTTAAGTGTGTAGCTCCAATTGGTATGAGACCAATTAAAGGTGAAACTAGGCACAAAATGTGCCAACTTTCATGGAGGAAGCTTGCCAAAATTCTGCTTGTAAGGTAGCTTGAAAAATGATAAAATCCGGATTAAGTGCAAATAAGGCCTGAAAATTGACCATTTGGGCAGCAGTTAGTGTTTAGGCTGTAACTCACTCAAAACAGGTCCAAGTGACCTGAAATTTTGACCATGAATAGTTAAGACCCATATCTACAAGTCTTATGAAGACGCCAAAACCCAGAAATGACCATAAGCAAGTCAAACAGCTTGCACAAGTTTGGGTCCAAAAACTGGCCGAACCAAAAATGACCTAAAATGACCTAAAGTGACCAATTTTGATGCACTTTGACCAGCAATAGTAAAATGACCATAACTTGGTGTACATAACTCAAAATGACCTGAAATTTTGCCTCGCGTGCAATAAGACATAGATCTACAAGTTTGTGGTTTTGACCAAAACCCGAAAACAGAGGGAACTAGGTCGTTCGGCTAGGTCAAACTAGTATCTCGGAATCCAGCAAATTGCATGAAAATGCAATATATATGGAAATGAGTTTGGTAACATGTACAACCCTAAAAGACTATCGAATGCGACATATTAGTAACATTAAAACCTAAATTACCTAGAATGCACCGAGGGTCGACATATTAGGTTGACTAAGTAAATAATAGAATTCAGTGAATTACTTATTAAGCATTATCGTTAGAGACAGTTTAAATGAGTACTGAAACACTTCAAATTGTGTTTCTCAGTTAGCAAAGACTCAGGGAAGGGAAAGGAAACACTGAGTCAGAGCCAAGATGTGACACCCCTTACCCGTGTACAGTATACCCGAGTAAGTAATGCCACCTGGTGTACCGGCACACTCTAATATTCCTCAATTAATTTAGACAATGCTTTTGCATATAATTTATGAAATACAATTTATTTAAACCATTCATCAAAAGTATCATTCATTTAAGGTTCCGAAAATTTTAAAGAAAATCCGGCGGAGTACCGGCTAAAAATGGAGAAAACCGTTCTTCGGAACCTGTTAAAAACATTTCCAATATACAATTTCATTCATTCTCAACTCCAATATCATCACAAAACTCAATATCAAGATATCAACAATTTTTCAATTTCAGGTCTCAACAACCTTTTCATTGCTCAAAACATCCCTTTCTCAGGGTTCTCATATATAAACAACCATTAAATACTCAAATTAATACCATACATGACCATAAATCTTTATTATTTACAATAAGCTCAAAATACATTACATAAATCCCAAATACATATGAGAAATAAAAATTTAATTACAAAATGACAAAATGACATCTAGTGTCCTACCAATGCACTGCAGGTGACGAGGTGACACGGACAGCGAAGCTTGCGGATGGACTCACCCGATCGTGGTCTCACGGGCTCGCGATCGGGATCTCCAGTACCTACGCGTGGCAAAAGCAACGCGCTAAGCAATAATGCTTAGTGGTGCAATAATAAAATAAAAGAAAATAGCAGATAGAAATATGTATTGCATGTGCATGTTTTGTTTGTCATGTATTTGTATATTCATTCCTTTATTTCTTCTACATTGCTCATTTTCATTCATTTGGTTGCCCAAGTAACCTACACTAGACGACTGGACTGGATAACGGGTAAACTGGCACTGGGTACCTAGTACCTCGGGCCGTCACACCATCGGTCACATATGCATCTCCCGGTGTGCAACAGAACAGCTAACAAGCAGAATAATATCGTGCACAAGGCCAAGTCTCAATGCAAAGTCGAATGGCTAAAAGCCATGAAATCACAGAATGGCATTTTTGCCATGTGCGATCGCTAACTGAACCCTATTGGCATGCCAAACTATCCAAACCAATCTTGTTAGGTATACTAGGGCATTCGAAACTCTTAAATTTGTCAATTTGTGAATTTCAACTTTTTTGGTGTCACTATTCATCATTGGTCAACAAAAATGTTGACTTTTAGAATAAAAAGGTGTACATTAACTTTGGCACTCCCAACATACCACATTTGGTGTTTAAAACTTGTTGGCATTAAGTGTTTTTACCATTTCTAAGCATTAAACCAAAGGAGCAGATTTTTCAGATTTTGTACCATAACTTCACTGTTCCATTGGACACTGTTACTGTTGGAATTTGAAGAAATGTAAAACATGAAAGTTGTTCCTTATTTTGTCTAGTTGAATTTCATTTTTTGAATCACTCCATTTGTAGTTTTGTAGCTCCAGATATGGCTCAAAAACCCAAGCTGTCCGGATATGCAGTCTGCAGAAATTTACCATATCTACAGTGCATGAACAGTGACTTGAGTCACTTGGTTGAATGGGTTCTGGCCATAATTTGGGGTAGGTTCCTTCATGAAAGTTGTTTGCCTATGTCTTAACTTGTTGCTGTAAAACTTTCAGACCAATTGACCAAATCTACAGTGACTTATGGCCAAATGAACAGTTACTGTTCATTTGGTCAAATTCTGCAGAGGCAGTTTCAGGGTTCCGGATTGTGGCTGAGTTTTGACCCTTTTGCTTTGGTCTTTTGGGCATGGTTTCTTCAGCAAAAATGTGCCATTATAAGCCTAGTTTCATGTCCAATTGGCCAAACATCAATTGGACAAGCACAGCCCAAGTTATGGCAGTGCAAAGGGACTGAAATTTCAGTCCCTATGCTGCTGTCCATAGGGCAGTTTATACTTTCACTTTACCATCCCATTTTTCAGTTCTAATTAGGGTCAACCTACCTAAAATGGTCACTAATTGACCATTAAAAAGTCCTCTAACCATTTCCAAAGATAAGTCACCATTTCACCTTCCCAAACCCTAATGTTCAACTAAATTTACTCATAAACCTTGTCTAACATACTAGTTCAATCTTCATGCATTTTAATACCTTAACCATGATTTCCAACCACTCTAAGTTTGTTAAACAATCAAACTCAATCTTCCATAGGGCTGCTGAAAATTGAAGGTACCCTTAACACATGTAATTTACTTCAATTCCTTAAGATTTCTTAGCTCAAAAATGTTCTAACTAGAATTTAAAAGAAGGAAAATGAGATTGTAGCACTAACCTCACTTAGGGCAGATTTTTCCCTTCCTCAAAGTCTTGGTTTCTTTTTCTTTTTTCTCCCACAATAATCACCAAGATGATAGAATGAATTTTTGTGTTGGTAGTTAGGGTTTTTAGTGGAAGAAAACTAAGAAAAATGAAGGATGAAAGGTTGTTAATGGTGGAATGGGTAAGGGTGAGTGAGTGGCGTGAAGAAGAGGAGAGGGAGCTGGTTTTGGGTTTCTAAAATTCTGCCTCATTACCCACTTTTATTTCCTTTTTATGGACTTGCTTAAATTTGATTGGTTGGAAAATTTTAAATGATGTCATTAATAGCCATTTTTCCTCAATTTCTTTTCTTTCCTCCACTACTCATTTTCAATTCAATTTCTAGCAATATTTCTTCATATTTTATGTCATATTAATTATTTACTCAACTGGGCAAGTCGGCCAAAAATCACCTCGGAAGGCGAAATGACCAAAATGCCCTCCGTTTGGCTTAACGGGTCAAAATTGTCTGTACCGATTGAAAAATTTTTCTAGGTATTTTCTTGGCATTCTAATGCCATGGGAACCTCAATTACCCTTCTCTGGAGTCCCAAAAATTATTTTATAATTTTTTCCCCTGGGTCTAGGGCTCCTCGTTGCGAAGCAACTTCCCTCCGATTACCCATCGCTAGGGCACCTCGTTTAACTTGATTGTATTTTATTTCTAAAATTTTTACTAAATTTTTCTTGTTAATATTTGAGTTAATTATGGTTCCTGACTTTAGTTTGAATATTTTTCCGGACATTCTAGCTGTCCGGACCGACACCGGTCACCGGAACAGTAGGATGTACGGAGTGGTTACCGGGAGGGTGTTACAACTCTTCCCCTCTAATTTAAATTTCGTCCTCGAAATTTACCTGATGCAAACAGTTGAGGGAACTGTTGCCTCATCGTCTCTTCACTTTCCCAAGTTGCCTCCTCGGTGTTGTGGTGCCTCCAAAGCACTTTCACCAATGGAATTTGCTTGTTCCTCAACTCTTTTACTTCCCGAGCCAGGATTCGTAGAGGTTCTTCTTCATATGTCAAATCCGGTTGTATTTCAATTTCTTCCCTGGAGATGACATGTGAAGGATCTGAGCGGTATCTTCTGAGCATGGACACGTGGAACACATTATGGATCTTGTCCAGCTCTGGTGGTAAAGCTAGCCTATAGGCCACTGGACCCACACGTTCAATGACTTCATAGGGGCCAATGAACCTAGGGCTCAACTTACCTTTTCTTCCAAACCTCAACACTTTCTTCCATGGTGACACCTTGAGGAACACTTTGTCGCCAACCACATTGTCGCAATGGGATTTTGCGGTCGCCCGGACGATCACTCACCGAAGTGGGAAAGAGTGAGGAGTCGCCACCTTAGTTTTGAGGGAAACTAAAGAAAACCATTTGAGAAGTTAAATTAAAAATGAAACCACTTTAAAACAGAGATTCTAAGTTCGGGGTCCGTAAACGGGTGGGGAAGGTGTTAGGCACCCCACCTCGTCCCTTAATAAGGGTAAGTAGATTTAATTCTGCGTCCTTTACAAATTAGTTAGAAGGGCTTAGGCGGCAATGTTAATCCTCTTGGTAGAAGGAATGTTTGATTTTTCACTAAATTTGGATCACTCAGATACATAAGTAAATGAGACAACCTTAGTGAACGGGTGTGAGAATCGGATAGGAACTCTTCTCCGATCTCTTTTAAGTTATTTATTAAAATTTTGAGAGGAGACCGGATAAGAACCCTCCTCCGGTCTCTTTTAAGTTATTTATTTGAAGTTTTGAGGGGAGACCGGATAAGAACCCTCCTCCGATCTCCTTTTTATAGTTATTAGAATTTTAAGTTGAGACCGGATAAGAACTCTCCTCCGATCTCTTTTAAGTTATTTAGGTCTCGAGTTGGGACCGGATAAGAACTCTCCTCCGATCCCTATTTAATAGTTAGCAAAATTTTGAGTTAAGACCGGATAAGAACTCTCCTCCGATCTCTTTTAAGTTAACAGAGCACGAAAAGACTTTTCGATCTCCGAATTTTGATGTCCTAAGAACCTAAAGTTAAAGATCACGGCGTTCAAAGATGTCGGGATAAGGCTTCTCGATACCTTTTGGCTAGACGGGGAAAACTAGACTTGATTTACCGACCTTCCAGATATTCATTTTTACCAATATCTGTTAATGACCGATCTATTCTATTTCGTTTACTTTGGTTTTGTCTCACTTTGTGGCCTCTTTGCTGATCTGCCATTTATGTCAGCCTAATAGTTTGGCTATTTTCCTGACGTGTTATTCATGTCTTCCCTCAAAAGAGACCTCTAAGTCGCGCTTGCCTACGTTTACCCAAACATTTACATACTCGGGAGTTAGAAAACTTGCTTTGAAATGATGAAGATTAATAAAATAAATGATCACTAAAGAAATGATTTAGGAGTGTCATTCTTTAGGGATCGTTCGTCAAAAAGTAAACTTGAAGAAAATCGCGGATGTAAGAAAACAAGGAAAATGCGGAAAATAAACGTGGACACTTAATAAAAGCAGTAGCATGAACTCCTACAATAACACCTTTTGAGGTTCTCTAGTGCAAAATAATCTTTGAAGGAAGTTGCGGATGTATAAAGAACAAAGGAAGTGTGGAAAATAAACGTAAACAACCGTATGAGCTCTTACCTGTGAGGAGCCATATATATTGAAATAAATATGAGATGGTCAATAGTGATGAAGATGGCGGATTGATCAGCCTGAGAGTGGATGTCAGATAATGAACAAACTGGAAATAGGGAGGTCCAGATTCAAAACCTTTTCCAAGAAAACACTCCACGAAAACTAGTTTCAAAAGTCTTTTAATCACTACAAAACAGCAGAGTAACAAATGAATGAAGTTTGAGTTCCTCCACGATAATAGCGACCTCTTGTCTATATTTTTTTGTCCGTCTTTTTTCGTCCCTTGAGCAGTTTTCATGCAGTATTTATAGGAATCGGGTGCTCCCCATGAAGGGTCGAGATTCATTTTGAGGAGATGGAGGGTCGAGATTTTGAAGTACATGATCGGATGTTCAGAATTAAAGAGAATCAAAGCGAATGGTGAGATCGCTTCTCAAAGTATTTGTCCTTTTCCTCTTTTAATCCGACGGTCTTGAATCCTCTTGTCCGAACGATCGAGGGTGAGTGAAAAAGCTGGTATTGTCATCTTCTCTTTTGATCCAAGGGTTCATTCATCCTTACAAGTGAGATCAACGGTGGAGATTGGGATGTACTGGTATCATGACATACCCGGCACTGTCGACGTGCGGGCGATTCTTAGGCGTGCGGTGGAGATCTCGTCGCCACGCTTTAACTACCTCGGCTTTGATTCGACGGTTATTGGGATTTGTCTTATTCTTTTTGTCTTCCGATCCCTCCCCTAGCTCCTATTCCGATCTCTCATGCTGATCTCCTATCTCCCGATCTCTGAACATTCGGATATTTGAGAGAAGTGTCAGAACAGCTGTCGAGTCTCACCAATCGATGCGCCGCCTAGAACCTCGCGAGCATTAAATGCTCGGACTAGTATAAATAGTGGAGGGTTAGCGCTTGTTCTCTCATTCCATTTTCAATCCCTGCTCACAACTTCAAGTTCTCTCATTTTCCGGTTCTCGGCCGATCGGACTCGTGGGGCTTTAATCCTCTTTTTAGTTTAAGTTCTTTGTTTTTTTTCCTTGAAAATGAGCGGTGCCGAAGGTCAGAGAGCGGCGAGCCCTCCTTCCATTGAGTTCTCTTGGTCATCGTCTGATGAAGAAGAGGCAGTCGGGCCAAGCGCGCAACCTGGACCCCTTAGGGTCCTGCTCCAGTCGGCGGGTCGTACCATTAAGGCGTCTGCGCCCTTCTTCAGGAGAGACCCTTCCCATAGACGAGCTTCCGTCGGTTCTTGAGAATCCGCTCTGCGATCGTTTGTTCAAGAATACAATATTTGTCTGATTCGCTCGAGCTAATCAAGTGCCATGGCGACCTTCGTGTCGATCACTTCTTTGAAGAGAACAGCGTGGTTATGGTGTATGAGGAGCGATTAAAGGCGGTCTGCGATTCCCCACTGGATGACTTCTATAAGGAGGTCCTAAAACTTCACCGGCGAGCATCGTTCGGATCCACCCTAACTCATGGCGGATTTTAGTAGCCTTCCGAGGCCTATGCCGAGCTAAGGGAATCGACTCACGACTAAGGTGTTCGCCGAGTTGCACCGGCTATCTCGCCAAAGGACGATGACCATCGGTTCTTTCAGTAAGCCTCGTTATGGCTCTTTCCGATCTGCCTCGTCTCTTAAGAATTGGAAGAATCGTTTCTTCATTGTGAGGAGCAAAGATCCGAGCCATTTTGAGGACTTCCCACTGGTGGTACGGGGACCTTTGCTTTCGTAATCACATCACCCCGAGCCAAGATGAAAGCCTAATAGTGATGGATTTGAAGAGTGAGGCTGCCACTAAAAGTATTCTTGTTTGGATGCGGTGATCGCCGAGCCGCACCATTGGACTTTCAATGCTCATCGCCAAGACCGCGAACTTCCGCTCTAACCTTGGCATCGGTATTTTCTATATCTCAATTCTCACGACCTTAGCGATCTCACTAACCTTTTCTTTGTGCAGGTATGGCGGGTGGCGATGGCTCTAGGAAACGGAAGAAGGAGAGAGAGATCTCCCGGAAGATAAAGGAGATAAAGCGTTCGGAACGACTCCAAACGCCCGGTCACGAACCTGGGGAGATACAAAGTGATCCTCCCCAAACTTACGCTACGCCGACCACTCAAGCAACCCGAACACCACCTAGATCGGACGAGCAGCCTCCGACTCTTGCAGTTTGTTCCAAGCAGGGAGGGGGGCCTACTCAAGCTTCTGGGAGGACCTCTTCTCAGGGCGCTCAAGTACTGATCGATTGCTTGAGGAATAATCGGATCGTCAAGGAGAACTCGATTTCGCCAAAGTCCCGGGTCTACCATCTTCTTTCCGAGGATCGGACAGCTATCCCGCAATGGTCTCGACGACATATTGACTCGGACCATGAGCTTAAACGTGGAGTGTCTGGTGAACCAGACCATGATCCGGGAAAGGATTCAGCGCCTGGGTAAGGAGATCGGGAAGAAGAATCAGGAGGTGGATTCCCTCCGATCCCAACTCTCATCCGCTCGGGATTATATATCTCAAGTCGAGGGACGGGCAAAGCTCCATGAAGACCGGTTGGCCGAACAGAATCGTGCTTTGGATGAGAGGGACCGTGCTCTTAAGGAAGTCCAGGTGCTTCACGCCAACGAAGCCGCACAGGTCGCTCAACTTATAGAGGAACTTGAGGCGAAGGATAAGGAGCTTAAGGAGAAAGACAAGGAGCTTAAGGAGAGGGATGAGGAGATGGTGACGGAATAGCCGAGGCCTATGTGAAGGCTCACAAGGATCTCTTGGCCGCACTCCGGAGCGTTACCTAAGAAGACTTTTCTTGGATGGCCGTTGTGGCTCCTGAGGACTATGTTGAAGACAAAGGAGGATGAAGTCGAGGGTGAGGGAGAGAGGGAGTGATCCAATGTAGATCAGTGGGGTGATCCTCACCGAATAACTTGTACAAATTATGACATGAAATGAAATGCCTTTTGTTCAATGAATGATTGTGATCGGAAAATTTTAAACCATTGTTTGTCTGAGTATTTGATTGTATGAGCACAAAGAAACAAAAACTAAATGTGATTATTAATCTAAGTATGAGAGATCGGAAAGCACTTTAAACATGAGATCGGTAGGGGAGAAATGCTGAACTAACTTGATCAAAATTTAACTCGAACACTTAAGATCGAATCGAACCAAAACTTTAGCTCTTAAACTTTCGGAAAGGAGGTCGGCAATAAACTGGTAGGAAAAGATCTAGTGCCGATTCATTTCATTTATCAACAGAGATCGTGAATATTCTTGACAGTCCGAATCCAAATCGGGTTTGAGAGGTCGGTAAAATGATTTTGAGAGATCGGCGAGGCTTTAATGAATGTGAGGACTTAGCATTGATTCAATTCTCTGTGAGGAGAGATCGGAAATGTGACCGCCTATCAAAGAGGGACTGGAAACGTGATTAGCTGTTCAAAAAAGAATTTTTATTGATTCTAGGATCGCCAAAATATGGTGTCGACAATGCCCCTCTTTACATAATTTCAATTAAAGGAAAAATTTCCGTATAGGAATTATGTAAAGATTCCGACTCATATTTTGGACGATTAGGTATTTGAAATTAGGGAACTAAAGCACACCTAAGTTAATGACCTAGAAAATTAAAATCAACTTGGATCTAGAAACCAGAGGTTGATAACAGGAATGTAAATTGCATGACATTAAAATCAACTTGGATCAAGGATCCAGAGGTTGATGGTGGAATTGCAGGAAATTAAAATCAACTTGGATCAAGGATCCAGAGGTTGATAGCAGAAATTTAAATTGCAGGCAATTAAAATCAACTTGGATCAAGGAACCAGAGGTTGATAGCAGAAATTTAAATTGCAGGAAATTAAAATTAACTTGGATCAAGGAACCAGAGGTTGATAGCAGAAATTTAAATTGCAGGAAATTAAAATCAACTTGGATCAAGGATCTAAAGGTTGATGGTGGAATTGCAGGAAATTAAAATCAACTTGGATCAAGGATCCAAAGGTTGATAACAGAAATGTAAATTGCAGGAAATTAAAATCAACTTGGATCAAGGAACCAGAGGTTGATAGCAGAAATTTAAATTGCAGGAAATTAAAATCAACTTGGATCAAGGAACCAGAGGTTGATAGCGGAATTGCAGGAAATTAAAATCAACTTGGATCAAGGATCCAGAGGTTGATAGCAGAAATTTAAATTGCAGGCAATTAAAATCAACTTGGATCAAGGAACCAGAGGTTGATAGCAGAAATTTAAATTTCATTAAATTAAAATCAACTTGGATCAAGGATCCAGAGGTTGATGGTGGAAATGTAAATTGCAGGAAATTAAAATCAACTTGGATCAAGGATCCAAAGGTTGATGGTGGAATTGCAGGAAATTAAAATCAACTTGGATCAAGGATCCAGAGGTTGATAGCAGAAATTTAAATTGCAGGAAATTAAAATCAACTTGGATCAAGGATCCAGAGGTTGATGGTGGAATTGCAGGAAATTAAAATCAACTTGGATCAAGGATCCAGAGGTTGATAGCAGAAATTTAAATTGCAGGCAATTAAAATCAACTTGGATCAAGGAACCAGAGGTTGATAGCAGAAATTTAAATTGCAGGAAATTAAAATCAACTTGGATCAAGGATCCAGAGGTTGATGGTGGAAATGTAAATTGCAGGAAATTAAAATCAACTTGGATCAAGGATCCAAAGGTTGATAACAGAAATGTAAATTGCAGGAAATTAAAATCAACTTGGATCAAGGAACCAGAGGTTGATGGTGGAATTGCAGGAAATTAAAATCAACTTGGATCAAGGAACCAGAGGTTGATAGCAGAAATTTAAATTGCAGGAAATTAAAATCAACTTAGATCAAGGAACCAGAGGTTGATGGTGGAATTGCAGGAAATTAAAATCAACTTGGATCAAGGAACCAGAGGTTGATAACAGAAATGTAAATTGCAGGAAATTAAAATAAACTTGGATCAAGGAACCAGAGGTTGATGGTGGAATTGCAGGAAATTAAAATCAACTTGGATCAAGGAACCAGAGGTTGATAACAGAAATGTAAATTGCAGGAAATTAAAATCAACTTGGATCAAGGAACCAGAGGTTGATGGTGGAATTGCAGGAAATTAAAATCAACTTGGATCAAGGAACCAGAGGTTGATAGCAGAAATTTAAATTGCAGGAAATTAAAATCAACTTGGATCAAGGAACCAGAGGTTGATAGCAGAAATTTAAATTGCAGGAAATTAAAATCAACTTGGATCAAGGAACCAGAGGTTGATAGCAGAAATTTAAATTGCAGGAAATTAAAATCAACTTGGATCAAGGAACCAGAGGTTGATGGTGGAATTGCAGGAAATTAAAATCAACTTGGATCAAGGATCCAAAGGTTGATGGTGGAATTGCAGGAAATTAAAATCAACTTGGATCAAGGAACCAGAGGTTGATGACAGAAATTTAAATTGCAGGAAATCAAAATCAACTTACAAGGCGAGTCTAACCCTGACACATGAAGTTCTTTCCCTGAAGAAGTGTACTTAACAAGATAACGAAGGCGGATGATTAATGGAGGAGGAGTTGCAAGACCTGACCTATGATCTCATTCTTTCGGATGCCCCTTTTCCGTTCCCGACTTTCTTCTTATTCTTCGGAGAGCGCCCTTGCAGGTTTTCACTTTCTCTTCGTCCATTCGACCAGAAGCGCCCTTTCGGGTTTTCACCTCTAGAAGTTTTTTTTTTTTTTTTTTTTTTTTTTTTTTTTTTTTTTGAAGGCTATTTCCTGCAAATCTCATAATAAAGTACGTGAGGTTATCAATTTTCAAATTCAAATCTTATGGCAAAAATTTTAACTAATTAATAGCGCATTAAACAAAGAGAAAGGATCGCATGGGGAAAATAACAACAGAAGGAATGAAGAATAGACTTTCAAAGGAGAGGAAAAGGTACAAAGATAGATCTCACATATTCCTTATGGTTAGTTTTGAAGTCTTTTAACTGCCATTATTTCGAGTTCTCCGGAGTCTCATGCCTTAACGGTCTCTTCTCTATCCGTGGTTTCATGCCCTCTTCTCCATTTCGGTTCTTGGAACGCCCTTTTGGGTTTTCACCCCAATATTTTTTTTTTTTTTTTTTTTTTTTTTTTTTTTTTTTTTTGGACGCCCTTTCGGGTTTTCATCCTTTCCCCTTTTTATGCATAGTATCTCTTGACAGTGTCGGCATTGACTGGTCTCGGGAATTCTTCACCGTCCATGCGGGTCAAGATCAAGGCTCCTCCGGAAAATGTCTTCTTAACCGCATAGGGTCCCTCGTATGTTGGTGACCACTTGCCCCGAGGATCGTTTTGGTTCAAGAAGACTTTCTTCGTAACTAAGTCCCTGTGTTGGAATTCCGGGCGTACATTTTTATCAAATGCTCGCCATTCTCCTCCGTATAATTGCCCGTGACATGCTGCGGTTAACCTCTTCTCATCCAGCAAGTTTAGCTGATCCAACCTTGACTGGATCCATTCTGACTCATCAACCCCTGATTCCTTCAGAATCCTTAGGGACGGAATTTCAACTTCAATGGGCAATACCGCTTCCATCCCGTAGACCAGTGAGTATGGAGTTGTCCCGGTCGAGGTCCTTACGGAAGTCCGGTATGCGTGAAGAGCGTAGGGAAGCATATCATGCCAATCCCTATATGTGACCGTCATTTTCCGGATTATTCTCTTGAGGTTTTTGTTTGCAGCTTCCACCGCTCCATTCATCTGGGGACGGTATGGGGAGGAATTGAGGTGTCGGATTTTGTATTGGTCACATAATTCCTGAATCTTCGGACCATTCAAGTTCTTGGCATTATCAGTGACAATTTCATTCGGGAGACCATGCCGGCAGATGATATTGCTTCTGAAGAATTTGAGAAACGTGTTCTGCGTGATGTGAGCATAGGATGTCGCCTCGACCCACTTGGAGAAATAGTCGATGGCTACAAGGATGAATCTGTGCCCATTGGATGCCTTGGGATTGATGGGACCAATCACATCTATGCCCCACATTGCAAAAGGCCACGGTGAGACGAGATTGAACAGCTTGTGAGGTGGCACGTTTATCGGATCTCACAGAATCGACACTTGTGGCACTTCCGAAATACTCGATGCAATCCTTTTCCATTGTGGTCCAAAAATACCCACGTCGCATGATTTGCTTCGCCATCATGTGACCATTGGCGTGAGTGGCACAATTTCCCTCATGAGTTTCAAAGAGGATTCTCTTTGCTTCTTTTGCATCTACGCATCTCAGTAATTCGCCGTTGGAGCTTCTTTTGTATAGGGTTTCTCCACTGGGAAAGTACCCTAATGCTAACCTCCGAATCATCTTCTTTTCATTTTTGCTTGCCCTCAAGGGAATTCTCTGGTTCTACAAGAGACTGTGATGTCATGATACCAAGGCTTTCCGTCGCTCTTCTTCAATCATGAAGCAATAGGTCAGCTCATCCCTTACCTTAATCTTCAACGTCAAACGCCCGCCTCTTCTTCGATTTGAGCCATAACAGCTAGAGTAGCTAAGGCATCAAGAAATTGATTCTTGTCTCTACTGTGTGAGTGAAAGAGATTTCTTCAATTTCTTGATCAACTCCAAGAAGTACTTGATATGGGATCAACTTGGGATCCTTAGTTTGCCATTCTCCTTGACTTGATAGATTATCAGAGCCGAGTCTCCGTACACCTCCAACTTTCTGATTTTCATCTCTATAGCGGCATGTAGACCCATTACACAAGCTTCATACTCTGCGACATTGTTGGTACAGTCAAACCCCAATTTAGCAGCTATCGGGAAATGTTTTCCGTCCGGGGATACTAGTACAGCTCCGATTCCATTTCCTGATAAATTGACTGCTCCATCAAAATACATTTCCCATACATCGGTTGGCTCGTCTTCTTTGCAGTCTACCTCATTAATATGTTCATCAGGGAACTCAAAATCCAGAGCTTCATAATCCGGGATAGGGTTTTCTGCTAGGAGGTCAGCAATCACGCTACCTTTCACCGCTTTCCGGGTCATATAAACTATGTCATATTGGGAGAGTATAACCTGCCACTTGGCTATCCTCCCTGGCACGAACGGGCTTTCAAATACGTATTTGATAGGATCCATCCTGGAGATAAGCCATGTCTTGTGATTCAACATGTAGTGCTTAAGGCGATTTGCCGTCCAAGCTAACGCGCAGCAAGTCTTTTCTAAGAAAGAATACCTCGACTCACAATCATTGAACTTCTTGCTCAGGTAATAAATGGCCCTCTCTTTTCGGCCGGTATCATCATGCTGTCCCAAAACACACCCCATAGAATTCTGTTGGACTGCCAGTGCAGATCAAAGGCCCGCCACACAAAGTGACCAATACTGGTGGATTTGACAAATACTGCTTGATTGTTTCGAAAGCCTTTTGACAATCCGAATCCCATTGGGTAGGGTTGTTCTTCCGGAGTAATCTGAAAATAGGCTCAGCTTTGGCAGTGAGATTAGAAATAAACCTCGAAATGTAGTTCAGCTTTCCCAGAAAACTGCGCACCTCCCTTTCTGTTTTTGGGGACGGCATTTCTTGAATAGCTCGAACTTTGTCTGGGTCCACTTCTATTCCTTTCTCGCTTACTATGAATCCCAACAGTTTTCCCGATCTAGCTCCGAATATGCACTTAGCAGGGTTCAGCTTCAACTGGTATTTCCTGAGTCTTTCAAACACCCTCCTTATCACCTGAACGTGGCTCTCTTCTCCCCGGGATTTGATGATCATATCATCCACATATACCTCCACTTCTTTATGCATCATATCGTGGAATAATGTGACCATTGCGCGCTGGTAAGTAGCCCCGGCATTTTTCAACCCGAAAGGCATGACCCGATAGCAGAATACCCCCCATTGGGTGATAAAAGCAGTTTTATCCTTGTCTTCCTCGTCCATTGGGATCTGATTGTACCCTGATGCCCCATCAATACACGAACATCTGCCCAAACCCGCAGCATTGTCAACTAGCACATCAATATGGGGGAGAGGGAAGTCGTCTTTCAAGCTAACTTTATTAAGATCCCGGTAGTCAACGCACACCCTGACTCTCCCGTCTTTCTTCATCACCGGGACGACGTTAGCCACCCATTGGGGATATTTGACCACTTCTAAGAACCCGGCGTCATACTGTTTCTTGACTTCGTCCCGAACCTTAAGCAGTGTGTCGGGATTCATTCTCCTTAGCTTTTGTTTTACCGGGATTGTCCCCGGGATCAAGGGAATTTTGTGCGTTACTATCTGAGGGTCCAAACCCACCATATCATCATAGCTCCATGAGAATACGTCGAGAAATTCCTTAAGCAGATCGATCATATCTCCCAATTCGTCACTCTCCACTACCTTAAGTTCCCTTTTTACTTCTTCCGTGCCTAAGTTTATTGTGCGCGTTTCATCTTCACAAGGCACGAGGGAGGGTTCATCTTTTTCATTGCTTTCCTCTGTAAGGTCTTCCTCTTTTTCTCTTGTAGTAATGGCAGTTATGGGGATTTCAAAATTAACCAGAGGAATTTCTGAGTCTATTGGATTATTAGGTGTTAATTGATGAATGTTCCTGAATGAATAAAGAATAGAACATGTTATAAGGATGGAATTAAAAAGGAAAGGAAGAGAGTATTGGATTTAAGATGTGCTATCAATTCATTAATATTAATGCCATAAGAAAAAGTCCATTTACAGTATTACACTTGTCACCATGGACAAAGTGATCAAGTGTAGATAACCAGAGGTACTTTACTCGAGATTGAGTACAGGGATATCCTCCGTTGTCCAGTTGCCCAGTTCTTGCTCCTCAGCCATGGTAAAAATTTCCTCAAAGTGATGAATTAGCTCGTCTACCCTTGGTGCCAACCTCTCTTCATCTGGCTCTATCACATTTACTCCATTACCCGCATTATGGTTGGGCAATGGGTTTGAGGTAACATTGGGGAGGGAACCATTTCCCTCGATCTTTAGCCACCCGTTTCGGATTAAAGCGTGCACTCTCCCTCTGAGTGCCCCGAGTTGTCAGTTGAATGCCCTTGTGCTCCTCCATGATACTCACAACGGGCAGTGGCATCATACCACCTGGGATATGGCGCTGGATTGGGTCTAAAGGGACTGCACGATTTGGTTTATACCGACAAGGTATCGGTATATTTCACCGAGAGGGAGGAAGGGGTGGATCGAGATTCCTTGGAGGTCTTGGGTTATTTTGTGGTGGCCGTGGTTGAGCTGGAGGAGGAGGTGGTCTTGGTTGGAAATTTGCAGGTGGGGCGTATTGTGGGCGTGGTTGTGAATAATTAGGGAAAGGGGGTGGGATGTTCGCGATAGTTGGGCCATGAGAGGGAGGATATGGCCGGTAGTTATTTTGGGGGAATTGGGGAAAATTGTTCTGTCTAGTGATGGAATGCACATCACTCTCCTTTTTCTTGCCAAAATTGGCGCCTTTTTTCACAGTGGTTCTCACCAACTCTGTAGCCTTCCTATTCTCAGATTAGCTTCAATTCTCTCACCGGCTTGGATGATATCTGAGAAACTGTTGGAGGTATTTCCAATCATCAGGTTGAAGTAGGGAGCCTTCAATGTTTCAATGAATAGGGAGCAGAGTTCATTGTCAGTCACCGGAGGATATACTTCTGCAGCCTTCTCCCTCCATCGTTGGGCATACTGCTTAAAACCTTCCCGATCTTTCTGTACCAGGTTCTGGAGGTCCCTCCTTGTGGGTGCTGCATCACAATTGAATTTATATTGCTTCAGAAAGGTATCGGCTAAATCCTTCCAGGAGTGTAGCTTGCTCCTGTCCAATTGTATGCACCATCTCAGAGCTGCTCCGGAGAGGCTCTCGTGAAAGAAGTGAATGAGAAGTCTATCGTCTTCCGTTAAGGCAGACATTTTGGCAATGTAGGTTGCCAGGTGGATGCGGGGATCCGAGTTTCAGTGTACTTGTCGAAATCCGGAACCTTGAATTTGGGTGGTACCACCACATCCGCACCAATCTCGGTGATTTACACATCGATCGAACCATACATGTTCAGCCCTCTATTGCTCTCGCCTTTCTTCTAGGGCCGATAGTTTCTCGTTATCTCTCGCCCTATGTTCTCCTTCCACTGTATGATATGCTCCTCCAACTGGGAGCTGAGGGGTGGAGTAAACTGGAGGGATCGGGATTGAATGGTGAGGCTCGGCATTTGAGACGGCCGGGTAATAGGAAAAAGGTGGGTCATTATTTATGGTCACCGGATTGACAGTGATTGTCGGGTCCGGAATGGGAGACTGAAAGGTAAAAGAGGTTGAAGCTTGTTGAGGATCATTTGCTGTAGGGGGCGGAGGAGGTAATGGTGGGCTAGGTTCTGAAGTAGGTTTGTTCTGAGACATTTCCTTCATTAGTCTCATAATTTCAGAAAGCTGATCTTTCAACTCGGAGACCTGCCCCTGTAGGTTCTGTACTTGCTCCTGATTTTCCATTATCTTCCTTGTTCGAGATCTTGTTAAGTACACTCGCTTGGGTTGAACCGTGTGTTTGGTCAGACTTGCCTTGTTTGAATCAATATTGATTTCCTGTGAGGAGTAAAAAGAAAATTTTAAATAAAATTTGAATTTTTGCAGAGAAACTAAAAGTCTGATGCGGGACGAAGGATCTGATGGCATTTGAGAGCCAAGTTGAAATCAGTAAAAGGATAATTGCCTCAGCTTTATCATGGCATCGTTCGATAGTCTGACCGTGAATGACGAGATTGAATGCGCATTTATGATACTTTCCCATATAGCGCATTTCAATTTTTCACATAACCCTAGCGAGGAAGTTCCTACGGGAGTCATACTATTCATTCACAAATTTTGCTAAACAATGGTTCAAAAATCACTTCATTAACTGAGTAATTTATACATTGTATCTTTTACATTGGCCTTGGCTCTGGAAGGTTCTTTATAATAAGATGACATTTTCTGAGATACTCATATAACCTTTCTTCTTGCCTGGCAGGATCGAATGCTTTCAGGGCGTACTCGGATTCCGGTAATAATTCTTGTTTTCCTCGTGCTATTGTTCTCTCCAGCTGATCTACATTCTCTTTCAGTTCTTGATAGAGGCGACTTGTTTTTCTTTTCTTTTCTCTCTTTAGCACACTCTTTCAAGATATCGTTGATGAGTAGTGCCTGTTCTTTTAATTCAAGCTTCTTCTTCTTGTTTTCCTGTTTATACTCTTCAACGAGCACCTCTTGGTACTTCATCCTTTCCTGAAGCTTACTATTCTGCCCTTTCATCTCTTTAACCTCAGCTTGGAGAGAGTCTCTTTCCTTTTCCCACTGTACCTCTTGCTCTTCGAACCCTATTCTTTCGGCCCTTGCCTCTTCCCTGAGCTTTCTTATCCTCCTCTTAATTTTCTGCTGTTGGTCCTTCAGCTGTTTTATTTGTTCCTGCAATTGTGAGTTCTCGGTATTTGCCTTTTGTAGCGAGTCAACCAGGCGATTATCAGCTTCCTCTAATAAGGCGTCTTGGCGAGGGTTGTCGTCCTTGAATTCTACAGTAGAGTGTTCTCGGTCCCTGTCAGTTCTCCATTTAAGATAATCGCCCGAGGCACTTGGGCCTTTGGGTGATTTCTCTATCAGAGTGATGCTTTCCCAGGACTTGCGAGCCATTTTCAACCCTTCTTCTTCCTTGAGCTCATGGTAGAAGTGACCTTGGTGGTATTCTTCAATGTTGATCACAGATTGGGTTGAGCCGAACTGCCTCATTACTAGTGCCGGAATGTAACTTGTATACCCGGTTATTCCAATCAGGGACCTTTGCTGGTTACCCCATCTTGATCGAGCAGGTTGGCTTGATGTCCACAGCTTCCTCCAACAGTAATCATGGCTATTGAAACTCAGAATCCGTTCCCGCCACTGTTTTTCACTCTTCGGGCTGATCACTAACCGGGTCATCTTCTCAATGGGAGGCTGGTCAAGGTACCAAGTCAATCCTTTTGTCTCCACAGGACACATGTGACTGATAGTCCAGAGGTATAACAACTGAGAGCAACACTTAATGGACCCTTTCACCTGTTATGCAGTAGTTAGGGTTAACAAAGTTTCGGCAAGAATTGCTGGTATCGGATTGATCCCTGTCTTTCTCTTGTCCAAAATACCTCCATTGCTGCTGCAAGTGATGATCCTCAATGGCCCCGGGAACAGGATCAGACCATAGATTCCCAAGGCGAGTGCCATGGAAGCTTGATCCCACTGTTTCTCTTGGAGGTAATGATCTAACCGCTTCTCAAGGTACGTCCAATACCATCCATGCGTGTTCCCTTTGACTGTTTCTCTGGACTTCACTTCTTCTGGGGGAAAACCCAACATGTGTGCCAACCGTTTCCAGGTCTGTCTATGCTCGAGGTGTAAGTAGATCCTGCTACGCAAGGAGTATGGGATCCCGGAATGCTCGATATTCTTCCATAGTGGGGACCGTGTCAATATCATTGAAAGAGAATACTCGTGCCAGGATTCCAAACCGACAACATGGCTTTTAATGCCGGGATTTGGACCTTGACTTGCATTAAGGTTGCAATCCTTCCGTACTTCTCTTCAAACTGTACCTTGACCTGGTCGGGAAGCAACCTCCATCTATTAGACAGACCCTTGAGGTTGTTCATTTTGACCTCTATTTTATCCAAATCCAGTGAAGGTAGCGAGCTAGCAGGCGCCTCGAAAGCATCATTTTGGGAGGGTACCGGACTATGAGCCGATTCAGACCAAAGTTTAGCATTCTGAACCTTTTCTGCCGACTGACTCGAGGATGCCATGATAAAAATGATGCCTATCCTTCTACAAACTCTTGGTTTGGTAATGCCTGTGAGAAGATTCATTAGTAAGACAAATTAGGGTAATTTTGAATCATACTGTTGACAGGGTGACACGTACACATTTATCAAAGTAGGAAAATGTGTAGGTGTTTCAGTAGAATTCAAGATTACCCTCATAAAATGAACGAAAGGAAATCAAAAGAGAGCAAGGTAAGAGTAAACATGTCCCTTTTTGTCCTATAATAGGGAGACTCCTGATACCGGGTAAGCGCTACCTATTTGGATTAGTTCTATCTTATAAGGTAGTTTACTACGGCTTTCAACTATCGTGACGGTTTAGCTCAGGATCTAATTTTCTAATAGCCACAGGTTCCCAAATTGCCCCTCAGAAGTAGAGCCCCATTCTACCCCCATGATATTGTCGGAAAATTCCACGGGTATCACGGTAAATAGAACGAGTTTCAATTTGAGCGAAGCCTTCACGGATACTAACGGGTAAAACCCACGAATGCCGCTACATGACCCCTCCTACTTTCCTAAAGTGGTAAGAAAGCCCGGGTTAGGACCATAGTGGGTGAGGATATTGTGTAAGTGTTCAGTGTGTGAAGGGACACTTTTACCTCTTCCCAATTCAGGGGGATTTTATTTTTCCATTTTTTTCTTTTCCTTTTTCTTTGAAATGAAGAGCACTGTAGGAGATAGAACAGGCAAAACAAAATAGTTAGTAGCAATAATAATTAGCATATAAGACATCGCCAAGTGAGCCCCTCTAAATATAATTTGATCGGACAAAAATTAAGCCTACTTTTGGACCTCTAGACTGGGGTTGGGACCAAGTCCCAGTAGTCATGTATGCAATGGGATTTTGCGGTCATGGACGATCACTCACGAAGTGGGAAAGAGTGAGGAGTCGCCACCTTAGTTTTGAGGGAAACTAAAGAAAACCATTTGAGAAGTTAAATTAAAAATGAAACCACTTTAAAACAGAGATTCTAAGTTCGGGGTCCGTAAATGGGTGGGGAAGGTGTTAGGCACCCCACCTCGTCCCTTAATAAGGGTAAGTAGATTTAATTCTGCGTCCTTTACAAATTAGTTAGAAGGGCTTAGGCGGCAATGTTAATCCTCTTGGTAGAAGGAATGTTTGATTTTTCACTAAATTTGGATCACTCGGATACATAAGTAAATGAGACAACCTTAGTGAGCAGGTGTGAGAATCGGATAAGAACTCTCCTCCGATCTTTTTAAGTTGTTCATTAAAATTTTGAGGAGACCGGATAAGAACCCTCCTCCGGTCTCTTTTAAGTTATTTATTTGAAGTTTTGAGGAGACCAGATAAGAACCCTCCTCCGATCTCCTTTTTATAGTTATTAGAATTTTAAGATGAGACCGGATAAGAACTCTCCTCCGATCTCTTTTAAGTTATTTAGGTCTCGAGTTGGGACCGGATAAGAACTCTCCTCCGATCCCTATTTAATAGTTAGCAAAATTTTGAGTTAAGACCGGATAAGAACTCTCCTCCGATCTCTTTTAAGTTAACAGAGCACGAAAAGACTTTTCGATCTCACGAATTTTGATGTCCTAAGAACCTAAAGTTAAAGATCACGGCGTTCAAAGATGTCGTGATAAGGCTTCTCGATACCTTTTGGCTAGGCAGGGAAAACTAGACTTGATTTACCGACCTTCCGGATATTCATTTTTACCAATATCATTAATGACCGATCTATTCTATTTCGTTTACTTTGGTTTTGTCTCACTTTGTGGCCTCTTTCTTTGATCTGCCATTTATGTCACCTAATAGTTTGGCTATTTTCTGACGTGTTATTCATGTCTCCTCAAAAGAGACCTCTAAGTCGCGATTGCCTACGTTTACCCAAACATTTACATACTCTGGAGTTAGAAAACTTGCTTTGAAATGATGAAGATTAATAAAAATAAACTGATCACTAAAGAAATGATTTAGGAGTGTCATTCTTTGGGGATCGTTCGTGCAAAAAGTAAACTTGAAGAAAATCGCAGATGTAAGAAAACAAGGAAAATGCGGAAAATAAACGTGGACACTTAATAAAACAGTAGCATGAACTCCTACAATAACACCTTTTGAGGTTCTCTAGTGCAAAATAATCTTTGAAGGAAGTTGCAGATGTATAAAGAACAAAGGAAGTGTGGAAAATAAACGTAAACAACAGTATGAGCTCTTACCTGTGAGGAGCCAAATATATTGAAATAACTATGAGATGGTAAATAGTGATGAAGATGGCGGATTGATCAGCCTGAGAGTTGATGTCAGATAATGAACAAACTGGAAATATGGAGTTCCAGTATTCAAAACCTTTTCCAAGAAAACACTCCTGAAAACTAGTTTCAAAAGTCTTTTAATCACTACAAAACAGCAGAGTAACAAACTGAATGAAGTTTCAGAGTTCCTCCACGATAATAGCAGCCTCTTGTCTATATTTTTTTTGTCCGTCTTTTTTTTCGTCCCTTGAACAGTTTTTCATGCAGGTATTTATAGGAATCGGGTGCTCCCCATGAAGGGTCAGGATTCATTTTGAGGGAGATGGAGGGTCAGGATTTTGAAGTACATGATCGGATGTTCAGGAATTAAAGAGAATCAAAACGAATGGCTGAGATCGCTTCTCAAAGTATTTGTCCTTTTCCTCTTTTAATCCGACGGTCTTGAATCCTCTTGTCCGGAACGATCTGAGGGCTGAGAGTGAAAAACGCTGGTATTGTCATCTTCTCTTTTGATCCAAGGGTTCCGGATTCATCCTTACAAGTGAGATCAACGGTGGAGATTGGGATGTACAGGACTGTCATGACATACCCTGGCACCTGTCAGCATTGCGGGCGATTCTTAGGCGTGCGGTGGAGATCTCGTCTGCCACGCTTTAACTACCTCGGCTCTGATTCTGACGACGGTTATTGGAATTTGTCTTATTCTTTTTGTCTTCCGATCCCTCCCCTAGCTCCTATTCCGATCTCTCATGCTGATCTCCTATCTCCCGATCTCTGAACATTCGGATATTTGAGAGAAGTGTCAGAACAGCTGTCGAGTCTCACCAATCGATGCGCCGCCTAGAACCTCGCGAGCATTAAATGCTCGGACTAGTATAAATAGGGGAGGGTTAGCCAGTTGTTCTCTCATTCCATTTTCAATCCCCTGCTCACAACTTCGAAGTTCTCTCATTTTTTCCAGTTTCTCCGACGCCGATCAGACTCCGGTAAGGGCTTTAATCCTCTTTTTAGTTTAAGTTCTTTGTTTTTTTTCCTTGAAAATGAGCGGTGCCGAAGGTCAGAGAGCGGCGAGCCCTCCTTCCATTGAGTTCTCTTGGTCATCGTCTGATGAAGAAGAGGCAGTCGGGCCAAGCGCGCAACCTGGACCCCTTAGGGTCCCTGCTCCAGGTCAGGGGCGGGTCGTACCATTAAGGCGTACGCGCCCTTCTTCAAGGAGAGAGACCCTTCCCATAGACGAGCTTCCGTCGGTTCTTCGAGAATCCGCTCTGCAGTCGTTTGTTCAAGAATACAATATTTGTCCTGATTCGTTCGAGCTAATCAAGTGCCATGGCGACCTTCGTGTCGATCACTTCTTTGAAGAGAACGACAGGGTTATGGTGTATGAGGAACAGTTAAAGGCCGGTCTACGATTCCCCCTGGATGACTTCTATAAGGAGGTCCTAAAACTTCACCGGGCGAGCATCGTTCAGATCCACCCTAACTCATGGCGGATTTTAGTAGCCTTCCGAGGCCTATGCCGAGCTAAGGGAATCAGACCTACGGCTAAGGTGTTCGCCGAGTTGCACCGGCTATCTCGCCGAAAGGACGATGACCACTGGTTCTTTCAGGCGAAGCCTCGTTGCGGGCTCTTTTCCGATCTGCCCTCGTCTCTTAAGAATTGGAAGAATCGTTTCTTCATTGTGAGGAGCAAAGATCCGAGCCATTTTGAGGACTTCCCCCGCAGCTGGTGGTACCAGGGACCTTTGCTTCCGAATCACATCACCCTGAGCCAAGATGAAAGCCTAATAGTGATGGATTTGAAGAGTGAGGCTGCCACTAAAAAGTATTCTTGTTTGGATGCGGTGTGCCGAAATTTGCACCATTGGACTGTTCAGCTGCTCACTGGCCAAGACCGCGAACTTCCGCTCTCTAACCTTGGCATCGGTATTTTCTATATCTCAATTCTCACGACCTTAGCGATCTCACTAACCTTTTCTTTGTGCAGGTATGGCGGGTGGCGATGGCTCTAGGAAACGGAAGAAGGAGAGAGATCTCCCGGAAGATAAAGGAGATAAAGCGTTGAACGACTCCAAGCGCCGATCACGAACACGGGAGATACAAAGTGATCCTCCCCAACCTTCGGTCCGCCGACCACTGGCTACCCGATCTCCTCCTAGATCGGAGGAGCGACCTCCGACTCTTGCGATTGTTCCAAGCGGGAAAGGGGGCCTACTCAAGCTTCGGGAGGACCTCTTCTCGGGCGCTCAAATCTTGATCGCTTGAGGAATAATCGGTGTCAAGGAGAACTCGATTTCGCCAAAGTCACGGGGTCTACCATCTTCTTTCCGAGGATCGGACAGCTATCCCGAGAATGGTCTCGACGACATATTGACTCGGACCATGAGCTTAAGCGTGGAGTGTCAGTGAACGGACCATGATCCGAAAGGATTCAGCGCCTGGGTAAGGAGATCGGGAAGAAGAATCAGGAGGTGGATTCCCTCCGATCCCAACTCTCATCCGCGTGGGATTATATATCTCAAGTCGAGGGACGGGCAAAGCTCCATGAAGACCGGTTGGCCGAACAGAATCGTGCTTTGGATGAGAGGGACCGTGCTCTTAAGGAAGTCCAGGTGCTTCACGCCAACGAAGCCGCTCAGGTCGCTCAACTTATAGAGGAACTTGAGGCGAAGGATAAGGAGCTTAAGGAGAAAGACAAGGAGCTTAAGGAGAGGGATGAGGAGATGGTGACGGGAATAGCCGAGGCCTATGTGAAGGCTCACAAGGATCTCTTGGCCGCACTCCAGGAGCGTTACCCAGAAGAAGACTTTTCTTGGATGGCCGATGTGGCTCCTGAGGACAATGATGAAGACAGTGAGGATGAAGCCGAAGGTGAGGGGGAGAGAGGGAGTGATCCAAATGTAGATCAGGCTGGGGGTGATCCCCCAGCCGAATAACTTGTACAAATTATGACATGAAATGAAATGCCTTTTGTTCAATGAATGATTGTGATCGGAAAATTTTAAACCATTGTTTGTCTGAGTATTTGATTGTATGAGCACAGCAAAACAAAAACTAAATGTGATTATTAACCTAAGTATGAGAGATCGGAAAGCACTTTAAACATGAGATCGGTGTGGGAGAAATGCTGAACGGGACTTGGTTAAAATTGAAAATTTAACTTGAACACTTAAGATCGGAATCGAACCAAAACTTTAGCTCTTAAACTTTCGGAAGGAGGTCGGCAATAAAGCTGGTAGGAAAAGATCTAGTGCCGAGTTCATTTCATTTATCAACGAGATCGAGAATATTCTTGACAGTCCGAATCCGACATCGTGTTTGAGAGGTCGGTAAAATGATTTTGAGAGATCGGCGAGGCTTTAATGAATGTGAGGACTTAGCATTGATTCAATTCTCTGTGAGGAGAGATCGGAAATGTGACCGCCTATCAAAGAGGGACTGGAAACGTGATTAGCTGTTCAAAAAAAGAATTTTTTATTGATTCTAGGGATCGGCCAAAATATGGTGTCGACACACATATTCTATTTCTTTTCTCTTCAGGTCGGCATAAGATTTCTGTCTGTCTGAGGCAATCTTTAAGTTGGCTTTGATTGATTTCACCTTCTCCTCGGCTGTTTCACAGTGCAGCCCTACCGATTTGTCTTCGCCCAATTCAGTCCAGACTGCTGAGTTCTACATTTTCTCCCATACAGTGCTTCATATGGGGCCATTTGGATGCTAGCTTGGTAGCTATTGTTGTATGCAAATTCTGCCAGTGGGAGGTATCTATCCCAACTTCCCTCAAACTCAATGACACAACTCCTCAGCATATCCTCAAGGACCTGACAAGTATTTCACGTTATTGTTATCATTTCAATTCAATATTTATATCAATTTCATGGGTTTCAATTGTTGACCTGGATTACTCTTTCCGATTGCCCATCCGTCTGAGGATGGAAAGCTGTGCTGAAATGGAGTTGTGTACCCAAGGATTCATGCAACTTCTTCCAGAATCTCGATGTAAACCTTGGGTCTCGATCAGATATGATGGAAAGTGGGATTCCATGCAGTCTAACTATCTCACTGATATACAATTCCGCTAACTTCTCCAGTGAGTAGTCAGTCCTAACTGGCAGAAAGTGTGCTGACTTTGTCAATCTATCAACTATCACCCATGCTGCATCATGTTTCTTCTGGGTGAGAGGTAGACCACTTACAAAATCCATGGTGACCCGATCCCATTTCCATTCAGGTATGCGTATAGGCTGTAGCAAACCTGATGGAACTTGATGTTCTGCCTTGACTTGCTGACATGTCAAGCATTTAGTCACATAGTCAGCTATGTCTTTCTTCATACCAGGCCACCAATACTGAAGCTTCAGGTCACGATACATCTTTGTACTTCCTGGGTGCATAGCATATACACTGGTGTGTGCCTCTTTTAGAATACTGGCCTTCAATTCCCCATCATCTGGTACACACAGTCTTCCTTTGTAATACAGACACCCATCTGCTTTCACCCCATAGTCAGTTGCTTTTCCCTCTGAGATCTTGCTCATAATAGCCATTAACTTTTCATCTGTCTTTTGCCCATCTAGTATCTGCTGTAGCAGGTTTGGCCTCACTTGCAACTCAGCCAAAATAGCTCCATCTCGAACCAAGGATAGACGGGCATTCAAAGATCTCAGAGCTGTCATGGATTTTCTGCTCAAAGCATCAGCAACTACATTTGCCTTCCCAGGATGGTAATCAATTACACAGTCATAATCCTTCAGGAACTCAATCCATCGCTTCTAAGGTTGAGCTCCTTCAGGTTGGCAAATATTTCGAGCTTTTGTGGTCCGTAAATGTAGCACTTTTCCCCATACAAGTAGTGCCTCCATATCTTGATTGCAAAGATAATTGCAAGCTCTAGATGTTGGGTTGGGTATTTCTGTTCATGTGGCCTTAACTGCGTGGAAGCATAGTCGTCCAGCTTCCCATCTTGCATCAATACACACAGGAGCCCATTATGTGAGGCATCACAGAGACCACAAAGTCCTTCACGACCTTTGGTGTGTTAACTGCTGGTGCCTCTGTTAACATAGCCTTCAACTTCTCAAAAGCGGTTTGACACTTGTCATTCCATCAAATCGACATTCTTGTGTAACAACTTAGTCATTGGAGCGCTATTAGGAAAATCCTTCACAAATCTTCTGTAATACCCAGCTAGCCCCAAGAAGCTTGACCTCGCTTGTATTCTGGGAGGCTTCCATTCCATCATCGCTTCTATTTTCTTGGGATCCACCTAATCCCATCACGACACTATGTGTCCAAGGAATGCAATCTCATCCAGCCAAAAGTCACACTTGGACAACTTAGCATACAGCTTCTTTTCTCTCAGGGTTTGCAGAACAATCCTCAAATGCTCATCATGTTCTTCCCTGGTCTTGGAATACACCAAAATATCATCAATAAAGACCACTACGAACCGATCTAGGTATGGATGGAAGATACGGTTCATAAGGTCCATGAATGCCGCTGGTGCATTTGTTAAGCCAAAGGGCATCACCAGAAACTCATAATGCCCGTACCGGGTCCTGAATGCAGTCTTGGGCACATCTACATCCTTCACCCTCAGCTGATGATACCCTGATCTGAGATCAATCTTAGAAAATACTCCTGCTCCCTTCAACTGATCAAACAGATCATCAATTCTAGGCAACGGATATTTGTTCTTCACAGTCACTTTATTCAACTGCCGGTAATCAATACAAAGTCTCAAAGTCGCATCCTTTTTTTTCACGAACAGCACTGGAGCTCCCCATGGTGACACACTGGGGCGTATGAACCCCTTATCAAGCAACTCTTGCAACTGAGTTTTCAACTCCTTCAATTTAGTGGGTGCCATCCTATAAGGAGCAATGGAAATGGGTCTTTGTGCAGCAGTGTCTCAATAGCAAATTCAACTTCCCTTTCTGGTGGCAAACCAGGCAATTCTTCAGGAAATACCTCTGGGAAGTCTCTTACTGTGGGTATGTCACTCAGGTTTAGCTTAGCCTGCCTAGTATCCACCACATGTGCTAGGTAGGCTTCACAGCCTTTTCTCATCATTCTTCTTGCAACTGTGGCTGAGATGACATTGGACAAGAAATCTGTCCTTTCCCCCACAACTGTGATCTCATTACCCTCTGAAGTTTTTAGAGAAATTCTCTTCAATTTGCAATCAACTATTGCCTGATGACGTGACAACCAGTCCATTCCCAATATCACGTCAAACTCATGGAAGGGCAACTCAATTAGGTCTGCCAAGAATTCATACCCCTGAATCCTCAACGGGCAACCCTTGTATACTTTGTTCACTACCACACTGTGGCCCAATGGATTAGTGACCAGAATGTCTTGGTCACTCTCCCCTACCAATATCCCCCTTTCTACGGGTAGGTTGATGCAAATGTAAGAATGAGTGGATCCTGGATCCACCAATGCATGCACAGGAGTATTGTAGAGGGAGAACGTACCCCTGATGACGTCCGGGGCATCTTGTTCCTCCTGAGCTCTCAAGGCATAATTTCTGGCAGGTGGTCTGTTATCTGGCCTCTCTGCTGGCTCAGATGTAGGCCTCTGAGATGGTCCCACAGCTTCGGATTTACCAGACCTTCTACCCCTTGGTGGTGCAGGAGCAGGTCTGTCTACTTGTGTCGGAGCAGCTGTAGTAGTTCTGCGTGGGCAGTTCCTCAACTGATGCTCTGTTGACCCACACCTCAAGCAGGCACCAGTCACTCTCCAACACTCCCCCTTATGCCATCTTTGACAGTGTGGACATGCAGAAGATGTTGGGGCTGGTCCCCTGAACCCCATCCCTGGAGAGCTGCCCACCGATGGTGTGGGTGACCTCTCCTAGGGGTGAATCGTGGCACTGGGCCCACTGAGGCCCGACCACAGCCTGTGAACTCTGTGCAGGAGGACCCTTGAACTTCTTCCCTGATGCAGGAGCTGAACTCGACTGACCCGGTCCCCTCTTCTGCTGTCTCTCTCTTCTAGTCCACTCACTAATTCTCACTTTTTCAACTCTTATTGCAGCTTCCACTAGCTTGCTAAATTCTGTGATTCCCAAGGCAGTGAGCTGTATCTTGATATTGTCATTCAGTCCCTCTTCAAATCTCTTGCACCTTTCAGCTTCGTTAGGGACTATTTCCCTTCCATAGCGGCTTAACCGAACAAACTCCTTCTCATACTCGGCCACTGACAACTGTCTCTGCCTCAGGTTAATGAATTCCCTTCTTCTCTCTTCCAGGTATACAGTACCCACATATTTCTTCTTGAACTCAGAGAGGAAGAAGTCCCAAGTTACAGCTTCGGGCTGCACTTCACTGGACACAGTGTCCCACCATCCGTAGGCATCGTCTTGTAACAAGGATATAGCAGCTTCTAAGTTCTGCTCTGGGGTGCAGTGGAGTTGTTTTAAGACTCTGCCCGTTCTGTTCAACCAATTCTCGGCTGCAACAGAGTCATCTTCTCTCTTGCCATAGAAGTCCACAGCTCCAAATTTTCTTAACCTTTCCAGGTGTGATTTCTGCTGTGGAGCTGGTGGTGGTGGTGGTGGTGGTGCTGGCATTACCCCGGCCATTTGTCTAAAGAAGTCGGCCATTTGCTGAAACATGGCCTGTGGAGGCTGAGCAGGCTCTGCTTGAGCTGGCGGAGCAGATTCTCTCATGCCCCCAGTCTCAGCTGCTGCAGGTGGAGCATGACTCTCCACTTCCTCCTCAACGGCTCTCTGAGATGAAGGGTCCATATCCTATTCAAAATAAGAAAGATAAACAGATCTGCGTTAGTGTCACCTCGACTCTTACAAATGCAATGCATGGTATGGACTCAATCTAGGCCCAGAAACGCCTAAACCGTGCTCTGATACCACTAAATGTGACACCCCTTACCCGTGTACAGTATACCCGAGTAAGTAATGCCACCTGGTGTACCGGCACACTCTAATATTCCTCAATTAATTTAGACAATGCTTTTGCATATAATTTATGAAATACAATTTATTTAAACCATTCATCAAAAGTATCATTCATTTAAGGTTCCGAAAATTTTAAAGAAAATCCAGTGAGTCTGGCTAAAAATGGAGAAAAGCGTTTCTTGAACTGTTAAAAACATTTCCAATATACAATTTCATTCATTCTCAACTCCAATATCATCACAAAACTCAATATCAAGATATCAACAATTTTTCAATTTCAGGTCTCAACAACCTTTTCATTGCTCAAAACATCCCTTTCTCAGGGTTCTCATATATAAACAACCATTAAATACTCAAATTAATACCATACATGACCATAAATCTTTATTATTTACAATAAGCTCAAAATACATTACATAAATCCCAAATACATATGAGAAATAAAAATTTAATTACAAAATGACAAAATGACATCTAGTGTCCTACCAATGCAATCGCAGTGACGAGGTGACACGGACATCGAGCAGAATCTGGATGGACTCACCCGATGCGTGGTCTACTGGGCTCGCGATCGGGATCTCCAGTACCTACGCGTGGCAAAAGCAATGCGCTAAGCAATAATGCTTAGTGGTGCAATAATAAAATAAAAGAAAATAGCAGATATAAATATGTATTGCATGTGCATGTTTTGTTTGTCATGTATTTGTATATTCATTCCTTTATTTCTTCTACATTGCTCATTTTCATTCATTTGGTTGCCCAAGTAACCTACACTAGACGCATCGGTGGATAACGGGTAAAGCGCCTTGGGTACCTAGTACCTCGGCCACACCACCATCGGTCACATATGCATCTCCCGGTGTGCAACAGAACAACTAACAAGCTATAAATAATATCAGGCACAAGGCCAAGTCTCAATGCAAAGTCAGAATGGCTAAAAGCCATGAAATCACAGAATGGCATTTTTGCCATGTGCGATCGCTAATCGAACCCTATTGGCATGCCAAACTATCCAAACCAATCTTGTTAGGTATACTAGGGCATTCGAAACTCTTAAATTTGTCAATTTGTGAATTTCAACTTTTTTGGTGTCACTATTCATCATTGGTCAACAAAAATGTTGACTTTTAGAATAAAAAGGTGTACATTAACTTTGGCACTCCCAACATACCACATTTGGTGTTTAAAACTTGTTGGCATTAAGTGTTTTTACCATTTCTAAGCATTAAACCAAAGGAGCAGATTTTTCAGATTTTGTACCATAACTTCACTGTTCCATTGGACACTGTTACTGTTGGAATTGAAGAAATGTAAAACATGAAAGTTGTTCCTTCTTTTGTCTAGTTGAATTTCCTTTTTTGAATCACTCCATTTGGAGTTTTGTAGCTCCAGATATGGCTCAAAAACCCAAGCTGTCCGGATATGCAGTCTGCAGAAATTTACCATATCTACAGTGCATGAACAGTTACTTGAGTCACTTGGTTGAATGGGTTCTGGCCATAATTTGGGGTAGGTTCCTTCATGAAAGTTGTTTGCCTATGTCTTAACTTGTTGCTGTAAACATTTCAGACCAATTGACCAAATCTACAGTGACTTATGGCCAAATGAACAGTTACTGTTCATTTGGTCAAATTCTGGCAGTTTGTGGTTCGGATTGTGGCTGAGTTTTGACCCTTTTGCTTTGGTCTTTTGGGCATGGTTTCTTCAGCAAAAATGTGCCATTATAAGCCTAGTTTCATGTCCAATTGTCCAAACATCAATTGGACAAGCACAGCCCAAGTTATGGCAGTGCAAAGGGACTGAAATTTCAGTCCCTATCTTTCGTCCATAGGGCGATTATACTTTCACTTTACCATCCCATTTTTCAGTTCTAATTAGGGTCAACCTACCTAAAATGGTCACTAATTGACCATTAAAAAGTCTTCTAACCATTTCCAAAGCTAAGTCACCATTTCACCTTCCCAAACCCTAATGTTCAACTAAATTTACTCATAAACCTTGTCTAACATACTTAGTTCAATCTTCATGCATTTTAATACCTTAACCATGATTTCCAACCACTCTAAGTTTGTTAAACAATCAAACTCAATCTTCCATAGGGCTGCTGAAAATTGAAGGTACCCTTAACACATGTAATTTACTTCAATTCCTTAAGATTTCTTAGCTCAAAAATGTTCTAACTAGAATTTAAAAGAAGGAAAATGAGATTGTAGCACTAACCTCACTTAGGGCAGATTTTTCCCTTCCTCAAAGTCTTGGTTTCTTTTTCTTTTTGCTCCCACAATAATCACCAAGATGATAGAATGAATTTTTGTGTTGGTAGTTAGGGTTTTTAGTGGAAGAAAACTAAGAAAAATGAAGGATGAAAGGTTGTTAATGGTGGAATGGGTAAGGGTGAGTGAGTGGCGTGAAGAAGAGGAGAGGGAGCTGGTTTTGGGTTTCTAAAATTCTGCCTCATTACCCACTTTTATTTCCTTTTTATGGACTTGCTTAAATTTGATTGGTTGGAAAATTTTAAATGATGTCATTAATAGCCATTTTTCCTCAATTTCTTTTCTTTCCTCCACTACTCATTTTCAATTCAATTTCTAGCAATATTTCTTCATATTTTATGTCATATTAATTATTTACTCAACTGGGCAAGTCGGCCAAAAATCACCTCGGAAGGCGAAATGACCAAAATGCCCTCCGTTTGGCTTAACGGGTCAAAATTGTCTGTACCGATTGAAAAATTTTTCTAGGTATTTTCTTGGCATTCTAATGCCATGGGAACCTCAATTACCCTTCTCTGGAGTCCCAAAAATTATTTTATAATTTTTTCCCTGGGTCTAGGGCTCCTCGTTGCGAGAACCGCAACTTCCCTCCGGTTACCCATCGCTAGGGCACCGGCTCGTTTAACTTGATTGTATTTTATTTCTAAAATTTTTACTAAATTTTTCTTGTTAATATTTGAGTTAATTATGGTTCCTGACTTTAGTTTGAATATTTTTAGGACATTCTAGGTCCAGGACAGGAACCCGATCACCGGAACAGTAGGATGTACGGAGTGGTTACCGGGAGGGTGTTACAACTCTTCCCCTCTAATTTAAATTTCGTCCTCGAAATTTACCTGATGCAAACAGTTGAGGGAACTGTTGCCTCATCATCTCTTCACTTTCCCAAGTTGCCTCCTCGGTGTTGTGGTGCCTCCAAAGCACTTTCACCAATGGAATTTGCTTGTTCCTCAACTCTTTTACTTCCCGAGCCAGGATTCGTAGAGGTTCTTCTTCATATGTCAAATCCGGTTGTATTTCAATTTCTTCCCTGGAGATGACATGTGAAGGATCTGAGCGGTATCTTCTGAGCATGGACACGTGGAACACATTATGGATCTTGTCCAGCTCTGGTGGTAAAGCTAGCCTATAGGCCACTGGACCCACACGTTCAATGACTTCATAGGGGCCAATGAACCTAGGGCTCAACTTACCTTTTCTTCCAAACCTCAACACTTTCTTCCATGGTGACACCTTGAGGAACACTTTGTCGCCAACCACATTGTCGCAATGGGATTTTATGCGCCTGGACGATCACTCACCAAGTGGGAACGAGTGAGGAGTCGCCACCTTAGTTTTGAGGGAAACTAAAGAAAACCATTTGAGAAGTTAAATTAAAAATGAAACCACTTTAAAACAGAGATTCTAAGTTCGGGGTCCGTAAACGGGTGGGGAAGGTGTTAGGCACCCCACCTCGTCCCTTAATAAGGGTAAGTAGATTTAATTCTGCGTCCTTTACAAATTAGTTAGAAGGGCTTAGGCGGCAATGTTAATCCTCTTGGTAGAAGGAATGTTTGATTTTTCACTAAATTTGGATCACTCAGATACATAAGTAAATGAGACAACCTTAGTGAACGGGTGTGAGAATCGGATAAGAACTCTCCTCCGATCTTTTTTAAGTTGTTCATTAAAATTTTGAGGGGAGACCGGATAAGAACCCTCCTCCGGTCTCTTTTAAGTTATTTATTTGAAGTTTTGAGGGGAGACCGGATAAGAACCCTCCTCCGATCTCCTTTTTATAGTTATTAGAATTTTAAGTTGAGACCGGATAAGAACTCTCCTCCGATCTCTTTTAAGTTATTTAGGTCTCGAGTTGGGACCGGATAAGAACTCTCCTCCGATCCCTATTTAATAGTTAGCAAAATTTTGAGTTAAGACCGGATAAGAACTCTCCTCCGATCTCTTTTAAGTTAACAGGAGCCTGAAAAAGACTTTTCTGATCTCCTGAATTTTGATGTCCTAAGAACCTAAAGTTAAAGATCCTGGCGTTCAAAGATGTCAGGGATAAGGCTTCTCGATACCTTTTGGCTAGACGGGGAAAACTAGACTTGATTTACCGACCTTCCAGATATTCATTTTTACCAATATCTGTTAATGACCGATCTATTCTATTTCGTTTACTTTGGTTTTGTCTCACTTTGTGGCCTCTTTGCTGATCTGCCATTTATGTCAGCCTAATAGTTTGGCTATTTTCCTGACGTGTTATTCATGTCTCCCCTCAAAAGAGACCTCTAAGTCGCAGTTGCCTACGTTTACCCAAACATTTACATACTACTGGGAGTTAGAAAACTTGCTTTCAGAAATGATGAAGATTAATAAAAATAAACTGATCACTAAAGAAATGATTTAGGAGTGTCATTCTTTAGGGATCGTTCGTGCAAAAAGTAAACTTGAAGAAAATCGCAGATGTAAGAAAACAAGGAAAATGCGGAAAATATTTGAGTTAATTATGGTTTCTAACTTTAGTTTGAATATTTTTTCGGACATTTTAGCTGTCCGGACCGACACCGGTCACCGGAACAGTAGGATGTACGGAGTGGTTACCGGGAGGGTGTTACACAAGAGGCATATATCATAGGTTTGTGCACAACGGCTATTTCTTTTGAATTTTTCAATTGAAATGAATTATGACTATTGTACATTATTGTTTTAAATTATGTTTGTGCACAATAGCTATTTCTTTTGAATTTTTCAATTGAAATAAATTATGATTATTTGTATGTCATTGTTTTAAATTATGTTTGTGCACAATAATTTTGACTTCTCATTTTCTACTTAAAAATTTAATTGAACATTATAGTTTTAAATTGTGTCCGTGCACAATACTTTTATATTCACTGCTTTTACTAGTAAATTTATTTGGAGAAATGAGTTATGAATAGTTTTTTATTATTTTGGCTTTGGGAATATTATTTGAAAATTATTGTGTTGCCTACTTTGCAAATGGAAATTTTGAGATAAAATGTTATTTGGGAATTGTATGAAATATTGTGATTTGGAATTGTTTTGATTCACAATTGGCATGACACTGTTACTATGTTCCTCCTCCATTTATGGGGTGAGTGTTATTATTCCTCCCTCTTCGACCTGTCAGTCTGGGGTGAGTGTGATTATGTTCCTCCCTCTTTGACTTGCCAGTCTGAGGTGAGTGTGGATGAGTACTCATTATTCAGCTAGCTTCCTCCCTCATTGATTTTGATTATTGGGGTGAGTGTGTCTTGTCGTGGTGTACAACACGACATGTGTGGAAAAATTGTGTCATGGCCTAAATTGTGATATTGATCGGCAACACTGTATTATTCAATTATTTGTTCAAATTGTGATATTGATCGGCAACACTGTATTATTCAATTATTTGTTCAAATTGTGATATTGATCGGCAACACTGTATTATTCAATTATTTGTTCAAATTGTGTTATTGATTAGCAAACTGTATTATTCAGTTACTTAATCAAATTGTGTTATTGATGAGCAAAGCTATGTTATTCAGTTATTTGATCAAATTGTGTTATTGATTGGCAAAACTGTGTTACTCAGTTATTTGATCAAATTTGTATTATATGAACTTTGTAAATTTTGTGAACTATTTGATTTGTGAATTATCAATAAAAGATTTATATATATCGCATTTCAAATTGTTATTGTGCACCACTGAGTAAATTTTACTCAGCTATAGCTTTTCATTGCTGTTGCAGGTAGACTGTCACATCCCGACTTAGCGGGCCCCAGCTCAAGCCCCTCTTTGGGTGGCCATCTTGCCGGCGTACCCCCCTAGAGGCCGGCGGTGCGACTCACAAGGTACTGTCCGCTTTGGTGGAGTTCAATCCCTTCGCCCTGCAGAGCTAGGATTCGAACCCTTATCACCTCACGGGTTTGCTTCGCCTCTTACCAATTGAGCTGCAGCAGCTCAATTGGTAAGAGGCGAAGCAAACCCGTGAGGTGATAAGGGTTCGAATCCTAGCTCTGCAGGGCGAAGGGATTGAACTCCACCAAAGCGATACTGTGAGTCGCACCGCCGCCTCTACGCTGAAGATGGCCACCTGCAGAGGGGCTTGAGCTGAAGCCTCGAGATGTGACAATAAAAAAGGCGCAGCTCAATTGGTAAGAGGCGAAGCAAATCCGTGAGGTGATATGGGTTCGAATCCTAGCTCTGCACGGCGAAGGGATTGAACTCCACCGAGAGGACAAGACCTTGTGAGTCGCACCGCCGCCTCTGAAGTGCGCCGGCAAGATGGCCACCTGCAGAGGGGCTTGAGTGGGGCCCGCTAAGTCGGGATGTGACAATAAAAGGCGCCTTTATTGTCACATCCCATGCGAGCTCAAGCCTCTGAGCCATCTTCTTGGCGGTGCTCCTGATCTGTCGCTGGTGAGTTCAATCACTGCCGCAGAGGCCTGAACCAAAGCTCACCTCTTTCGCCTACCAAAGCTCAGTGAGGTGATAAGGGTTCGAATCCTAGCTCTGCAGGCGAAGGGATTGAACTCCACGGGCGGGCGGTACCTTGTGAGTCGCACTGCCGGCCTCTAGGGGGGTACGCCGGCAAGATGGCCACCCAGAGAGGGGCTTGAGCTGGGGCCCGCTAAGTCGGGATGTGACAATAAAAAGGCGCAGCTCAATTGGTAAGAGGCGAAGCAAATCCGTGAGGTGATATGGGTTCGAATCCTAGCTCTGCAGGGCGAAGGGATTGAACTCCACCAAAGCGGACAGTACCTTGTGAGTCGCAACTCCGGCCTCTGAAGGGTACGCGGCAAGATGGCCACCGAGAGGGCTTGAGTGGGGCCGCTAAGTCGGGATGTGACAATAAAGGCGCCTTTTTATTGTCACATCCCGACAGGACTCAAGCTGGTCATCTTGCGGCGTCTACGGCGATGCGACTCTGACTGTCGCTTTGGTGAGTTCAATCCTTCGCCTGCAGCAGATTCGAATCACCTCGCAGTTTCGCCTCTTACCAATTGAGCTTTTGGTAAGAGGCGAAGCAAACCCGTGAGGTGATAAGGGTTCGAATCCTAGCACTGCAGGGCGAAGGGATTGAACTCCACTAAAGCGGACAGTACCTTGTGAGTCGCACCGCCGGCCTCTAGGGGGGTACGCCGGCAAGATGGCCACCCAGAGAGGGGCTTGAGCTGGGGCCCGCTAAGTCGGGATGTGACATAGACAGACTGACAGGGCAGCAGACTAGGCTGCTAGTACTACATTGAGAGATCATCGGGTATATTGAGTTTACCACATTTTGCATTTTGTACTGTAATGTATGTTCACTGTATTTATATATTATTCTTGGTTTTGAGCAGTTGTAAATTAAAATTTTACATTGAAGTTGTAAAGTAAATTATGAGTTATTTTGGCTTGTAAAATTTATACTGTATTTCTTTTATCTCAGTCTTTGAAAAATTATTGTGGATTTGAGTTGAAAAACATATTGTGTTGAATTATGTTGGAGTTTGAGATTGAGAAAAATATTGAAGTGCTTTCTATAGGTTTTTGAAGAACTGTTTTGTCTAAAATACAGATGGCACTCTGCCAAAATTTTTTCAGAAATTATTAATACTCCAAGTTTGTTAGCCGTTTTACTTCAGTTCAAAAAGGTTTTTAACACCTGTAAATAGTGCTCACCACTATAAAAAGAAGTAAGAAAAGTTTTAAAATCCCTTGTAGTGTATTTAATGTGTTATCAGTAGACGAAGTTGGTAATTCATTAGGTATACTACGGGATCATGTTATGCCTTACAGAGGGGTAGGGTGTGACAATCAGAGCACGGTTTAGGCATTCCTAGGCACAGATAAGTAGAAAGAACTAGTGTGCATACATGCATTGCATTCATAAGAGTCGAAGTGACACTAATGCAGATCTGTTTACTTTTGTTTATTCAAGGTTAAGATATGGACTCAGAGTCAAAGAGGGTATTAGAAAAAAAGAAGTAGAAAACCTAGTCCATGAGGTTATAACGTAGTGACTATGTAATGTTCTCAATGTTTGTATTGTAAGCTGTAGATTACAGTATCGACATGGGATTATTATATAAAGCTACGTGCTTCCTCGTGGTACAATAAAATAAGAATATTTGTAAGTAATCTATAATTTGATACAGTTACACTCGAATAGAGTACTATTATGGGAAATAAATGTGAAAATTTTAGTCAGAAATTTAAAACTTCAGAACTAGCCTATCGAAAGACTACACTTATAAGGTAGCTAGAGTCAGTGACTCGGTTACATTAATGTGAACTACCTGTACCACAGTAATTGCTATAAGCTTAGAGATATCAGTACAACTTATCATTCTCAGACGGATGGACAGTCGAAATGAGTAATTTATATAAATTCTGAAACTCATTGAGTTCCTGTAAACAGTGAAATGAAATGATAATAATAACCTATAATATGTGATAAGCCCTCGAGAATATACTGAGAACTTATGTCATTGAATCTGAGGGGAGATGGGACAGATACCTCCCACTAACAGAATTTGTATACAATAATAAGTGTCAAGCTAGCATACAAACGACACCCTATGAAACACTGTAAGGGAAAAAGTGCAGAACACCAGTATATTGAACTGAGTATGGTAAGATATCTAGACATTGATATAGAGTCTTATAAGTATTTTGATATTTTTATCAGAAAAGAATGATTTAGGTATTTGAAAATATATTTAGAAGTTATAGTGCTACTCTATCTGGAAGCAAGAATAGATACCTTCCTTTGATGGAGTTCGTGTGTAATGATAGTTATTAAATAAGCATGGTGATATCAATATATAAGTTTTGTATGAGATAAATGCAGAATACCTAGACAAAGGGTAATTTAACATAGTTAGAATTGGTAAAAGAGACTGAAGGACCAGTAAGGATTCCAGTATGAGAAATCAGAGAAACTAATGAATAATAGAATTTCATGAGTAGGAATACTAAAGGCAGAGGAAAACAATGATGGGAAAGTGAATAAAATTATGAGATAACGATAAGCTCAGTTATTTAAATTCGATGAATTTCAAGGAAAAAATTCCTTTTTAGAGGGGAAGAGTTGTAACATTCTCATTTTCATAGTCCGTACATCCTACTATTCTGACAGCTAATGTCTACCTCAGAAAGTCGGAATGTCTAGAACTACACTATAATGATAGTGAGAAACTATAAAATAATGAAATATGTGATGCGAAAAATTAAGGAAAAATAAAAGAGATAAAATGTGACTAAGTTAAACGAGCCAAACCCGTAGCGATGGGTGACCGCACCGGGAAGTTACGGCGAGGACCGTTGACTAGCCCTGGACCGCAGGGGACCTCGGGAAATATTTTCGGAAGCTAATTAATGGTCAACTGAGGTGTAATTAACATTGAAAATGTCAAAAAAAAATTAATAAGTTAGTATAAACGAAAAAAAAAATTAAAGAAATCGGCGGTACAAGGAGTAAATCGATGTTACCGAAAAAGTTCAAATTTGACCCGAGAGGGGCATTTTGGTCATTTGACACCTAGAGTGGACTTTTGACTTAAATGTCCATGAAAAATAAGTGGTATTAAATTTAGAAATTCCCATGAAAAAAGAATGAAATGAAATTGAAATGCAATTAAAGGAATTATGGGGTTTAATTTAAATATTACATAGTTTAATTATTATATTAGTAAACTTTACTTAGTGGACACTAAGTGGCACTATATAAAGACACCTAAGGAGCAGAATTTTCCCACTCACTTCATCACTTTCATCAAGCTCCTTTCCCATGGCCGAATAGAAGCTCTCAAGTGTCCTCCATGGACGTCCATGAAGCAAGCTCCATTTCCCTACCTTTAAGCCATTATTTCTTCAAACTCCCTTCATGAAAAATGATCCTTGCACCATGGGCAACATATAGGCAGCAAAAAGGAGAGGAAATTCCAAGGATTTTTCAAGCTCAAGTTGAGGTTAGTGCTAGTTTTTCTTCCCTTGCTTAATTAAAGTTTGTATTGAGGTTATAGTGAGTAGTTTGGTTGAAAAATTTAAGGAATTGAGTGAGTATTTGGTGTGTGTAATTCTTGGCAGCCATGAAAAGGGAAGGTAGGTGAATTATTCTTATATGTAATTAATGGTATTTTATGGGAATTAGTGTGGATTAAAGTAATTTGTGATGCTAGTAAGTTAATCTCATGTGTAACTTGTGATTGAGCTTTTGAAATGGGGATTTGTATTGTTGCTTCATTTTGGGCAGCCATGAGAACATGGGAGATTAATTATCTCATGAATTTAATTGATGTCTTGGGATGTTGATAAGTAAGCAAATGAGGGTTACACTTGGATTGATGAAAATACTTGTGCTAGAAATTGATTAAATGTGAATTGTTGAATTAGAACATTTGAATTAAGGATTTAAAAGTGGGACTTTGATGCTTTAGTAAACTGCCATGTTGGGCAGCCTTAAATATTATGAATTTATGTATGAGTTTATGAAATTTATTAATGAAATATGATGGTGTTGAATGGTAGGCAGTTTGTGTAATTGCCATGGAAGTGCATGTATAATATAAGTGTTGATGTACATTAAATTTGGGTTGAAGTAAATGTTAAACATTAATGATGTATTGTGTGCATTGAGCACTTGAGTGTTCTGCCCAAAATGCTTGCTGAAATTGTGTACAATATATATAGAAGTGCTATGATTAAATGTTGAAGTATTGGGAGGAGGAGGAATGTCAAAATTAGAAGTGTAATATTCAAATGCAGGTTGTGTATGCTGGCAGCACCTAAATTAGGTAATAAGTGCAAAACTGTGAACCCAATTGGTGTGAGGCCAATGGGGGGTGAAACTAGACACCAAATAGGCCAACTTTCATATAGAAATATTGCCAAAATTCTACCTAGAAACTGACCTTAAAAATGACCAAATCAAATCCGAAATGGCAACCTTGCAACCCAGATTTTTGACCATATGAACAATAGTCATTAGGATGACCATAACTCACTCAAAATGTAACATACTCAGTTTAGCTAGTCCGTACAGTTTACTGTTCCGATGACCAATGTCAGTTCGGACAGTTAGAATGTCCGAAAAAATATTTAAACTAAAGTGAAGAACCATAATTAACTCAAATATTAATAAAAAAATTTTAGAAATAAAATACAACCAAGTTAAATGAGCCGGTGCCCTAACGATGGGTAACCTAGTGAGAAGTTGTAGTTCTCGCAACTAGGAGTCCTATACCTGGTGAAAAAATTATAAAATAATTATTGGGACTCCAGAGAAGGGTTATTGAGGTTCTCATGGCATTAGAATGCCAAGAAAATACTTAGAAAAATTTTTCAATCGGTACAGACAATTTTAGCCTGTTAAGCCAAACGGAGGGCATTTTGGTCATTTCGTTTTCAGAGATGATTTTTGGCCAACTTTTCCAGTTAAATAAATAATTTATATAACATAAAATATGAACAAATGTTGTTAAAAATTTAATTGCAATTAAATAGACAAGAAATGAAGAGAAAATGAAGGAAAATGGACTTATGACATCATAATGATGTCATTAAAGTTCTCCCACCCAATCTAACATTGACACATGGCATAACTCTATTTAAAAGAGATAAAATGGGTTGGAAAAGGAAACAAAAATCAGAACCTCTCTTCTTCTTTCTCTCTTTGCCATCACACACACCTTCACCATAGCCCTCCATAACCAAGCTTTACCAAACTTGATTTCTTGGGTTTCCATCCATTAAAACTTAAATTTCCTAACACAAAAAATTGTTCTATCATCTTCATGAGTCTTTTGGGAGCAAAAAGAAAAGGAAAGGAAGAACTTTAGCAAGTTGGAAAGCTCACTCCTTAGAGGTTAGTGACTTAAACTTAAATTTCATTTTAAATTCATGTTTAATAATCATGAATGAGTGCAAATGATAAGGAAATTGATGGAATACCATTTGTATGTAAACCCTAAGTTTTTGCAGCCATGGTTAGGGTTTGTATGTGATTAGTTTAATGAAGTTAAAAGGTTGTTATGACTGCCCACAATATGTACCCACTAAGTGGATTGATGAAATGAAGTGAAAATGCATGTGTGGTAATGTGTTAGTTAGGGTTTGGGGTGGAGAAATGGGACTTTGACCATGTGATGATGAAAATAGGTATTAATGGTCAATTAGTGACCATTTAGCTCTGTTTAAATAAAAAATGAGGTGTGTTGAGTGATGGGATTTGGGTTTGTAGTGGCTGCCCTTGGTGACCTGCAGAATTGGACATGAGTCCAGCAAGTTTGGGCAGCCTTAACTTGAATTGTAGAGGTTCAATTGGTGCAAGGCCAATTGGACATAAAACTAGACACATAATGGCACAACTTTGGTGAAGAAACCATGCCCATAAAACCAAAACAAGTGGACCAAAAGCTTGCCCTAATCCAGGTGATCTGCAGTCTGTCTGGGCAAAATGACCAAATAAATAGTGTTTGGTCATTTGGCCATAACTCAGTGTAGAAAGGTCCAATTGACCTGAAATTTTACCAAAAACAAGCTGAGATATAGTCCAACAACTTTCATGAAGAAAGATAACCAAAATTATGACCAGAACCTATCCAACAAGTGAGTTGCATTCACTATTCATTGCACTGTAGATATGGTCAGTCCAAAAATTCTGGATAAAAATTCAATCTGGCCAGTTGTGGTTTTTGGACCATAACTTGAGCTACAAAACTCCAAATGGAGTGATTCAAAAAAGGAAATTCAATTAGACAAAATAAGGAACAACTTTCATGTTGATCATTTTGCCAAATTCCCACTGTAAAAATGACCAATGGAACAATAAAAATAAAGCATGAAAATTGAAAATTCTGTTCAATTAACATTAAGTTTAGAAATGGTATTGGCAACCAACACCAACAAATTTTGAATGCAAAATATGGTATGTTGGGAGTATTAAAATCAATGTACCTATTGTCTATGCAAAATTCAACATTTTGGTTGACTAATGAAGTGAATAGTAACACCAAAACTTGAAATTCAAAAATTATAAAATTTAAAAGTGTAAAATGCCCTAGCATACCTAACAAGATTGGTTTGGATAGCTTGGCATGCCAATAGGGTTCTGTTAGCAATACTGCATATGGCTTCATGCCATTCTGTGTTTCATGGCTTTCTCATGCCATTCTGTGACATAATAGCCTTTGGCTATGTTTGTGACACCCCTTACCCGTGTACAGTATACCCGAGTAAGTAACGCCACACGGTGTACTGGCACACTCTAATATACCGTAATTGATTTTTATCATGCTTTTGAATATAATTTGTGAAATATAATTTATTTTAAGCCATTTACCGAAATTATTACTTATTTGAGGTTCCGAAAATTTTAAAGAAAATCCGGCAGAGTGCCAGCTAAAAATGGAGAAAACAGTTCTTCGGAACCTGTTAAAAACACTTCCAAATAATTTCCAAACAATCCCAACTTCAATTCATCAATAGAGTCTCAACAATTTTTCAATTTCTCAACCATCCATTTCTCAGGGTTCTCATATATAAACAACAATTAAATACTCAAATTACTTCCATACATAACCATAAATATTTACTATTTACATGAACCTCAAAATACATTACATAAATCCCAAATACATATGAGAAAATAAAAATTTAATTACAAAATGACAAAATGACATCTAGTGTCCTACCAATGCACTGCAGGTAGTGAGGTGACACGGACACTGCGGCGTAGTCAGCAGGATGAACTCACCTGCGGTCTCACGGGCTCACGATCTGTATCTCCAGAACCTACGCGTGGCAAAAGCAACGCGCTAAGCAATAATGCTTAGTGGTGCAATAATAAAATAAAAGAAATAGCAAGAAAATTAAATGTGTAGTGAATGTATATGTTTTATTTGTTTGGTATTTGTATATCATTTATTTTGTCCACTTTTATTCATTTGGTTGCCCCAAGTAACCTACACTAGACGACTGGACTGGATAACGGGTAAACTGGCACTGGGTATCTAGTACCTCAGGCCGTCACACCATCGGTCACATATGCATCTCCGGCAGGCAATGTACGGCTACCAAGTCAGAATAATCTCAGGCACAAGAGTAAATCTCAATGCAAAGTCAGAATGGCTAAAAGCCATGAAATCACAGAATGGCATATTTCCATGTGCAGTACTGCTAACTGAACCCTATTGGCATGCCAAACTATCCAAACCAATCTTGTTAGGTATACTAGGGCATTTGAAACTTTTAAATTCTTCAATTTGTGAATTTCATGTTTTGGTGTTACTATTCACCTCATTGGTCAACAAAAATGTTGACTTTTGGATAGAAAATATGTACATTGATTTTGGCACTCCCAACATACCACATTTTGTATTTAAAACTTGTTGGCATTGAGCGTTAATACCATTTCTAAGCATTAAACCAAAGGAGCAGATTTTTCAGATTTTGTACCATAACGTTACTATTCTAATAGGAACTGTTACAGTAGAAATTTGAGGAATTGGTAAACATAAAAGTTGTTCCTTATTTTTTCTAGTTGAATTTCCTTTTTTGAATCACTCCATTTGGAGTTTTGTAGCTCCAGATATGGTCCAAAAACCACAGCTGGCCGGATTTCCATTCTGCAGAAATTACCATATCTACAGTAACATGAACAGTGACTGTGACTGCATATTTGAATAGGTTCTGGCCATAATTTGGGGTAGGTTTCTTCATGAAAGTTGTTTGCCTATGTCTTAAATTGTTGCTGTAAAAATTTCAGATCAATTGACCAAATCTACAGTGAGTTATGGCCAATCATTTGGTCATTTCTGCAGGTGCTGTTGCAGGGGATCCGGATTGGGGCCAACTTTTGGTCCTCTTGCCTTGGTCTTTTGGGCATGGTTTCTTCAGCAAAAATGTGCCATTATAAGCCTAGTTTCATGTTCAATTTGCCAAACACCAATTGGATCAACACAGCCAAAGTTATGGCTGTGTAATTAGACTGAAATTTCAGTCTATTGCTGCTGTCCTAGGGCAGCCCACATCTTCACTTTGCCATACTATTTTTCAGTCCAAATTGTGGTCAACTTATCTAAAATAGTCACTAATTGACCATTAAAATGTTCTCTAACAATTTCCTAAGCCAAGTCAATTTTTCACTTCTCAAAACCCTAATTCCCATATGAGTTTTCACAAATTCCTTATTTAACTCTTTCATTCTTTGTATATGTATATGTATACACTTTAAACATAAGCTCTAGTTCACTCTAAGTCCATCAAAAAAATCAAAATAATTCCTTCACAAGGGCTGCCGAAAATTCATAGTATGTATACACATAATTCTTGTCCATTTTAGTTACAATTCTTACTCAATTTAAGTTACAAATCATAAAAATAAAGAGTTTTAAGTATCTAATGCACTAACCTTGAATAGGGCAGATTTTTCCCAACTCAAAACTTCACTTTCCTTCACTTTCTAGGCTGCCAAAAGGTTGTTTAAGGTGTGGGGTAAAATTTTAATGAAGAGAGCTTAGGGTTTTGTGGTGAAACAAAGTAAGAAAGTGAGCTTGCTTGAAGTTGTCAATGGAGGTTGGGCAAGGCAAAGGAAATGGCTGATTTTTGGGGAGGAAGAAGGCTGCTCACGATTTTGTTTCCTTTGGTCTTATTTATCTCTTTTATTTGTTGGTTAATGGTTTGTTTAATTGTAATTGGCTATAGCTTGTAAATGACATCATCAAGATGTCATAAATGAGCCTTTTTTTTTATTTTTTCCTTTCTTTTCGTCACTACTCACTTCAAATTAAATTTTCATCAACATTAATTAATATTTTATGTCATGTTAATTATTTACTTAACTGGACAAGTCGGCCAAAAATCACCTCTAAAGGCGAAATGACCAAAATGCCCTCCGTTCGGCTCAACGGGTCAAAATTGTCTGTACCGATTGAAAAATTTTTCTAAATATTTTCTTGGCATTCTAATGCCATGGGAACCTCAATAACCCTTCTCTGGAGTCCCAAAAATTATTTTATAATTTTTCCCTTAGGTCTAGGGCTCCTCGTTGTGAGAACCGCAACTTCCCTCTGAGTTACCCCTCGCTAGGGCACTGGCTCGTTTAACTTGGTTGTATTTTATTTTTAAAATTTTTACTAAATTTTTTTCTTACTAATTTATAAGTTAATTATGGTTCCTGACTTTAGTTTAAATATTTTTTCGGACGTTCTAGTTGTCCGGACCGACACCGGTCACCGGAATAGTAGAATGTACGGAGTTGTTACCGGGAGGGTGTTACAACTCTTCCCCTCTAATTTAAATTTTGTCCTCGAAATTTACCTGATGCAAACAGTTGAGGGAACTGTTGCCTCATCGTCTCTTCACTTTCCCAAGTTTCCTCCTCGGTGTTGTGATGCCTCCAAAGCACTTTCACCAGTGGAATCTGCTTGTTCCTCAACTCTTTTACTTCCCGAGCCAGGATCCCTAGAGGTTCTTCTTCATATGTCAAATCCGGTTGTATTTCAATTTCTTCTCTGGAGATGACATGTGAAGGGTCTGAGCGGTATCTTCTAAGCATGGATACGTGAAACACATTGTGGATCTTGTCCAGCTCTGGTGGTAAAGCTAGCCTGTAGGCTACTGGTCCCACACGTTCAATGACTTCATATGGGCCAATAAACCTAGGGCTCAACTTACCTTTTCTTTCAAACCTCAATACCTTCTTCCATGGTGACACCTTGAGGAACACTTTGTCGCCAACCACATATTCTATTTCTTTTCTCTTCAGGTCGGCATAAGATTTCTGTCTGTCTGAGGCAACCTTCAAGTTGGCTTTGATTAGTTTCACTTTCTCCTCAGTCTGTTTCACTGTGTCCGCCCTACCGCTTGTCTTCGCCCAATTCAGTCCCAAAGACACTTGAGTTCTACATTTTCTCCCATACAGTGCTTCATATGGGGCCATTTGGATGCTAGCTTGGTAGCTATTGTTGTATGCAAATTCTGCCAGTGGGAGGTATCTATCCCAGCTTCCCTCAAACTCAATGACACAACTCCTCAGCATATCCTCAAGGACCTGACAAGTATTTCACGTTATGGTTATCATTTTAATTCAATATTTGTATCAATTTCATTGGTTTCAATTGTTTACCTAGATTACTCTTTCTGATTGCCCATCCGTCTGAGGATGGAAAGCTGTTCTGAAATGGAGTTGTGTACCCAAGGACTCATGCAACTTCTTCCAAAATCTCGATGTGAACCTTGGGTCTCGATCAGATATGATGGAAAGTGGAATTCCATGCAGTCTAACTATCTCACTGATATACACTCGCTAACTTCTCCGGTGAGTAGTCACCCTAATCGGCAGAAAGTGTGCCGACTTCACAACTGGCCGACTATCACCCATGCTGCATCATGTTTCTTTCGGGTGAGAGGTAGACCACTTACAAAATCCATGGTGACCCGATCCCATTTCCATTCAGTATGCGCGTATAGGTCAGAGCAAACCCGATGGAACTTGATGTTCTCGCTTGACTTGTCGACATGTCAAGCATTTAGTCACATAGTCACTATGTCCTTCTTCATACCTGTGCCACCAATATCAAGCTTCGGATCATGATACATCTTTGTACTTCCAGGTGCATAGCATATACACCGTGTGTGCCTCTTTTAGAATACTGGCCTTCAATTCCCCATCATCCGTACACAGTCTTCCTTTGTAATACAGACACCCATCTGCCTTCACCTCATAGTCAGTTGCTTTTCCCTCTAAGATTTTGCTCATAATAGCCATTAGCTTCTCATCTACCTTCTGCCCATCTAAAATCTGTTGTAGCAGGTTTGGCCTCACTTGCAACTCAGCCAAAATAGCTCCATCTCGAACCAAAGATAGACGGGCATTCAATGATCTCAAAGCTGTCATGGATTTTCTGCTCAAAGCATCAGCAACTACATTTGCCTTCCTAGGATGGTAGTCAATCACACAATCATAATCCTTCAGGAACTCAATCCATTGCCTCTGTCTAAGGTTGAGCTCCCTCTGAGTTGGCAAATATTTCAGGCTTTTGTGGTCTGTGTAAATGTAGCACTTTTCACCATACAAGTAATGCCTCCATATCTTCAGTGCGAAGATAATTGCTGCAAGCTCTAGATCATGGGTAGGGTAATTCTGTTCATGTGGCCTTAGCTGCCTGGAAGCATAAGCGACCACCTTTCCCTCTTGCATCAATACACACCCTAGCCCATTATGTGAGGCATCACTGTAGACCACAAAGTCTTTTCCTGACACTGGCTGTGTTAACACTGGTGCCTCTGTCAACATAGCCTTCAACTTCTCAAAACTGGTCTGACACTTGTCATTCCAGTCAAATCTGACATTCTTGTGTAACAACTTGGTCATTGGAGCAGCTATTAAAGAAAATCCCTTCACAAATCTCCTGTAATACCCAGCTAGCCCCAAGAAGCTTCTGACCTCAGTTGTATTCCTGGGAGGCTTCCATTCCATCCCTGCTTCTATTTTCTTGGGATCCACCCTAATCCCATCAGCTGATACTTTGTGTCCAAGGAATGCTATCTCATTCAGCCAAAAGTCACACTTGGACAACTTAGCATACAGCTCCTTTTCTCTCAGGGTTTGCAGAACAATCCTCAAGTGCTCATCATGTTCTTCTCTAGTCTTGGAATACACCAAAATATCATCAATAAAGACCACTATGAACCGATCTAGGTATGGATGGAAGATACAGTTCATAAGGTCCATGAATGCCGCTGGTGCATTTGTTAGGCCAAAGGGCATCACCAGAAACTCATAATGCCCATATCGGGTCCTGAATGCAGTCTTGGGCACATCTACATCCTTCACCCTCAACTGATGATACCCTGATCTGAGATCAATCTTAGAAAATACTCCTGCTCCCTTCAGCTGATCAAACAGATCATCAATTCTAGGCAATGGATATTTGTTCTTCATCCACTTTATTCAATCACAGGTAATCAATGCAAAGCCTCAAAGTCCCATCCTTCTTCTTCACAAATAGCACTGGAGCTCCCCATGGTGACACACTGGGGCGTATGAACCCCTTATCAAGCAACTCTTGCAACTGAGTCTTCAACTCCCTCAATTCAGTGGGTGCCATCCTATAAGGAGCAATGGAAATGGGTGTCAGATCTTGTACAGTTGTCTCAATAGCAAATTCAACTTCCCTTTACGGTGGCAAACCGGGCAATTCTTCAGAAATACCTGCGGAAGTCTCTTCGTGGGTATATCACTCAAATTTGGCTTAGCTCGCCTAGTATCCACCACATGTGCTAGGTAGGCTTCACACTTTTCTCATCATTCTTCTTGCAATCGTGATCGAGATAACATTGGACAAGAAATCATCCTTTCACCCACAACAGTGATCTCATTACCCTCAGAAGTTTTCAAAGAAATTCTCTTCAATTTGCAATCAACTATTGCCTGATGACGTGACAACCAGTCCATTCCCAAAATCACGTCAAACTCGTGGAAGGGCAACTCAATCAGGTCTGCCAAGAATTCATACCCCTAAATCCTTAACGGGCAACCCTTGTACACTTTGTTCACTACCACACTGTGGCCCAATGGATTAGTGACCAGAATGTCTTGGTCACTCTCCCCTACTAGTATCCCCCTTTCTACGGGTAGGTTGATGCAGATATATGAATGAGTGGATCCTGGATCCACCAATGCATGCACAGGTGCATTGTAGAGGGAGAACGTACCCCTGATGACGTCGAGGGCATCTTGCTCCTCCTGAGCTCTTAGGGCATAATTTCTGGCAGGGGGTCTATTATCTGGCCTCTCTGCTGGCTCGGATGCAGGCCTCTGTGATGGTCCCACTGCGTTAGATTTACCAGATTTTCTACCTCTCTGTGGTGCAGGAGCAGGTCTGTCTGCTTGTCTTGGAGCAGCTGTAGTAGTTCTGCGTGGACAGTTCTTCAACTGATGCTCTGTTGACCCACATCTCAAGCAGGCACCAGTCACTCTCCAACACTCCCCCTTGTGCCATTTCAAACAGTGTGGACACGCAAAAGTTGCTGGGGCTGGTCCCCTAAACCCCATCCCTGGAGAGCTGCCCACTGATGGTGTGGACTGACCTCTCCTAGGGTTGAACTGTGACCTGGGCCCCTGAGACTGACCCTGATCATGTGGCTGACCTGAACTCTGTGCAGGTGGACCTTTGAACTTCTTCCCAGGTGCAGGAGATGAGCTAGACTGACCCGGGCCCCTCTTTTGTTGTCTTTCCCTTCTAGTCTGCTCACTGATTCTTACTTTTTCAACCTTTATTGCAGCTTCCACTAACTTGGTAAATTCAGTGATTCCCAGGGCAGTTAGCTGAATCTTTATGTTATCATTTAGTCCCTCTTCAAATCTCTTACATCTTTCAGCTTCATTAGGGACTATCTCCCTTCCATAGCGGCTTAATCGGACGAATTCTTTCTCATATTCGGCCACTGACAGCTGTCTCTGCCTCAGGTTAATAAACTCTCTTCTTCTCTCTTTCAGGTATACAGTACCTACATATTTCTTCTTGAACTCGGAGAGAAAGAAGTCCCAAGTTACAGCTTCTGGCTGCACTTCACTGGACACCGTGTCCCACCACTCATAAGCATCATCTTGCAACAGAGATATGGCAGTCTTTAAATTTTGCTCTGGGGTGCAGTGGAGTTGTTTTAAGACTCTACCCGCTCGCTCAACCATTCTACCGCAATGTAATCATCTTCTCTCTTGCCATAGAAATCCACCGCCCCAAACTTTCTTAGCCTTTCCAGGTGTGATTTTTGCTGTGGAGCTGGTGGTGGTGGTGGTGGTGGTGCTGGCATTACCCCGGCCATTTGTCTAAAGAAGTCGGCCATTTGTTGGAACATAGCCTGTGGAGGCCGAAAGGTGCTCGCTTGAGCCTGGTGGAGTAAGTTCTCCCTACCCCCGCCTCACCGCCGCAGTGGAGCATGACTCTCCACTTCCTCCTCGACTGCTCTCTGAGATGAAGGAACCATATCCTATTCAAAATAAGAAAGACAAACAGATCTGCATTAGTGTCACCTCGACTCTTACAAATGCAATGCATGGTATGGACTCAATCTAGGCCCAGAAACGCCTAAACCGTGCTCTGATACCACTAAATGTGACACCCCTTACCCGTGTACAGTATACCCGAGTAAGTAACGCCACACGGTGTACTGGCACACTCTAATATACCTTAATTGATTTATATCATGCTTTTGAATATAATTTGTGAAATATAATTTATTTTAAGCCATTTACCAAAATTATTACTTATTTGAGGTTCCGAAAATTTTAAAGAAAATCCGGCAGAGTGCCGGCTAAAAATGGAGAAAACAGTTCTTCGGAACCTGTTAGAAACACTTCCAAATAATTTCCAAACAATCCCAACTTCAATTCATCAATAGAGTCTCAACAATTTTTCAATTTCTCAACCATCCATTTCTCAGGGTTCTCATATATAAACAACAATTAAATACTCAAATTACTTCCATACATAACCATAAATATTTACTATTTACATGAACCTCAAAATACATTACATAAATCCCAAATACATATGAGAAAATAAAAATTTAATTACAAAATGACAAAATGACATCTAGTGTCCTACCAATGCACTGCAGGTAGTGAGGTGACACGAACACTGTGCAGAGATGCAGGATGAACTCACCCAGTCTGCGGTCTACTGGGCTCACGATCTATATCTCCAGAACCTACGCGTGGCAAAAGCAACGCGCTAAGCAATAATGCTTAGTGGTGCAATAATAAAATAAAAGAAATAGCAAGAAAATTAAATGTGTAGTGAATGTATATGTTTTATTTGTTTGGTATTTGTATATCATTTATTTTGTCCACTTTTATTCATTTGGTTGCCCCAAGTAACCTACACTAGACGCATCGGATCGATAATGGGTAAACTGGCACTGGGTATCTAGTACCTCAGGCCGTCACACCATCGGTCACATATGCATCTCCCGGTGTGCAACAGAACAGCTACCAAGCTGTAAATAATCTCAGGCACAAGACCAAATCTCAATGCAAAGTCAGAATGGCTAAAAGCCATGAAATCACAGAATGGCATATTTTCATGTGCAGTACTGCTAACTGAACCCTATTGGCATGCCAAACTATCCAAACCAATCTTGTTAGGTATACTAGGGCATTTGAAACTTTTAAATTCTTCAATTTGTGAATTTCATGTTTTGGTGTTACTATTCACCTCATTGGTCAACAAAAATGTTGACTTTTGGATAGAAAATATGTAGATTGACTTTGGCACTCCCAACATACCACATTTTGTATTTAAAACTTGTTGGCATTGAGCGTTAATACCATTTCTAAGCATTAAACCAAAGGAGCAGATTTTTCAGATTTTGTACCATAACTTTACTGTTCTATTAAGAACTGTTACAGTGGAAATTTGAGGAATTGGTAAACATAAAAGTTGTTCCTTATTTTTTCTAGTTGAATTTCCTTTTTTGAATCACTCCATTTGGAGTTTTTTAGCTCTAGATATGGTCCAAAAACCACAGCTGGCCGGATTTCCATTCTGCAGAAATTACCATATCTACAAGAATATGAACAAAGGATCGTGACTGCATATTTGAATAGGTTCTGGCCATAATTTGGGGTAGTTTCTTCATGAAAGTTGTTTTCCTATGTCTTAACTTGTTGCTGTAAAAATTTCAGATCAATTGACCAAATCTACAGTGAGTTATGGCAAAATGAACAGTTACTGTTCATTTAGTCATTTCTGCAGGTGCTGTTGCAGGGGATCCGGATTGGGGCCAACTTTTGGTCCTCTTGCCTTGGTCTTTTGGGCATGGTTTCTTCAACAAAAATGTGCCATTATAAGCCTAGTTTCATGTACAATTGGCCAAACACCAATTGGATCAACACAGCCAAAGTTATGGCTGTGTAATTAGACTGAAATTTCAGTCTATTGCTGCTGTCCTAGGGCAGCCCACATCTTCACTTTGCCATACTATTTTTCAGTCCAAATTGTGGTCAACTTATCTAAAATAGTCACTAATTGACCATTAAAATGTTCTCTAACAATTTCCTAAGCCAAGTCAATTTTTCACTTCTCAAAACCCTAATTCCCATATGAGTTTTCACAAATTCCTTATTTAACTATTTCATTCTTTGTATATGTATATGTATACACTTTAAACATAAGCTCTAGTTCACTCTAAGTCCATCAAAACAATCAAAATAATTCCTTCACAAGGGCTGCTGAAAATTCATAGTATGTATACACATAATTCTTGTCCATTTTAGTTACAATTCTTACTCAATTTAAGTTACAAATCATAAAAATAAAGAGTTTTAAGTATCTAATGCACTAACCTTGAATAGGGCAGATTTTTTCCAACTCAAAACTTCACTTTCCTTCACTTTCTAGGCTGCCAAAAGGTTGTTTAAGGTGTGGGGTAAAATTTTAATGAAGAGAGGTTAGGGTTTTGTGGTGAAACAAAGTAAGAAAGTGAGCTTGCTTGAAGTTGTCAATGGAGGTTGGGCAAGGCAAAGGAAATGGCTGATTTTTGGGGAGGAACAAGGCTGCTCACGTTTTTGTTTCCTTTGGTCTTATTTATCTCTTTTATTTGTTGGTTAATGGTTTGTTTAATTGTAATTGGCTATAGCTTGTAAATGACATCATCAAGATGTCATAAATGAGCCTTTTTTTTTTTTTCCTTTCTTTTCGTCACTACTCACTTCAAATTAATTTTTCATCAACATTAATTCATATTTTATGTCATGTTAATTATTTACTTAACTGGACAAGTCGGCTAAAAATCACCTCTAAAGGCGAAATGACCAAAATGCCCTCCGTTCGGCTCAACGGGTCAAAATTGTCTGTACTGATTGAAAAATTTTTCTAAATATTTTCTTGTCATTCTAATGCCATGGGAACCTCAATAACCTTTCTCTGGAGCCCCAAAATTATTTTATAATTTTTCCCTCAGGTCTAGGGCTCCTCGTTGTGAGAACCGCAACTTCCCTCTGAGTTACCCCTCGCTAGGGCACTGGCTCGTTTCTGGGCAGGGTTTCTTCACTAAAGTTATGCCATTGTGTGTCTAATTTCATGTTAAATTGGCCTTGCACCAATTGAACCTATACAACTCAAGTTATAGCTGCCCAAACATGCTGGACTCACATCCAAACCTACAGTGCACACTGGACAGCATACCTAACCTCAATTTCCATGGCACAAATCACTTCATTTCCTAATCAAACACAGCCAAATGGTCACTAATTGACCATTACAACATTAATTTAAGTTCAGTTACATCAACCTCCAAAATTGAGTTTCAAAACCCTAACCCTAATTGACCAAGCCTCCAGTTCATGCATCTTACTACTAATTTGCTATACTAATCATATAATTTATACTAGGGGCAGTTAATTTGTCACTTCAAATCAAAGAATTCTCCTAACCCTAACTCATGTCAAGGCTGCCAAAATTTCATGGAACATAATCATGCCACATTAATTCAGTTTTTTTTTTTTAATTTTCAACTTAGCTTAAATTCATGTTTAGAAAGATATAAAAGCAAGGAATATGGCACTAACCTTGATTTAGCCAATTCCCAAAACTTGAGAACTCCTTTTTTTTCTCTTTCTTTTTGCTGTCCAAGTATTGTGCTAGTGGTGAGGATCAATTTTTGTGAAGGGATGATGGGGTTTTAAGGTGAAATGGTGGGTGAACTCAAGCTTGGTGGAGCTTTAATGGTGGTTTCTTTCTTCTCTTTCTCTCTTTTTTCCTTTGGTTCGGCTGCCCATAGTGAAGAAGATGCATTTTTTTTTTTATCTCATCTTTATTCATTTTTTATCCCTTAAGTAATTTTGTTAAGTTGTGATTGGTGGAGAGCTCCCTAATAACATTATGTGATGCCATAATTCCACTTTTCTTTCATTTTCTTTTCTTCTTTTCTCTACCCATTTTTAATTTAATTTTTGGCAATATTTAGTCATATTTTATGTCATAATAATTATTTACTTAACTGGACAAGTTGGCCAAAAATCATCTCTAAAGACGAAATGACCAAAATGCCCTCCATTTGGCTAATTTAGCCAAAATCGTCTGTACCGATCTAAAAGTTTTTCTAAGCCTTTTCTTGGCATTCTAATGCCATAAAAACCTCAATGACTCTTCTCTGGAGTCCTAAAAATTATTTCATGAATTTTCTCACGGGTTTAGGGCTTCTAGTTGCAAAGACCGTAACTTCCCACTAGGTTACCCATCGCTAGGGTACCGGCTCATTTAACTTGGTTCTATTTTATTTCAAAAATTTTTTTCTACATTTTTCTTACTATTATTTGGTCTATTTATGACTCCTCACTCTAATCTAAATATTTTTTCAGACGTTCTAGCTATCCGCACCGACACCGGTCACCGAAACAGTAGAATGTATGGAATCGCTACAGTGAGAGTGTTACATTGGATGTACCTGAGGACATTAAAATTATTTGCATAATTACTGGCTCAATGGGATCAACTTAACTAATGCAAGATAAGTCAATAATGGATGTACCTGAGATTTTGAGTATTAGGGGGTAAGTAAAGGATTGAACCTCACATGAGATGTGATGGGCAAGGAGTTGCTCACTTATAGTTTATTGTAATTCCAATAATAGATGTACCTGAGGATGATCAATAGAATTATAAGAATTCAATCACTCACTAGAAATCTATCCAATTAAGATTTCTGTTTTCTACTTTGAAAGTGTAGGATTCGCTAAGTTAGTGGGAGGACCAATTTGATTAAGAGACCATAATCATTTTGGTTAATCACATGATACATTTGTTAATTAATCTGGTTATTTTCTGCAGTTAATTTTCTGATAATAATGAGGACAACACAACCACCACTATCCAATATCCTTGCAAGCAAACTTGATCGCAATAGGTTGACAGGACCTAATTTGTTTGATTGGCTAAGAAATTTGAAACTTGTCCTGAACCTTGAACATATAGGATATGTTCTAGACTCAAATGTTCCAGGTCCCTTACCTCTAGAGGCCACTCAAGAGGAACATAAAACTTTGGACAAGTGGAAGGAGCATGATATGAAAGCTAAGTGTTACATGCTTGCTTCCATGAGTAATGAATTACAGAAGCAGCATGAGAACATGCAGAGTGCGAGTGACATCCTCCTTCACCTACAAGAGTTGTATGGTAAGCATAGTAGGAATGCTAGGTATGAGATATCTAGGTAGCTATTCTGCATGAGGATGTCTGAGGGATAGAATATTGGGGATCATGTCCATAAGATGATTCGGCTAATTGAGCAGCTGGAACATCTTGACTTTAACATGGATTTCCATCTGCAAGACGGATTTGATCCTTTAGTCCCTTCCTGAGTCTTTTGGGAATTTTGTGACAAATTTCCATATGACTAAACAGGAATGCACCTTGGCTAGTTTACTCAACATGCTGATTATTGCTCAAAAGAATATGCCAGGCAATAAAGGGAAAAAGGTAGCTTTGATTGCATCTTCTTCTGTTGGAAAGTCCAAAAAAAAGAAGGGTAATAAGAAAAAAAAAACCTCAGATTCCTAGTCCTTCCAAGAAAATAGCTAAACAGAAAGGGAAGACTAAAGCTGATGGAGGCAAAGGAAAGTGTTTCCACTGCCAGACTAATGGGCACTGAAAAAGGAACTGCCCAGAGTATCTTGCTTCTCCGAAGAACAAGAAGGATACACCTTCGGAAGGTATGTCCATATCTTATTATTTAGATTCTAATTATACTCATTGTTCATCTGCAGCTTGGGTTTTAGATACTGGTGCCAGTTCTCACATTTCTTATGATATGCAGGAACTAGCAAATAGTAGCAGCTTGCGTTATCGAGATGTTAGACTCCGGATTGGCAATGGCTCAACTGTTGAAGCTTTAGCCATAGGATCTAAATCTTTTTACATGTCTGGACATGTTTTATGTTTGGATAATATTTTATATGTACCTGATGCTTTTAAGAACATCATTTTTATATCTAGTTTGACTAGAAAAGGCTACGAATTTCAGTTCACAGATGATGTTTGCAATATTTATTTTAGAAATAAATATGTTGGTTCGGGTTATATGAATGATGGTCTTTATTATTTGGATAATAATGACAAACACAAAATGAATGCAAGTGATCTAAATGAATGCAATGCCATGGTGAAAATCAACTCAAGTTCAAAATATAATTGGCACTTAAGGTTATGTCATGTTGCAAAAGAAAGGATTGCAAAATTGGAGAAAATGGGGATTCTATCCTCATTAGGCTCTGAGCCTTCTCCAACTTGTGAATCTTGCCTTTAGAGCAAAATGACTAGATCACCCTTTGTTGGATAAGGGCTAAAAGCTAAAAATATTTTGGAGCTAATACATAGTGATGTATGTGGTCCATTTAAAGAAATGGCTAGAGGTGGTTTTCATTACTTTGTTACCTTTACTAATGATAAATCAAGGTTTGGGTATTTGTATTTGATGAAATACAAACATGAATCCTTTGAAAAGTTTAAAGACTTTAAATATGAAGTAGAAAATCAAACAGGAAAGAGTATTAAAGCTCTTCGATCAGATCGTAGAGGTGAATATTTGAGTACTGAATTTGATGAATACTTGAGAGAGCATGACATTGTTTCCTAACTGACTCCTCCAGGAACACCATAGCTGAATGGTGTATCTGAAAGGAGAAATCGTACCCTATTGGATATGGTAGTAGTATGTGAGCTATACTGATATGCCAATCTCCTTTTGGGGATTTGCATTAGAATCAGCTTTGTATATTCTGAATAGGATTCCATCAAAATCAGTTTCTTCCACACCTTATGAGATATGGCATGGAAGAAAACCAAGTCTTAAGCATGTTAAGATTTGGGGTTGTCCAGCTTATATCAAAAAGCTGAACAATGATAAATTGGAAACCAGATCAGAAAAGGGTCAATTTTTTGGATATCCAAAAGATGGTTTTGGATATTATTTTTATTTGCCTACTTCACAAAAGGTTGTGGTAAGTAGAGATGTCACATTTCTTGAACAATAGTTTATTCAAGAAGGTGGCAAAGGAAGGCAAATAGAGTTAGAATTGGAGAATTCTGACCAACCAACAGATCAGATGGATATAGATCCATCTAGTCAACCTACACCCATTGATGAAACATCTACAGCTGTTCCTCGTAGAACAACCAGGGTATCTCACCCACTAGTGAGATATGGTTTCCTTCATGAAGAAGAACAAGAGTTGTCTACTCATGAAGAAGTAGATCATAGAGATGATCCACTTACCTATGAAGAAGCTATATCAGATATAGACTCTTCAAAATGGATTGATGCTATGAAATTCGAGATTGATTCCATGTATAAGAATCAAGTTTGGGATCTTGTTGACCCACTTGAAGGTATTGTACCTATAGGGAACAAATGGGTTTTCAAGAAGAAAATTGATTCTGATGGAAAGGTAGAGACCTATAAGGCAAGGCTAGTAGCAAAAGGGTTTCACCAAAGGCAAGGAATCGACTATGAGGAGACTTTCTCACCTGTTGCCATGCTTAAATCAATTAGGATTTTATTAGCAATAGCTGCATACTATGATCATGAGATTTGACAGATAGATGTCAAAACAACTTTTCTCAATGGATACATTGAAGAAAAAATTTTTATGGAACAACTTAGGGGTTTTGAATCCTAAGATGGTTCCAAGGTATGCAAGCTAAAATGATCCATTTATGGGTTGAAACAAGCTTTGAGGAGTTGGAACATCCATTTTGATGAAGCCATTAAGTCTTTTGGTTTTATCAAAAATGAGGATGAGCCATGTGTATATGAGAAGATTAGTGACAGTGCTATCACTTTCCTTGTCTTATATGTGGATGACATACTGTTGATGGGTAATGACACAGGTATGTTGACAACTGTAAAAGTATGGTTGTCAAATACATTCTCTATGAAAAACTTAGGGGAGGCAACCTATATTCTTAGGATTCGCATCTATAGAGATAGAGCGAAAAGAAAAATTGGTTTATCCCAAAGTCTATACTTAGAAAAGGTGTTAAAGAGGTTTAACATGCTTAATTCCAAGTTAGAATTGTTACCAGTGAGACATGGTATCCACCTTTCTAAAGAGATGTCTCCTAAGACACCTGAAGAAAGAGATAAAATGGCCAGGATTCCGTATGCTTCGGCTATTGGAAGTTTAATGTATGCAATGTTGTGTACTAGGCTAGATATAGCATATGCTGTTAGCTTTACTAGCAGATATCAATCCAATCCAGGTTTGGAATGCTGGATAACTGTTAAGAATATCCTTAAGTACTTGAGAAGAACTAAGGATTTATTCTTGATATATAAAGGTGGAGACTTGCAATTGGATGGTTATACTGATTCTGATTTCTAACCAGATATCGATGATAGAAAGTCTACCTCTAGGTTTGTGTTCATTTGTAAAGGAAGTGCAGTTAGTTGGAAGAGTTCCAAACAGGGTATGACTGTTGGTTCCATTATAGAGGCCGAGTATATTGCTACATCAGATGCTGCAAAAGAAGCTATTTCGATATATGGTGTCACACCTTACCCTTCTGTAAGATGTAGCATGATCCCATTGTACACTTAATGAATTACCGTACTTCACCTACTAGTAAGCCATTAAATATACGACAAGGGATTTTAAAACTTTTCTTATTTCTTTTTATAGTGGTGAGCACTTTTGACAGGTGTTAAAACTTTTTAATTGAAGTTAAATTACACATTAGGTCTGAAGTATCAATAATTTCTATATAAATTTTGGCAGAGCGCCATCTGTATTTAGAGCAAAACAGTTCTTCAAAAACCTGTAAAAAGCACTTCTAATATATTTGTTCGATTCCAGACTCCAATATGGCTCAACACAATTCAATGTCCTCAATGCAGTTTAAACTCAGTTCAATATCAATTTCAGCAATTTCAAAGATAAAGCGCAAAATAAATGAGTATTTCAAAAGCTGAAATAAGAGAATTGTAATACAACATTTTGATAGGCCAAAATAATTTACAACTTTATTTTACAACTGTAACACCCCTACTTGTATAGCCTGGTATATTTCAGTGTTCCGGTAATTGGTGTCGGTTCGGACAATTAAGGAGATTAGAACCATACTTAAGACAACTAGATAACCTATAAACACAAATAATTAGTAATTGTCAATTAGTTAAGTATAAATAAGAAAAACAGAACATAAGAAGTTAAACGAGCCGAGAGATACAATGATGGGTGACCTTCTCGGGAACGACTGCAAAGTCGATTTAAACTCAAATTTCAAACCGTAAAATGTGACACCGCGGTCCTTAGGACCATTACGAACACAGTGAAAAAGAGAAAATCACGAAAAAGAACTATTAAGCCAGTCAAATAATTAGGTAAGAGAGCCGGAAGAAATGTTGAATTATTTGCAAACCGGGTTGAACCGGCGAGAGGCAATTTGATCAATTGACCTCGAGAGTTGACTCCTGACCTAACTGTCAAATAAAATCAGAGAAAGGAAAATTTCAGAATCGAGAATTAAATTAAAGAACTAATAGAAAAATAAATAGAAAAAAAAAAGAAAATGAAAAAGTTAAAAAGGTGATGACATCATGCATGACATCATGCATGATGCTATAAAAATAATAATTAATATATTTAATTAATTAGATTTTTGGTCTTCCTACAGACAAAAAAACAAAAAGAAAATAAAGAAAAAAAAAAGGATCAAATGTCTTCTTCCTTATCAAGTTGTCGTCCACTCACCCTCACTCCTCCATGAATGGTCCTCCATTAAAGCTTGCTCTCAAGCTTACAATCCTTCATTAAACCTCAATAGCTCCTATAGAAACCTCATTAGAACTTGTTTTAGCCACTTGAGAAGAAGCTTGGTCATCAAAGAAAGAAGAAAAGAAGAGGGAAATTAGAGAATTCAAATTCAAGTGAGGTAAGCACATTAATTTGAAAGTTTGAGATTTAGTAGTTGTATTTATAGTTTGATTAACTTGTAAATAAACATAAAATGAAAAGAAAATTTTGCAGAGGGACTATGAATGATTTTCGGCCAGCTTGGGTATGAGGGTATCGTTGCATGGTTTGATGGATTGGAAGGAGTATATGAACCTTAATTAGATGAATGATTAAAATTAAAAGCTTTGAAATTAGTTAAATACAACAAGTTAGTAAGTTAGGGTTTTGGGACACTTAGGGTTAAAGACAAAAATGTGAAAAACTTGTAAATGGTGTCTTTGACTTAATGTGAAGTGAGAAATGGTCATTTGTGACCTAATTAAGTGTGTTAGAAGTGTTTGAATCAAAGCCAAATTCGGATTGAGTATGGTCATGCTGCTGGCAGCATGAACAAATTTCCTTTGAGGGACCAAAAATGAAATTTTACAAGTCCAATTGGTATGAGGCCAATTAGGAATGAAAATAGACACTAAATGACACAATTTTCAGTTAGGAAGCATGCCCAAAAAGTGACCAAAACCTAGTGAACAAATTGACCAAAATTAGAAAATTGCAGGCTGCCCTGAACAAACTGACCAAATGAACAGTGTTTGTTCATTTGGTCATAACTTGATCTAGGAAGGTCTAAATGACCTGAAATTTTACCAGTGGTTAGATGAGATATAGACCTAAAACTTTCATGAAGAACACAAACCAAAATTATGTCATTAACCAAGTCATTTGGCCACCCCAATTGGTGACCCAAAACTACCAGCACAAAAAAATTGCCCAGAATTCTTAGTTGAATCCAATCCGGCAGCCATGGTTCAAATGGCTATAACTTGAGCTACAAAACTCCAATTGGTGTGATTCAAAAAGGAGAATAAACCTAAGACATTAGGAAACATTTTCTATGAAGAAAGTTTTGCCAAATTCTAACAGTAAAGATCAATGGAACAGTACAACCTAAGGCACCAAAATTGAAAATTGGCAATTTTGCCTAAAAGACTCAAGTTTTGAGAAAATGACCAAAACCAACAAGTTTGATGATCAAAATGTGGTATGTGGGTAAAGTTGGAGTTCCCATACCTATTAAGCCTTAGAAAGTCAACAATTTGACTTGAATAGTGTAGTGAATAGTAACCCGAAACACAAAAATTATAAAACGTTGAGTTTAGCACATTAGAGCTAGGTAAAAGTGAAGTTAAATTTATTTTTGGATTTATGCTAAGTTATGGTACTGAAACACTGTGAAACTATGTGTTTCAGCTGAAAAAGACTTGGAAGGTCTGAGAGATTGAGTCAAGGCCTAGAGGCGACTCACGTCAGGTCTGTGCACAATAATTATTGTTTAAATATTTTATTCTTGAAAATTGACTTCTGTGATTAATTATCTATTGTGTTGCCATTTTATGATCGCAAATATGACTTTGGAAATTGATCAGATTTCTCACAAATTATTTGATTAAATTGTTTTGAATTGATTTTGTGTTCACACTTAGCAAGACAGTGCCTTATTATTCCTCCTCCATTTATGGGGTGAGATCGATTATTTCTCCTCCCTCTCTGGTTTACCAGTTGAGGTTATAGATCGGATGAGTACTCATTAGCTAGCTAGCCACCTCTCTCATTAATTTCGATTAGTGGGGTTGTAGATTGCTTTGTCATGGTGTACAACACGGCATTGATCGGAAATTTGGTGTCATGGCTTAAGTTGTGTATGAATTGGCAATACTATGTTTATTCAATTATTTAACTCAAAAAATTTTGTTATAATGAGCTTTGATAAATTGTGAAATTTAATTGTGCAACATTTAAATTGTGTTTTATCAATGAATGATTTATGTATTGTATTTCAAATTATTATTGTGCACCACTGAGTATTTTTATACTCAGCGATAGCTTATTTTGCTATCGCAGATAAGAGCAAGGAGAAGGTAGCAGAGTGAGCTGCTACTGATATTGAGGGCTACCTTGATATTTTTGTACAGGTATTGTTTTATACCCTTGTAGTTAATTTTAATGTAAATATGGTAATGTTTTATGTATCAATGTAAAGTTGGGCAGTTGTATAATAAATTGTAATAATATTATTTTTGGAATTTCTTTTTTGTAATTTAAGATTTGTATTTGTGAATTTCATACTTTATGCATTGTGAATGAAGTTATGCACTATTTGGAGATGATAAACTTTGATTGGATTGTGGAATTATTTTGAAGTGGATTGAATTGAGTTGACTTGAGATTTATTTGAAGGTTAGGAGTTGTGGAAAATTTATTGGAAGTGTTTTTCGCAGGTTTTTGAAGAACTATTTTCTCAAAATACAAACGGAACTCTGTCAAAATTTTTATAAAATTTATGGAAAAATTAAAATGGACAAAAATTTTTACTAGTTTATAAGCTTTGAATAAATGATTTGAATTCCTACCAAAATGCTCACCACTTTCAAAATGCAAGAAAATAGTTTTAAAATCCCTTGTAGGTGAAGTTCAGTAGTTCATTAGGTATTCTACGGGAACATGTCATACCTTACAGAGGGGTAAGGTGTGACAACAACTGCTCAAGACCAAGTACAATATATACATACAGTGCACATACATTACAACAAAATTTCAAAAATATGGTATACTCAATATACCTAGCAGAATCCCAAAATGTAGCACAAGTAGCCTACTCTGCTGCTCTGTCTATCTGTCTACTTGCGACAGCAATGAAAAAGCTATCGCTGAGTAAAATTTACTCAGTGATGCACAATAATAATTTAAAATGTGGTATATAAAACTTTTATTAACAATTTATAATTCAAACAATTCATAATTTTTCAAAGCTCACACAACACAAATGTGATCAAACATTTGAATAACACAGTGTTACCAATCAATAACACAATTTAGGTCATGACACAAACTTTTCCAAATATGTCGTATTGTACACCACGACAAGGCATATTCACCCCACTAATCGAAATCAATAAGGGAGGTGGCTAGCTAGCTAATGAGAACTCATCCATACTCACCTCAGACTGACAAGTCAAAGAGGGAGGAATATAGTCATAATCACCCCATAAATGGAGGAGGAACTTAGTAATATTGTCATGCCAAGTGTGAATCAAAACAATTCCAAATCACAATATTTCATACAAACCACAAATCGCATTTTATCTCAAAATTTTTATTTGCAAAGTAGGCAACACAATAATTTCCAAATAATATTTCCAAAGCCAAAACAATAAAAAATTATTCATAACTCATTTCTCCAAATAAATTTTCTGGTAAAAGCAGTGAATATAAAAAGTATTGTGCACAGACCTAATTTGAGTCACCCCAAGGCCTTGACTCAATGTTCCTTATGCTTTTCAATATCCTTTTCAACTGAAACACACAATTTAAAGTGTTTCAGTACTCAGTTAAATTGTTTCTAACTATAAAATTCAATATCTAAATTTTTCTTGGTACTATTCCTTCAATTCATTTCATTAGTCAACCTATAATATTGACCATTAATACACACTAGGTGAATAAATTTTAATGTTACCAATATGTCACATTTTGCATTTCAATATGCTACCAATATAGTGCAATTTATCATTTTTACAAGTTGGCATTCATTGCCAAATTATTTCAAGCATCAATCTAGCTTAAAGTCCTAATTTTTCTTGGTTTTCAGCTTCTGGTTAAAGAAGAAAAATTGTAGCTCTATGTCTTATTACACCCGGGGCAGAATTTCAGGTCATTATGAGTTGCATAGACCAAGATATGGTCAATTTACTAAAGCTGGACAGATTGCACCTTTAGTGCAAAATTTGGTCAATTTTAGGTCACATTTAGTTCTGGCAGTTTTGGTACCCGAACTTGTGCAAGCTATTTGACTTGGTTCTGGCCATTTTTGGGCTTTGGTGTCTTCATAAGAATTGTAGCTCTATATCTAAGCTATCCATGGTAAAAATTTCAGATCAATTGGACCTGTTTTGAGTGATTTATGGTCATCCTAATGACTACTATTTTATGGTAAAAAAATCTAGGTTTACAAGGTTGCCATTCCTGATTTGGTCATTTTTAAGGTAAGTTTCAATGCAGAATTTTGGCAACATTTCTCCATGAAAGTTGGCCTATTTGGTGTCTAGTTTCAACTCCCATTAGCCTCATTCCAATTGGGTTCATAGTTTTGCACTTATGACCAAATTTAGGTGCTGCCAACATACACAACCTGCATTTGAAGATCACACTTCCAATTTTGACAATCCTCCTCCTTCCAATACTTCAATATTCAATCAATAGCACTTCTATATATATTGTACACAATTCCAGCAAACATTTTGGGCAGAACACTCAAGTACTCAATGCACACAATACACCATTCAAGTTCAACATTCACTTCCACAAAAATTCAACATATCTCAATATCAATATTACACATACACTTCCATATACTCATACCTCAATATCAATTACACATGCTGCCCACAATTTAATACTATCATATTTCATTAATAAACTTCATATTCACACACACAAATTCATGATATTATGGGCTGCCAAACATGATAGTTTGCCAAAGCATCAAGGTCCCATTTCAAACCCTTAATTCAAGCACTAACATGCAGATACTTGAATATTAACCTACTACAACTTCCATTTGAGTTAATCAACCTTAATTCCCATCCATTAAATATAGAATAAGTCACCAAACATGCATTTTCATGGCTGCCAAAACTAAGGTTCACCAATACTCAATCATTTCCTCAATTTTTCTTAGCAATTCAACTTACCCAAAGCTCAACACAAGGATTAGTGAAGGAAATTGGAAAGATTAAGCACTAACCCCAACTTAAGCTTCACAAAACTTCATCAAATCCTCTCCTTCTTGCTACCTATCTCTTTCCCATGTTGTGTAGACAAACTTTAGTAAAGAAATCAAGTGGAAAAAGGGGCTCACTTCATGGTTGCATGGAGGTCCATTCATTCGGCCATGGAGTTTCTTCAATTGAGGCTCACGGCTGGTTTTTTCCTAAGGTAGAAGATGAATGTTTGTGCTGTCCCAAGTGGTTTTACAGGTGTCCAAGGATTGAGTTAGTGGAGCACTAACTTATAATTAAATGTTTAATTATTTCAAGTTCCATTATTTACACATTTATCTCCCCTTTTTCACTATTTACATAATGTTTCACAATTTAACTTTTCATGACATTTTCAAAGTATAATACCACTTATTTTTAATGGACATTGAGGTCAAAAGTCAACTCTAAGTGTCAAATGACCACAATGCCCCTATTCTGGTTGTATTCCTAATTTTTCGGTAACACCGATTTTTGTCAGTTTGTCAATTTCTCGTTTTTCTTTGTACTAATTACTTAATTTTTTTTTGACATTTCTAATGTCATTTATACTTCAATAGATTTTTATTTAAGTCTTGAAAATATTTTCCAGGGTTCCCCGAGGTCCAGGGCTAGTCAACGGTCCATGCCGCAACTTCCCGGTGATGTCACCCATCGCTACGGTTTTTGGCTCGTTTAACTTGGTTACATTTCCTTGCTATTATTTTTTCTTTTTTTTTTCTTGTATTTCATTATTTTATGTCTCCTCACTAACATTTAAATGTAGTTCTAGGCCTCCTAGCTGTCCGGACAGACACTGGTCACCGGAACAGTAGAACGCACTACCGAACATAGGGGTGTCACATAAGGAACCCCGGTCTCACCAGAAATCCAAACACATAAAAAGGCGCTACCACATTATCAGGGAACTAGTTGGGCGAGGCGATGTAGCCATGTAGAAAATAGCATCAGCTGAAAATCCAGCTGATCCATTCATTAAGCCCATGTCACAGACTCAGCTAGACCGACATCTTGAGAAGATGGGTCTAAGATATTGTAATGAATGGCTCTAGTGCTAGTGGGAGATTGTTAGTAGTATGCCCTAGAGCATATCATTTAGTATATATCTTGTACATGTTTTATTAATAAAAGGCATTTTCACTTTTCTGTTTACATAATATATTTATGTGTAATAGAAAAGGTCCATTGATATTTTGTTAGAAATTCTATTCTTAAGTTGTTAAGAATATGAGTGACAATATTTCTAGCACAAAGTATCATAAATAGGTTCACAATCGAGGATACTTCACAATAAGGACATGACTTATCCAGAAAGATTGTATTCATGTTTGTTCCCTAGTTATTTATATGAGATATAAATAAGATGGAATGGTGAGTCTCATGCCATATAACAAACATGATAGGCACTTATACATGATAAGTAGGCCGAACCTGTAACACCCCTAAGTTCGGTAGTGCGTTCTATTATTCTGATGACCAGTGTTGTCCAGACAGCTAGGATGCCTAGAACTACACTTAGATATGAATGAGGAGACATAAAATAATGAAATACAAGAAAAGAAAATACAAGAAAAATAAAGAAAAAATAATAGCAATGAAATATAACCAAGCTAAACGAGCCGAGAACCCTAGCGATGGGTGACCGCACTGGGAAGTCGCGGCATGGATCGTTGACTAGCCCTGGACCGTGGGGAACTCTGGAAAATATTTTTAAGACTTAAATAAATCTCTATTGAAGTATAAATACCATTAGAAATATCAAAGATAAATTAATTAGTTAATTAGTACAAAGAAAAGTGAGAAATCGAAAAACGGACAAAACTCGGTGTTAGCAAAAAATCGGGAATGCAACCTGAACAGTGGCATTGTGGTCATTTGACACCCCGAGTTGTCGTTTGACCTAAATTTCCATTAAAAATACATGATATTACACTTGGAAAATATCATGAAAAATTAAATTGGTGGCACCTAATTCAATTAGCAAAAAAATTAGAAGCTTAATATGGGAATATGGAAAGTTTAACATTTATTTATTATTAAACTATGTTAGTGGACCATTATACAACATATTATATCATAAGTGGACAGAAATATCCACTAACAATATGCAATCCATCTTCTTCACTTGAAAAGTTCAATTAGCCGAATGAAAGCTCTCAAAACCTCTCCCATGGCTGCCCATCTTTAAACCATTAAAACTCCATGATCAAGCCATCTTTTCCCACACTTGTCTTCATTAAAGTTTATCCTCACCTTGCAAGGAAGAGTTTGATAGCAATTTTAAGAAGTTTTGGTGAGGTTTTGAAGAATTTCCAAAGTGGTAAGTTTGTGTTTTTTATTATTATTTCATTAAAGTTTGTAAGGATGTTATGGGTACTTGAATTGTGGAGAGATTTTTGAGGTTTGATGTTTAAAGGGAGATGTGTACTTTTGGCAGCCATGGAAACTCCTTGAGGACAGTTTATTCTTGCTTGTAAATGGTAGATTAAAGGGTTGATTAAATGTTTATGTGTGTAGGAAATTATTTGGGTGATGTATACTTAGTATATGTGAATGTGTACTTGAATTTGGAAGCTTGGAAATTAATGGAGAGAGGTGTATGAATCGGCAACTTGAATTGGTGAACCATAAAAATGTTATTTCATGAGTGGTTTATGGAATATTAATGTTTAACTATGGTACTTGTTATGGCAGCTTGTGTATATGTATGATGGTGTGAGGTTGGACATGTAAATGAGCTAGGTTAGGTAATTGAATTATTGTAATTTGAGTTTGAAAAATTTTGTACTATATGGTGCAATTGAGTGTGATTGTAAGCTGCCAAAATGACCAACAATATGTTGTGAATTGTTTTTAGGTTATGGTACAAACCAGAATTGGCATGAATGTATAGTTTGGTAAGTGTTAAAAGTGTCCTTTGATGAGAAATGAACAAAATGCAATAGGGCAGTTTATGTTTTGGGCCTAGAACCTTAAGTGTGTGGCTCCAATTGGTATGAGACCAATTGGAGGTAAAACTAGGCACAAAATATGCCAACTTTCATGAAGGAAGCTTACCAAAATTCTACTTGTAAGGTAACTTGAAAAGTGACCAAATCCGGATTAGTGCAATTAAGGCCTGAAAATTGACCATTTGGGCAACAGTTAGTTTTTTGGCCATAACTCACTCAAAATAGGTCCCATTGACCTGAAATTTTTACCATGAATAGTTAAGACCTATATCTACAAGTCTTATGAAAACACCAAAGCCCAGAAATGTCCATAAGCAAGTCAAAAAGCTTGCACAAATTCGGGTCTAAAAACTGGCCGAACCTAAATTGACCTAAAAATGACCTAAAGTGACCAATTTGATGCATTTTGACCAGCAATAGTAAAATGATCATAACTTGGTCTAGTAAACTCAGAATGGCCTGAAATTTTGCCCCGCATGCAATAAGACATAGATCTACAAGTTTGTAGTTTTGACCGAAACCAAAAACTGAGGGAACTAGGTCATTCGGCTAGGTCAAACTAGTATCCCGGTATCTAGTAAATTGCAATAAAACGCAATATACATGGAAATGAATTGGGTAACATGTACCGACCCTAAAAGGCTACAAATGTGATATATTAGTAACATTAAAAGCTAATTTACCTAGAATGCACTGAGGGTTGACATATTAGGTTGACTAAGCAAATAATAAAATTCAGTGAATTAATTATCAAGCATTATCGTTAGAGACAGTTTAAATGAGTATTGAAACACTTCAAATTGTGTTTCTCAGTTAGCAAAGACTCAGGGAAAGGGAAGGAAACACTGAGTCAAGGCCAGGAGATAGTTATCAGAGGTTTGTGCACAACAGTTATTTTTTTTGAATTTTTCAATTGAAATAAATTATGACTACTTGTATATTATTGTTTTCAAATATGGAAATGTGTTTGAATGGATACTTATTGCTTGAAAAGCATTGTAAATGGTTTGAAATTGTGAAAAATTATTTGAATGATATCTAATGGATACTTATTGATTGAAAAGCATTGTAAATGGTTTGAAACCACAGCTATCATGTATATTTATTGTATTTCTTGCTAGCTTGTCTAGTGGGATGAATTGAATTTCCTCTCTGGCTGAAGTGTTGAGGTGTGTGCCTGTTGAGGACGAATAGAATGAGTGCTCCTATTTTTACTAGCTTGCTATGTTATACCTCATTAGCCATCGGCTTTTGGGACGAATTGAATACCTCATTAGCCATCAGCTCTTGGGACGAATGGAACTTTAGAACATTATTAAGCTGTGTGTGATTTATTGAGATTCATTGTGATATTGTGAAATGGACTTTAAATTCTTATTGACATCCACTGTCTTTTGAATTTAACCATGTTTTGATTATTGAGATTTATTGTGATATTGTAAAATGGAGTTTAAATTCTTTATGACATTTATTGTCTTGAATTTAACTATGGTTTAAGTATTTTTTTTATCTCAGCCTTTGAAAAATTATTGTGGATTTGAGTTGAGAAACATATTGTGTTGAATTGTGTTAGAGTTTGAGATTGAAAAATATATTTGTAGTGCTTTTTACAAGTTTTTGAAGAACTGTTTTATACAAAATACAGAGGACACTCCGCTAAAATCTTTACAAAAATTACCACTAATTCAAATGTATTAGCTATTTCACTTCAGTTCAAAAAAATTTTTTAACACCTGTAAATAGTGCTCACCACTGTAAAAAGAAGTAAGAAAAGTTTTAAAATCCCTTGTAGTGTATTTAATGGGTTATCAGTAGACGAAGTTGGTAATTCATTAGGTATACTATGGGATCATGTTATGCATTATAGAGGGGTAGGGTGTGACATGTTTTAAGTGGTATCAGAGCTAGTTTTTAAATTCTGTTTTCACCTGTAATTTGAATATTGTTTCTTCATAGTACAACTGCTCAATGTCATTGTTTGATACATACAGTACATTACATTCTAATTATGAACTAACAGGAGGAAATCTCCTTGTGTTATTTGTTCAGGAGGTCTAAGAACCTTGCATTGACTATGGAAGAGGGTGATCATTCAGTCGATCAATCGATAGAGGCTGAGGTGCAAGGGGATGCCCCAGCCCTACACAATGTCAGTGGTTCAAAGACACTGACCCTGCGTATGCATTGTTTCCTACTCAGTTCGCTCAGTAGATGGCTGCAATGTTTCAACAAATGGCTGGTAATGTGCTTACTCAAGTCCCAATATAGACACTAGTGGTACAACCACAGTATGACAAATTGATGAAATATGGGGCTACAGAGTTCAAGGGGACAGTAGATCCTCTAGAGGCAGAATAGTGGTTAGAGAGGATGGATAGGGTATTCAAGAAACTGTATTGCACATAGGAGCTCAGATTTTAATACTCAGTATCTTTGCTACAGGGGGATGCTTATAACTGGTGGAAAACCATTCCCCATAGTCTGGTAGAACCTGCAGTGATAACATAGAATGACTTTCTCAGGGAATTCAAACAAAAATATGTCCCTGATGCTTATGTAGACTAGAAGCTACAAGAGTTCCTAAGTCTGAAATAGGGGAGTAGATCAGTGGCTGAATATGAAAGGAAATTTTCCCGCCTGAGTCATTATGTAGTGAGTCTACTTTCTACCAGTAGGGAGAGATGTAAGAGGTTTGAAACCGGCTTGAAGCCCAGTATCAGATTACAAGTGGTCAGATTCAAACACACTAACTTCTCTGAACTTATTTCTCAAGCCTTAAAGTTAGAAAGAATTGAATCTGAAGCTGCCCCTAAGAAAAAGAAATCAGAGAAGACAGAGAAAGAGAGAAAATCAGTAGAACAGAGTTCCAATGGTCCTACTGGAAAGAGGAAAAACCATGGGGGACACAGCAGAGGTGGCAAGAAGTTTGGTAGGGGAAGATATTCAGGACAGAAGCCTCGTCTATCTAGTCAGCAGAGTACCAGAGGTTCCTACCCTCCCCACCAATGTGAAACTTCTGAAAGAAATCATGGTGGGATATGCTACAAGGCTATTGGAGCCTGTTATAACTGTGGAGGCACAGGACATTTTGCCAAGGACTGCACCAGTGCTCGCAGAGTTGGACCACCTCCTACTACTGCAGAAGGGTCAGTTCAGAGCCCTATCACCAGAAGTTCACAACCACCCAACAGAGGTAGAGGCAGGGGTAGAGGTAGCCCAGCAGGCAGCCAAGGCATAGTGAAACAATCAGAGCAAGACAGCGCTCCGGTCAGAGTCTATGCAATGAGACAGAGAGAAGAGGCCGAGACATCTGATGTTGTGGCTAGTACCTTCTCAACTTTTAATCAAGATGTGTTTGTGTTATTTGATTCGGGTTCTACCCATTCTTATATGAGTGCTAGCATTATTGATTGCATTGCTGTTCCATGTACAAAAATGGACTTTGAGGTGCTAGCAACAAGTCTGTTAGGACAGGAGGTCAGGGTTAATAGAATGTATAGAGATTGTCCTTTGGTGATCCAAGGACACACTTTTCTATCTGATTTCATTGAAATGCCCTACAGAGATTATGATATCATCTTGGGCATGGATTGGTTAGCCAGGCATCACGCCATGATTGACTATAGGCTGAAGACAGTCACTTTTGGTCTCCCTCAGTATAGTGATGTGGTAATACATGGGGAGAGGCAGCTATTGCCATCAGACATCATTTCGGCTGCACTAGCTAGAAAAATGATCAGAAAGGGGTGTGAAGCATACTTGGCGCAGGTGGTAGACACCCAAATGGGGATTCAAACATTGAGGGACATCCCTACAGTATATGACTTTCTAGATGTGTTTCCTGATGAATTGCCAGGATTACCTCTGGAGAGAGAGGTGCAAATTGAAATTAATGTTCTGCCTAGTGTGGATCCAATCTCCATAACACCATATAGGATGGTACCAGCAGAGTTGAAAGAATTGAAGATACAGTTGCAAGAACTACTTGAAAAGGGCTTCATCCGCCCTAGTGTGTCACCTTGGGGAGCTCCAGTATTATTTGTTAAGAAAAACGATGGCATTCTTCGCTTATGTATTGACTATCGGCAGTTGAATAAGGTGATAATAAAGAACAGATATCCATTGCCTCGCATTGATTATCTGTTTGATTAGTTGAAGGGTGCAGCTGTATTCTCCAAAATTGATTTGCGATCTGGTTATTATCAATTGAAGGTGTAAGAGCAGAGTATTCCAAAAACTGCTTTTAGAACTCGGTATGGCTACTATGAGTTTCTAGTAATGCCATTCTGGTTAACTAATGCTCCAGCTGCTTTTATGGATCTGATGAACACTATCTTCAGACCATATCTCGACCAATTTGTGGTGGTGTTTATTGATGACATTTTGATATATTCGAGGAATGCAGAGGAGCATGACAGACATCTACGAATTGTACTGCAGACTTTAAGGGAGAAATAGCTATACGCCAAATTGTCGAAATGTGAATTTTGGCTTAAAGAAATCTCCTTTTTGGGACATGTTGTGTCAGCTGAAGGGATCAAGGTAGATTCCAGCAAGGTAGAAGCTATCCTTAATTGGAAGTCGCCCAGGAACATCACAGAAATTCGCATTTTTCTGGGTTTAGCTGGATATTACCGTCGGTTTGTGAAAGGATTTTCTATGTTATCTTCTCCACTGACCAAGCTACTTCGGAAAGATGTAAAATTTTAATGGACAGATAAATGTCAGCAGAGTTTTGATGAGTTGAAGAGGTGTTTAACTGAAGCTCCAGTCCTTACTTTACCTACTCCGAGTAAAGAATACACAGTTTATAGTGATGCTTCTCACAATGGGTTAGGCTGTGTACTGATGCAAGATCGGAATGTCATTGCTTATGCATCACGCCAGCTGAAATCGTATGAGAGGAGCTACCCAACATATGATTTAGAGCTAGCAACTATTTTTTTTGCTCTAAAGATTTGGAGACACTATTTGTATGGGGAGAAATGTTACATTTACACAGATTACAAGAGCTTGAAGTACTTAGGCACCCATAAGGAATTGAACTTGAGGCAGAGGAGATGGTTAGAACTCATTAAATACTATGATTACTTAATAGACTACCAGCCAGGGAAAGCAAATGTGGTGGCTGACTCCTTAAGTCGCAAGACTATGGCAAGTCTCAGAGTTTCTCCTTTATCCATGGTATATGAATTAAAAGCACAGCATGCCAGTTTAGAGATTGATGATGAGGGACAGACAGTAGTTGCATGGCATGTACAGCCAGTGTTGATTAATCTGATCAGAATGGCTGCTCAGAGTGATGATAAATATCAGAAGCTACTGAAAGAAGTCCAGCAGGGCAAGAAACCTAAATTTTCTGTGAAAGATGATGGTTTATTGCTGCATCAGGGCAGAATGTGCATTCCTAATGATGTTGAATTGAGACAGATCATTATGAAGAAAGCACATGAGTCTCCTTTTGCTATGCACCCTGGTGGAACTAAAATGTACAGAGGACTGAAAGAGCATTACTGGTGGATGGGTATGAAGAGAGATATAGCTGAATTTGTTTCCAAGTGCCTAACTTTTCAGTAAGTAAAGGCAAAATATCAAGTTCCAACTGGTTTGTTACATCCTTTGCCAGTACCAGAGTGGAAATGGGAACGGATAACTATGGATTTTATTATGGGACTTCCGAGGACACAGAATAGTCATGATGCAGTATGGGTTATAGTTGACAGACTGACCAAGTTTGCTCACTTTTTGCCAGTTCGGATGGACTATAGCCTGGAAAGATTAGCCAGATTGTACATATATGAGATTGTAAAACTGCATGGAGTGCCAGTATCAATTGTGTCTGACAGAGATCCTAGGTTCACTTCTAGATTCTGGGGTAGTCTTCAAATAGCCCTAGGAACTAGATTGAACTTCAGCACAACATTTCACCCACAGACAGATGGCCAGTCTGAAAGGGTAATTCAGATATTGGAGGATATGTTACGGGCTTGTGTGATTGAGTTTGAAGGTAGTTGGGATACACACTTGCCTTTGATTGAGTTTGCTTATAACAACAGCTACCAATCAAGCATTGGGATGCCTCCATATGAAGCTTTGTATGGTAGAAAGTGCAGAACTCCCTTATGTTGGGATGAAGTATGTGAAAGAAAGATGATTGGGCTAGAAATTATTTAGCAGACAGAGGAAAAGATCATATTGATCAGAGATAGACTCAAGGCTGCATCAGACCATCAGAAGTCCTATGTGGATCTAAAGAGAAGAGACATTGAATATGCAGTGGGTGATAAAGTATTCCTCAAAGTTTCTCCTTGGAAGAGGATTATGAGATTTGGCAGAAAGGGGAAACTGAGTCCTCGCTTTATCGGACCATATGAGGTTCTAGAAAGAGTGGGTCCTTTGGCATATCGGTTGGCATTACCTCTAGAGCAAGAAAGGATACATAGTGTCTTCCATGTGTCCATGTTAAGGAGGTACAGATCTGACCCATCTCATGTACTATCAGTTGAAGAGATTGAGGTAAATCCAGACCTCTCATATGAGGAAAAACCCATAGATATTCTGGCATATGAGGTGAAGCAGCTGAGAAACAAACAGATACACCTGGTTAAAGTGCTATGAAACCATCATTCAGGCCAGGAAGCTACTTGGGAACGTGAAGAGGATATGAGGAGATAGCACCCACAGCTGTTCAGAGACAAATACTAGGTAAAATTTCGAGACGAAATTTATTTTAAGGGGGGGAGAATTGTAACACCCGTAAGTTCGATAGTGCGTTCTACTGTTCTGATGACCAGTGTTGTCCAGACAGCTAGGATGCCTAGAACTACACTTAGATATGAATGAGGAGACATAAAATAATGAAATACAAGAAAAGAGAATACAAGAAAAACAAAGGAAAAATAATAGAAATGAAATGTAACCAAGTTCAATGAACCGAGAACCCTAGCGATGGGTGACCGCACCTGGAAGTCGCGGCGTGGACCGTTGACTAGCCCTGAACCGCGGGGAACCCTGAAAAATATTTTTAGGACTTAAATAAATGTCTATTGAAGTATAAATACCATTAGAAATATCAAAGAAAAATTAATTAATTAGTACAAAGAAAAGTGAGAAATCGAAAAACGGACAAAACCCGGTGTTACCGAAAAATTGGGAATGCAACCGGAACAGGGGCATTGTGGTCATTTGACACCCCAAGTTGTCTTTTGACCTAAATGTCCATTAAAAATACATGATATTACACTTGGAAAATGTCATGAAAAATTAAATTGGTGGTACCTAATTCAATTAGCAAAAAAATTAGGAGCTTAATGTTGGAATATGGAAAGTTTAACATTTATTTATTATTAAAGTATGTTAGTGGACCATTATACAATATATTATATCATAAGTGGACAGAAATATCCACTAACAATCTGCAATCCATCATCTTCACTTGAAAAGTTCAATTAGCCGAATGGAAGCTCTCAAAACCTCTTCTATGGCCGCCCACCTTTAAACCGTTAAAACTCCATGATCAAGCCATCTTTTCCCACACTTGTCTTTATTAAAGTTTATCCTAACCATGCAAGGAAGAGTTTGATAGTAACTTTAAGAAGTTTTGGTGAGGTTTTGAAGAATTTCCAAACTAGTAAGTTTGTGTTTTTTATTATTGTTTCATTAAAGTTTGTAAGGATGTTATGGGTACTTGAATTGTGGAGAGATTTTTGAGGTTTGATGTTTAAAGGTAGATGTGTACTTTTGGCAGCCATGGAAACTCCTTGAGGACAGTTTATTCTTGCTTTTAAATGGTAGATTAAAGGGTTGATTAAATGTTTATGTGTGTAGGAAATTATTTGGGTGATGTATGCTTAGTATATGTGAATGTGTACTTGAATTTGGAAGCTTGGAAATTAATAGAGAGAGGTGTATGAATCGGCAGCTTGATTTGGTGAACCATAAAAATGTTATTCCATGTTTGGTTTATGGAATATTAATGTTGAATTGTGGTACTTGTTATGGCAGCTTGTGTATATGTATGATGGTGTGAGGTTGGACATGTAAATGAGCTAGGTTAGGTGATTGAATTGTTGTAATTTGAGTTTGAAAAATTTTGTACTATATGGTGCATATTGAGTGTGATTGTAAGCTGCCAAAATGACCAACAATATGTTGTGAATTGTGTTTAGGTTATTGTACAAACTAGAATTGGCATGAATGTGTAGTTTGGTAAGTGTTAAAAGTGTCCTTTGATGAGTAATGAACAAAATGTAATAGGGCAGTTTATGTTTTGGGCCTAGAACCTTAAGTGTGTGGCTCCAATTGTAACACCCCTATGTTCGGTAGTGCGTACTACTGTTCCGGTGACCAGTGTTGTCCGGACAGCTAGAATGCCTAGAACTACACTTCGAGATGAGTGAGGAGACATAAAATAATGAAATACAAGAAAAGAAAATACAAGAAAAACAAAGGAAAAATAATAGTAAAGAAATGCAATCAAGTTAAACAAGCCGAGAACCCTAGCGATGGGTGATCGCACCGGCAAGTCACGGCGTGGACCGTTGACTAGCTCTGGACCGCGGGGAACCCTGGAAAATAATTTTAAGACTTAAAGAGACACCTATTGAAGTATAAATATCATTAGAAATATTAAATAAAAATTAAATAATTAGTACAAAGAAAAGTGAGAAATCGAAAAACGGACAAAACTCGGTGTTACCGAAAAATCGGGAATGCAACCCGAACAGGGGCATTGTGGTCATTTGACACCCCGAGTTGTCTTTTGACCTAAATTTCCATTGAAAACACATGATATTATATTTGGAAAATGTCATGAAAAATTAAATTAGTGGTACCTAATGTAAATAGCAAAAATGGGAAGCGTAATGTGGGAAAATAAAATCTTTGATTAAACTAATGTTATTTCTACATTAGTGGACCACTAACACCTTGTAAATCAATTAAAAACCTGTCATCTTCCACTAACTTCTGCACAGCCATCTTCTTCCTCAAACTTTCCCATGGCCAACCCAAAAAGCTCCCAAATTCTCCCATGGCCGTCCAAGCTCCAACCTCTATGCGTCCATGATCCAAGCTCCCAATGGCTAAGGTTTCTTCATTAAACTTGACCACCACACTATGGGCAGTAGATAGGCAGCAAGAAGACCAAGTTTTGGAGAGGTTTTGAAGAGTTTCCAAAGTGGTAAGTTTGAGTTTTTGGTTAGTGCTTCATTAAAGTTAGTAAGGAGGTTATGGGTACTTGAATTGTGAGAAGAATTTTGGAGTTTGATATTCTAATGGTGATGTTTATTTTTGACAGCCATGAAAACTCTTTAAGGGCAGTTTATTTTTACTTGTAAATGGTGAAATAAATGATTGATTAAATGTATATTGTGTAGGAAATTGTTTGGGTAATGTATACTTAGTATATGTAAATATAAAATGAGATTTAAAGCTTGGAAAGTAATGGAATGTAAGTGTAACATTGTGGCAGTTTGCTAACTCTTGAGGAATGCTGGAATCCATGCTTGGTTTATGGAATAATGATGTTAATTTGTGATAGGAGTTATGACAGTTTGAGTGCATGTATGATGATGTGAAGTTGGGCATGTAAATGGGCATGAATTGGTGATTGAATTGTTGTAAATTGAGTTGGACAAATTCTGCACTTGTTGGTGCACATTGAATGTAATTGTAAGCTGCCAAAATGACCTATAATATGTTATAAATTATGTTTAGGTTGTGGTATAAACAGAATTGGTTTGAAGGTTAAGTTTGGTGAGTGTTAAAAGTGATGCTTGATGTGTATGCAAGAATTTCAATAAGGCAGTTTGAGTTTTAGGCCTATAACTTTAATTGTGTGACTCCAATTGGTATGAGACCAATTGGAGGTGAAACTAGGCACAAAATGTGCCAACATTCATGAAGGAAGCTTGCCAAAATTCTGCTTGCAAGGTAGCTTGAAAAATGACCAAATCCGGATTAAGTGCAATTGAGGCCTGAAAACTGACCATTTGGGCAGCAGTTAGTGTTTAAGCCATAACTCACTCAAAACAGGTCCAATTGACCTGAAATTTTAACCATGAATAGTTAAGACCCATATCTACAAGTCTTGTGAGGACAAAAAAGCCCAGAAATGACCATAAGCAAGTCAAAAAGCTTGCACAAGTTCGGGTCCAAAAACTGGCCGAACCTAAAATGACCTAAAGGACCTAAAATGACCAATTTTGGTGCAATTTGACCAGCAATAGTAAAATGACCATAACTTGGTCTACATAACTCAGAATGACCTGAAATTTTTCCCCGCGTGCAATAAGACACAGATCTACAAGTTTTTAGTTTTGATCGAAACCCAAAAACTGAGGGAACTAGGTCGTCCGGCTAGGTCAAACTAGTATCCCGGAATCCAGCAAATTGCATGAAAATGCAGTATACACGGAACTGAAATTGGTAACATGTACCAACCCTAAAATACTATTGAATGTGACATATTAATAACATTAAAACCTAAATTACCTAGAATGTACCAAGGGTCGACATAGTAGGTTGACTAAGCAAATAAATGAATTCAGTGAATTAATTATCAAGCATTATCGTTAGAGACAGTTTAAATGAATACTGAAACACTTCAAATTGTGTTTCTCAGTTAGCAAAGACTCAGGGAGGGGAAGGAAACACTGAGTCAGAGCCAAGAGACAGTTATCAGAGATTTGTGCACAATAAGTATTTCTTTTGAATTTTTCAATTGAAATAAATTACGATTATTTATATGTTATTGTTTTAAATTGTGTTTGTGCACAATAATTTTGACTTCTCATTTTCTACTTAAAAATTTAATTCAACATTATAGTTTTAAATTGTGTCCGTGCACAATACTTTTATATTCACTGCTTTTACTAGCAAATTTATTTGGAGAAATGAGTGATAAATAATTTTTGATTGCTTTGTTTTTGGGAATATTATTTGGAACTTATTGTGTTGTCAACTTTGCAAATGGAAATTTTGAGATAAAATGTGATTATGGTTTGTATGAAATATTGTGATTTGATTCACACTTGGCATGACACTGTTACTATGTTCCTCCTCCATTTATGGGGTGAGTGTGATATTCCTCCCTCTTTGACTTATCAGTCTGGGGTGAGTGTGATTATGTTCCTCCCTCTTTGACTTGCCAGTCTGAGGTGAGTGTGGATGAGTACTCATTATTCAGCTAGCTTCCTCCCTCATTGATTTCGATTATTGGGATGAGTGTGTCTTGTCATGGTGTACAACACGGCATCTGTGGAAAAATTGTGTCATGGCCTAAATTGTGTTATCAATTGGCAAAATTGTATTATTCAGTTATTTGATCGAATTGTATTATTGATTTGCAAAATGATATTATTCAGTTATTTGATCGAATTGTATTATTGATTTGCAAAACGATATTATTCAGTTATTTGATCGAATTGTGTTATTGATTTGCAAAACGATATTATTCAGTTATTTGATCGAATTGTGTTATTGATTTGCAAAACGGTATTATTCAGTTATTTGATTGAATTGTGTTATTGATTTGCAAAACGGTATTATTCAATTAGTTGATCAAATTTGTGTTAGGTGAATTTTGTAAATTGTGAAATGGAATTGTGAATCATTTGATTTGTGAACTGTCAATAAAAGATTTATATATCGCATTTCAAATTGTTATTGTGCACCACTGAGTAAATTTTACTCAGCGATAGCTTTTCATTCTTTGTCGCAGTAGAAGATCGACAGGCGTGACTAGGCTGCTAGTACTACATTGAGAGATCATCGGGTATATTGAGTATACCACATTTTGCATTTTGTACTGTAATGTATATTCACTGTATGTATATATTGTTCTTGGTTTTGAGCAGTTGTAAAATAAAATTGTGCTTTAAAGTTGTAAAATAAATTATGAGTTATTTTGACTTGTAAAAATTGTATTATATTTCTTGTATCTCAGTCTTTGAAAAATTACTATGGATTTGAGTTGAGAAATATGTTGTGTTGAGAAACATGTTGGAGTTGAGATTTGGAAATATATATTGAAGTGCTTTTTACAGGTTTTTCTAAAGAACTGTTTTATCCAAAATACAGATGGCACTCTGCCAAAATTTTTATAGAAATTCCAAATAATTCAAATGTGTTAGTTTTATCACTTCAGTTCAAAAAGGTTTTTAACACCTGTAAATAGTGCTCACCACTGTAAAAGAAGTAAGAAAAGTTTTTAAAATCCCTTGTAGTGTATTTAATGGGTTATCAGTAGACGGAGTTGGTAATTCATTAGGTATACTATGGGATCATGTTATGCTTTACAGAGGGGTAGGGTGTGACATGTTTTAGTGGTATCAGAGCAAAGTTTTTAAATTCTGTTTTCACATGTTATTTGAATATTCTTTCTTCATAGTACAACTGCTCAATATCATTGTTTGATACATACAGTACATTACATTATAAATATGCACTAACGGGAGGAAATCTCCTTGTATTAATTGTTCAGGAGGTCTAAGATCCTCGCATTGACTATGGAAGGGGGTGATCGTTCAGTCGATCAGTTTATAGAGGCTGAGGTGCATGGGGATGCCCCAGCCCTACATAATGTCAGTGGTTCAAAGACACCGGCCCCGCGATCTGCAGATTCCTGCTCGATTAAGCTTAGCAGATGGCTGCAATGTTCTAACAAATGGCTGGTAATGTGCCTACTCAAGCCCCAATACAGACACCAGTGGTACAACCACAGTCTTCTGCTAGACAATATGACAAATTGATGAAATATGGGGCTATAGAGTTCAAGGGGACAGTAGATCCTCTAGAGGTAGAACAGTGGTTAGAAAGGATGGATAGGGTATTCAAGAAACTGCACTTTGCAGGAGCTCGATTTGAATGCTCGGTATCTTTGCTCTGAGGGGATGCTTATGGTGGTGGAAAACCATTCCCCACGATTTGGTAGAACTGCAGTGCTAACACAGGTGACTTTCTCGAAATTCGGACAAAAATATGTCCCGATGCTTATGTAGATCGAAGCGCAAGAGTTCCTAAGTCTGAAATAGGGGAGTAAATCGATGGCTGAATATGAAAGGGAATTTTTCCGCCTGAGCCATTATGCAGTAAGTCTACTTTCTACCAGTAGGGAGAGATGTAAGAGGTTTGAAACCGGCTTGAAGCCTAGTATCAGATTACAAGTGGTCGGATTCAAACATAACAACTTCTCTGAACTTTTTTCTCAAGCACTAGAATTAGAAAGAATTGACTCTGAAGCAGCTTCTGAGAAAAAGAAATCAGAGAAGACAGAAAAAGAGGGAAAGTCAGTAGAACAGAGTTCTAGTGGTCTTACTGGAAAGAGCAAAAACTTTGGGGGATACAACATAAATAGTAAGAAGTCCGATAGAGATAGATCTTCTGGACAGAAACCACCTCGATCCGATCAGTAAACTCAACAGAAACCCAGGAATGCGCTGTCAGATCAACTTTGTGAAACTTGTGATAAACCACATAGTGGGGTATGTTATAGAGCCATAGGAGCATGTTTTAACTGTGGAGAGACTGGCCATTTGCTAGAGATTGTGTAAATCCAGGTCGTTCTGGATCATTTACTACACCAAAGGGATCAACCCAAGTTTCTACCCCAAAGAGTTCACCATCAGTTAGTAGAGGTAGAGGTAGAGGTAGGGGCAGTACACCTAGAAGTCAAAGTACTGTGAACAGCCAGAACAAGGTGATGCTCCAGCTGGAGTATACGCTATACGACAGAGAGAAGAGACTTAGACTTTGGATATTATTGCTGGTACTTTCTCAAATAGTAACTAAGATATATATATATGTATTGTTTGACCTGGGGTCTGCATACTTTTATGTTAGTGTTAGAACTATATGTTCTACTGTTATTCCTTTACAGGGGAATAAATTTTGATGCATTAGTGATTAGTCCTTTAAGATAAGGATTGTGATAATAAGTGAAATTAGTTTTGAAAGAGTTTATCAGCGAAAAGTATTTTCTAACACACCATAAATTATAAAGCTAATTGGCGAGCCTACTTAATGTAAGGCAAGAGGATGTAAAAGTAAGATGCAGTAATGGAATTACTCTAGATGAGGGCAAGGATGTCATTGTTAGTAATTATTAATGGATATTGTAATCATAATAAGTTCAGGATATTAGTGAATTCGAAAAGGATAAAAGATAGAAAAATTTGATCTATTGGGATGTATCGTAGTAACTATGCAATGTTATTGATGTTTATACTGTAACCTGCAAATTACAGTACTAACTTGAGATTATTGTGTAGAGCTACGTACTACCCGATAGTACACCTAGATAAGAATAGTTGCCAACGACATCTATTTTGGTATAGTTATACCATGACAGAATTTAATTGTTAGAAATAAGTTTGAAAATCCTACTTAGGGATCTAAAACTTAAAGGTTAGAATATCGAAAGGTTATAGTTCAGTACAAAAGAAAGTAAGTTATAGAATATTGACAGATAAAAAAAGTTATGGAAGTAAAAATTTGAATAGTTAGTTCAAATATAACAAAAAAATGTTACGAATGTGAGGAAGACTATGGACTAGAATGGTCAGAGGACCAATGACTAGATAAATGATTCTAACATGACCTCAAGGGTCATTCAAGAAGGAACATGAATCCAAATATTAGACAGGACAATAGTAAGAGAAGATTGGTGTTATACAAACAAATTAAATGTTGTATTAGATTGTTAAAAGTCTTATACAAATTCGAGAGAAAGAAGATTATACAATCATATAGAAAGGAGAAAATAAACGTATGACTATTGTAAGATGGCTATTGGGAAAAATTTCGTGGATGAAATTTATTTTAAGGGGGGGAGAATTGTAACACCCCTATGTTCAGTAGTGCGTACTACTGTTCCGGTGACCAGTGTTGTCCGGACAGCTAGAATGCCTAGAACTACACTTCGAGATGAGTGAGGAGACATAAAATAATGAAATACAAGAAAAGAAAATACAAGAAAAATAAAGGAAAAATAATAGTAAAGAAATGCAATCAAGTTAAACGAGCCGAGAACCCTAGCGATGGGTGATCGCACCGGGAAGTCACGGCGTGGACCGTTGACTAGCTCTGGACCGCGGGGAACCCTGGAAAATATTTTTAAGACTTAAAGAGACACCTATTGAATTATAAATATCATTAGAAATATTAAATAAAAATTAAATAATTAGTACAAAGAAAAGTGAGAAATCGAAAAACGGACAAAACTCGGTATTACCGAAAAATCGGGAATGCAACCCGAACAGGGGCATTGTGGTCATTTGACACCTCGAGTTGTCTTTTGACCTAAATGTGGGAAAATAAAATCTTTGATTAAACTAATGTTATTTCTACATTAGTGGACCACTAACACCTTGTAAATCAATTAAAAACCTGTCATCTTCCACTAACTTCTGCACAGCCATCTTCTTCCTCAAACTTTCCCATAGCCAACCCAAAAAGCTCCCAAATTCTCCCATGGCCGTCCAAGCTCCAACCTCCATGCGTCCATGATCCAAGCTCCCAATGGTTAAGGTTTCTTCATTAAAGTTGACCACCACACCATGGGCAGTAGATAGGCAGCAAGAAGACCAAGTTTTGGAGAGGTTTTGAAGAGTTTCCAAAGTGGTAAGTTTGAGTTTTTGGTTAGTGCTTCATTAAAGTTAGTAAGGAGGTTATGCGTACTTGAATTGTGAGAAGAATTTTGGAGTTTGATATTCTAATGGTGATGTTTATTTTTGGCAGCCATGAAAACTCTTTAAGGGCAGTTTATTTTTGCTTGTAAATGGTGAATTAATTGATTGATTAAATGTATATTATGTAGGAAATTATTTGGGTAATGTATACTTAGTATATGTAAATGTAAAATGAGATTTAAAGCTTGGAAAGTAATGGAATGTAAGTGTACCATTGTGGCAGTTTGCTAACTCTTGAGGAATGCTGGAATCCATGCTTGGTTTATGGAATAATGATGTTAATTTGTGATAGGAGTTATGACAGTTTGAGTGTGTCGACACCATATTTTGGCCGACCCCTAGGATCAATAAAAATTCTTCTTTGAACAGCTAATCACGTTTCCGATCCCTCTTTGATAGGCGGTCACATTTCCGATCTCTCCTCACAAAGAATTGAATTAATGCTGAGCCCTCATATTCATTAAGGCCTCGCCGATCTCTCAAATCATTTACCGACCTCTCAAACCCGTTGTCGAATTTAGGACTGTCAAGTATATTCTGATCTCTGTTGATAAATAAAATGAACTGGCACTAGATCTTTTCCTACCAGTTTTATTGCCGACCTCCTTTTCGGAAGATTAAGAGCTAAAGTTTGGGTTCGGTTTAACGAGGGTTCCGATCTTAAGTGTTCAAGTTAAATTTTCAATTTTAATCAAGTCCCGTTCAGCATTTCTCCCCCACCGATCTCATGCTTATTGTGCTTTCTGATCTTTTATACTTAGATCAATAATGGCATTTAGTTCATGTTTCGCTATGCTCATACAATCAAATACTTAGGCAATTCAAAGATTTTCCAATCACATCCATTCCTTAAACAAAAGAGATATTCCATTTCATTTCCTAATTGGTACAAGTTATTGGTGGGGTGATCCCCCACTGATTGTCTGCTCACTCTCTCTCTCTTCCTCGCCCTCCTCCTCACTATCTTCACCATCGCCCCGGAGCAGTCGTCCATCCAAGAGAAGTCCTCTTCAGATAGCGCTTCTGGAGTTCGGCCAAGAGATCTTTATGAGCATTCACATAGGCTCCAGCTATTCCCGACACCATCTCTTCATCCTTTTCCTTAAGCTCTTTGTCTTTCTCCGAAAGCTCCTTATCCTTCGCGTTAAGCTCCTCTACAAGTTGAGCGACACAGCGGCCGTTGGCTGAAGTGCCTGGACTTCTCTCGAGCCCGTTCACTTTCACCAAGTCACGAGACCTTTCGGCGGTGGTCTTCATGGTACTTCGCCCGTCCCTCAACTTGAGATATATAATCTTGAGCGGATGAGAGTTGAGATCGGAGGAAGCCACTTCCCGATTTTTCTTCCCGACCTCCTTACCCGGTAGCGAATCTTTTCCCGAATCATGGTCCGGTTCACGGACACTCCACGTTTAGGCTCATGGTTCGAGTCAAGATATCATCGAGACCACTCGGGATAGCCTGTCCGATCCTCTGAAAGAAGATGGTAGATCCGTGACTTTGGCAAAATCGGAGTTCTCCCTAACGATCCGGTTATTCTTCAAGCGATCGATCGATTCGGCGCCACGAGAAGAGGTCCTCGAGAAGATTGAGAAGGCTCCCTTTCCGTGCTTGGAATAACTGAGATAGGCGGGGGCTGCTCTTCCGATCTAGGAGGAGATCTGACAGCCTCAATGGTCGGCGGACCCGAAGGTTGAGGCGGGTCTCTTTGCATCTACCCATGTTCGTGAACGGGTGTTTTAAGACGTTAACGCTTCATCTCCTTTACTTTCGGAAGATCTCTTTGTCCTTCTTCCGCTTCCTAGAACCCTCACCACCCGCCATACCTGCACAAAGAAAAGGTTAGTGAGATCTCTAAGGTCCTGAGAACTGAGATATAGAAAATACCAATGCCGAGGTCAGAGAGCGGAAGTTCGCGAGCTTGGCGGTGATCGATTGCATGGTCCAATGGTGCGATTCGGCGATCACCGCATTTGGACAGAATATTTTAGAGTGGTGGCGACTTTTCACTCCATCACTATCAAGCTTTCCTCTTGACTCGTGGTAATGTGTTTGAGCGAGGGCCCTGGTACCACCAGCTACGAGCAAAGTCCTCAAACCAGCTCGGAACTTTACACCTCAGAAAGAAGACCCGGTTCTTCCAATTCTTAACGGATGAGGCGATCGGAAAAGAGTCCGCAACGAGGCTTCGCTGAAAGAACCGATGTTCGCCATCCTTTTGGCGAGTTAGTGCATGCAGCTCGGCGAACACCTTAGCCGTAGGTCCGATTCCCTTAGCTCTGCATAGACCTCGGAAAGCTACCAAGATCCGCCACGAGTTAGGGTGGATTTGAACAATGGATACTCGGTGAAGTTTTAGGACCTCCTTATAGAAATCGGCTAGAGGAACCTCGGACCGGCCTTTAATCGTTCCTCGTACACCATGACCATGTCATTCTCTTCAAAAGAGTGATCGACACGAAGATCGCCATGGCACTTGATCACTCATATGAATCGGGACAAATGTTGTATTCTTGAACAAACGATTGCGGTCGGATTCTCGAAGAACCGACGGAAGCTCGTCTATAGGAAGGGTCTCTCTCCTTGAAGGTGGTGCAAGCCTTGATGGTATGACCCGACCCAGGCACTGGCGAGAGACCCTTGGGGGTCTAGGTTGCAGGCTGGGCCCGTCTGCCTCTTCTTCGTCAGACGATGACCTTGAGAACTGAATGGAAGGAGGGCTCGCGCTCTCGACCTTCTGCACCGCTCATTTTAAAAGAAACAAAGAACTTAAACAAGAAAGAAGATCAAAGTCCTTACCGAGTCCGATCGGCGTCGGAGACTGGAGAAAATGAGAGAACTTGAAGTTGTGAGCGAGGATTGAAAATGGAATGAGAGAACAAGCGGCTAACCCTCCCACCCCTATTTATACTAGTCCGAGCATTTAATGCTCGCGAGGTTCTAAATGCGCATTGATTGGTGGGACTCGGCAATTGTTTCGACACTTTTCTCAAATATCCAATGTTCCGAGATCGGTTTATTAGAGATCGGCATAATAAGTTAAAAATTTTGAATAAAGGATCACTAAGTGTCATTCGTAAAGAATCGATTGGATAATCACATTAGGGATCGGAAAATAATCAATGCAAAAATAATAAGATGATAACCGACAAAATAAAGTCTTTATTTTCAAAAGTTCGGATTACATCATTTGGGCGATCTCTAGGGATCGGATTACACTAACATTGGATCACATCATTTCTGTGATCTCTAGAGATCGGATTGCATTGAAAATAAAATACATCATTTGGGCGATCTCTAGCGATCGGACTACAATAAAGGTCTAACTACAACATTTGGGCAATCTCTAGAGATCTGATTACATTTCAGCGATCTCTAGAGACCGGTGGAACATCCTATCTAAAAGGCCTATGTCAAAGCCTAGTCTTGTGGCTGAATCAAAAGATGTGTTTGACCAGGAGACCGGCTGTTGGCATCGGATAGATGTGCAGCTCAGATGGGGTGATTATGACTCCCATGAAGATGAGAGACATCGTCACCGATGTTACCACTCGAAACCGACCAGCCGGAACACCCAATGTGGAGGAAAGACGCGCCGAACACCCAATGCGATGAGAAGCCGAATGAACTCAGTAGAGCGACTCGAGATCGGTACAACCAAAGTCCGCAATACAGATCGATCAAATCCAGTCCTCTCACCATCATCAGTAAAGGTCATTCGATCACCGGGATCGTGAATTTTCAGTCGGTAAGTAAAGAAGTTCATCGGAAAAAGACCAAAGCCACAGTTATAGCCAGAACTTCCACCGGAGCAGCTAGAACAGGGAAAGTAAGAAAAGAAGAGAGGAAAGTCAGATGAAGAAAATGTCTCCGCGATGTGGGTATATATAGGGGAAATGAGCATTTAATGTCGAAGGAAAACGGCGACGCTTGAGAATCGAGATGTAATTAATGCTTGGACCGAATCGGTCGATTAAGGGATAATAGAGATCGGAGATAGGAGATCGGCATGAGAGATCGGAATAGGAGCTAGGGAGGGATCGGAAGACAAAAAGAATAAGACAAATAACCGTCGCCGAATCGAGCCGAGGTAGTTAAAGCGTGGCGACGAGATCTCCACCGCACGCCTAAGAATCGCCCGCACGCAATGACAGTGCCGTGGTATGTCATGACAGTCCTGTACATCCCAATCTCCACCGTTGATCTCACTTGTAAGGATGAATTCGGAACCCTTGGATCAAAAGAGAAGATGACATTTCACTCTTAGCCCTCAGATCGTTCCGGACAAGAGGATTCAAGACCGTCAGATTAAAAGAGGAAAAGGACAAATATTCTGAGAAGCGATCTCAGCCATTTGTTTTGATTCTCTTTAATTCCTGAACATCCGATCATGTACTTCAAAATCTTGACCCTCCATCTCCCTCAAAATAAATCCTGACCCTTCATGGGGAGCACCCGATTCCTATAAATACCTGCATGAAAACTGCTCAAGGACGGACAAAAAATATAGACTAGAGGTCGCTATTATCGTGGAGGAACTCTGAAACTTCATTCGATTTGTTACTCATTGCTTTGTAGTGATTAAAAGACTTTTGAAACTAGTTTTCGAGTGTTTTCTTGAAAAGATTTTGAATCTTTGAACTCTACATTTCCAGTTTGTTCATTATCTGGTCATACTCTCATCATCTCTGCTTTCTTTTCCTCTGTTCAAGCTCAACTTCCTTCCACCTGGTTCTTACCTGGTTACCTTTTAGCTAAAGCATCTCTCGGTTTCACGACAGACATCAACTCTCAGGCTGATCAATCCGCCATCTTCATCACTATTTACCACCTCATAGTTATTTCAATACATTTGGCTCCTCACAGACATCAACTCTCGGGCTGATCAATCCGCCATCTTCATCACTATTTACCACCTCATAGTTATTTCAATACATTTGGCTCCTCACAGACATCAACTCTCAGGCTGATCAATCCGCCATCTTCATCACTATTTACCACCTCACAGTCATTTCAATATATTTGGCTCCTCACAGGTAAGAGTTCATGTTACTGTTTTATTAAGTATTTGCATTTACTTTTCGCACTTTCTTTGTTCTCTTTACGTACGCGGTTTACTCTAAGTTTATTCTAAGCAAAAAATCTCAAAGAACGTTACTCTCGAATTATCTCTTTAGTGATCGGTCCATCATTTCGTCAATTTTCGTCATTTCTGAATACGAGCTTTTAGCTCCTAGTAGCGTGTAAGTGGTCAGGCAAAATATAGGTATCTGCAACTTAAGGGTCTCTTTTAAAAGAGAGAACATGAATAACACGTCAGGAAGATAGCCAAACTATTAGGCTGACGTAAACAGCAATTCGGCAAGATGTCATAAAGCGAAATAGAACCAAAGTAAACATAACAGAATAGATCGGATGTTAATAGATATTGGTAAAATGACTACATGAAAAGGTCAGTGAATCAAGTCTAGTGTTCCCCGTTCAGCCACAGGGTATCCAGAAACCTTATCCCGGCATTTTTGAATGCCAGAATTCTTAGTTTTAGGTTCTTAGGACCCGTAGCTGTGGTTAAATTTTTAAAGGTCGGAAAAGTCTTTGTCCGAGTCCCGTCAAAATAGAAGAGGTCGGAAGAGTCCTTATCCTATCCTTGCCTAAAAGTTTTAAATCAACTCTTAAAGGAGATCGGAGGAGGATTCTTATCCGGTCTCCCTTCAAAATTTTGATAAACATTAAGTGGGATCGGAGGAGAGTTCTTATCCGGTCTCAACTCAAAACATTAATAAATAACTCTAAAAGAGATCGGAGGAGGGTTCTTATCCGGTCTCCCTTCAAATTTTAATAAACATTAAATAGGGATCGGAGGAGAGTTCTTATCCGGTCTCAACTCAAAACATTAATAAATAACTCTAAAAGAGATCGGAGGAGGGTTCTTATCCGGTCTCCCTTCAAATTTTAATAAACATTAAATAGGGATCGGAGGAGGGTTCTTATCCGGTCTCCCCTCAAAATTTTAATAAACAACTTAAAAGAGATCGGGGGGAGAGTTCTTATCCGATTCTCACACCCGTTCACTAAGGTTGTCTCATTTACTTATGTATCTGGGTGATCCAAATTTAGTGAAAAATCAAATATTCCTTCTACCAAAAGGATTAACATTGCCGCCTAAGCCCTCCTAACTAATTTATAAAGGACGCAGAATTAAATCTACTTACCCTTATTAAGGGACGAGGTGGGGTGCCTAACACCTTCCCCACCCGTTTACGGACCCCGAACTTAGAATCTCTGTTTTGAAGTGGTTTCATTTTTAATTTAACTTCTCAAATGGTTTTCCTTAGTTTCCCTCAAAACTAAGGTGGCGACTCCTCACTTTTTCCCACTTCGGTGAGTGATCGTCCAGGCGACCGCAAAATCCCATTGCGATAGAGTGCATGTATGATGATGTGAAGTTGGGCATGTAAATGGGCATGAATTGGTGATTGAATTGTTGTAAATTGAGTTGGACAAATTCTGTACTTGTTGGTGCACATTGAATGTAATTGTAAGCTGCCAAAATGACCTATAATATGTTATAAATTATGTTTAGGTTGTGGTACAACCAGAATTGGTTTGAAGGTTAAGTTTGGTGAGTGTTAAAAGTGATGCTTGATGTGTATGCAAGAATTTCAATAAGGCAGTTTGAGTTTTAGGCCTATAACTTTAATTGTGTGGCTCCAATTGGTATGAGACAAATTGGAGGTGAAACTAGGCACAAAATGTGCCAACTTTCATGAAGGAAGCTTGCCAAAATTCTGCTTGCAAGGTAGCTTGAAAAATGACTAAATCCGGATTAAGTGCAATTGAGGCCTGAAAACTGACCATTTGGGCAGTAGTTAGTTTTTAGGCCATAACTCACTCAAAACATGTCCAATTGACCTGAAATTTTAACCATGAATAGTTAAGACCCATATCTACAAGTCTTGTGAAGACACCAAAGCCCAGAAATGACCATAAGTAAGTCAAACAGCTTGCACAAGTTCCGGTCCAAAAACTGGCCGAACCTAAAATGACCTAAAGTGACCTAAAATGACCAATTTTGGTGCAATTTGACCAGCAATAGTAAAATGACCATAACTTGGTCTACATAACTCAGAATGACCTGAAATTTTTCCCCGCGTGCAATAAGACATAGATCTACAAGTTTGTAGTTTTGACCGAAACCCAAAAACTGAGGGAACTAGGTCGTCCGGCTAGGTCAAACTAGTATCCCGGAATCCAGTAAATTGCAAGAAAATGCAGTATACACGGAACTGAAATTGGTAACATGTACCAACCCTAAAATACTATCGAATGTGACATATTAATAACATTAAAACCTAAATTACCTAGAATGTACCAAGGGTCGACATAGTAGGTTGACTAAGCGAATAAATGAATTCAGTGAATTAATTATCAAGCATTATCCTTAGAGACAGTTTAAATGAATACTGAAACACTTCAAATTGTGTTTCTCAGTTAGCAAAGACTCAGGGAGGGGAAGGAAACACTGAGTCAGAGCCAAGAGACAGTTATCAGAGGTTTGTGCACAATAAGTATTTCTTTTGAATTTTTCAATTGAAATAAATTACGATTATTTATATGTTATTGTCTTAAATTGTGTTTGTGCACAATAATTTTGACTTCTCATTTTCTACTTAAAAATTTAATTCAACATTATAGTTTTAAATTGTGTCCGTGCACAATACTTTTATATTCACTGCTTTTACTAGCAAATTTATTTGGAGAAATGAGTTATGAATAATTTTTGATTGCTTTGTTTTTGGGAATATTATTTGGAACTTATTGTGTTGTCAACTTTGCAAATGGAAATTTTGAGATAAAATGTGATTATGGTTTGTATGAAATATTGTGATTTGAAATTATTTTGATTCACACTTGGCATGACACTGTTACTATGTTCCTCCTCCATTTATGGGGTGAGTGTGATATTCCTCCCTCTTTGACTTATTAGTCTGGGGTGAGTGTGATTATGTTCCTCCCTCTTTGACTTGCCAGTCTGAGGTGAGTGTGGATGAGTACTCATTATTCAGCTAGCTTCCTCCCTCATAGATTTCGATTATTGGGGTGAGTGTGTCTTGTCGTGGTGTACAACACGGCATCTGTGGAAAAATTGTGTCATGGCCTAAATTGTAACACCCTCCCGGTAACCACTCCGTACATCCTACTGTTCCGGTGACCGGTGTCGGTCCGGACAGCTAGAACATCCGGAAAAATATTTAAACTAAAGTCAGGAACCATAATTAACTCAAATATTAATAAGAAACACTTAGTAAAAATTTTAGAAATAAAATACAACCAAGCAAAACGAACCGGTGCCCAAGCGATGGGTAATCGAAGGGAAGTTGCGGTTCTCGCAACGAGGAGCCCTAGACCCGGGGGAAAAATTATAAAATAATTTTTGGGACTCCAGAGAAGGGTAATTGAGGTTCCCATGGCATTAGAATGCCAAGAAAATACCTAGAAAAATTTTTCAATCTGTACAGACAATTTTGACCCGTTAAGCCAAACGGAGGGCATTTTGGTCATTTCGCCTTCAGAGGTGATTTTTGGCCGACTTTTCCAGTTGAGTAAATAATTAATATGATATAAAATATTAATTAATGTTGATGAAAAGTTTATTAAAAATGAGAAATGAAAATAAGAAAATAAAAGTAAGAAGAAAAGTAAGTAAATGGGAATTATGATATCATTAAGAAAAACTATGACCAATCAAAATTTAGCCATTATTTGACTAACTAATAAAGAGATAAAAGAAGACCTAAACAATTAAAAAACCAGCTGCTTTCTTCTTCTTCTTCTTCCTTAAAAACGTGATCCTCTCTTCTTCCTCCCTCCATGAAATTTTCTTTCATTACCTCCATTTCCCATGAGTTTCCACCACTAAACCCTAACCCCTTTCTTTAAACCTTGACCATATCACTTGGAGAAGTTTTTGGCAGTCAAGGAAAGGAAGAAAAGTGAGGTTTAGGGCTTTGGAAATTCTGCCCAAAAAAGGTTAGTGCATTTATACCCATTAAACTCTTTATTTCCATGATTTTGGACTTGAACTTAGTAAGATTTGTAGTTTAAATGAACAAAAAACCTATGGGTATGAACACTTCAATTTCAGCAGCCCTAAGAAGAAACAATAAGGGAGTGTTTTGAATGTTTTTTTAATGGACTTAGCATGAGTTGGAGATTGTATTTAAGTTATATATTTACATAGATGTTGAACTAGGGTGCTAATGGAGGGTTATGGGTAAATTGCCTTGGATACTAGGGTTTTGAAGCATGAAAAAGTGACTTGGCTGACCAACCTATTAAAGAACATTCTAATGGTCAATAAGTGACCATTTTGGATATGTTGACCATAAATGGGACTGAAAAATGGTGGGGCAAAGTCAAGGTATAAACTGCCCTATGACAGCAGCATAGGGACTGAAAATTCAGTCCCTTTGCACTGCCATAACTTGGGCTGTGTTAGTCCAATTGGTGTTTGGCCAATTGGACATGAAACTAGGCTTATAATGGCACATTTTTGCTGAAGAAACCATGCCCAAAAGACCAAATCAAGAGGACCAAAACTTGGCCCCAATCCGGATACCCTGCACTGAATTCTGCAGAATTGACAAAATGAACAGTAACTGTTCATTTGGCCATAACTCACTGTAGATTTGGTCAATTGGCCTGAAATTTTTACAGCAACAAGTTAAGACATAGACAAACAACTTTCATGAAGTAACCTACCCCAAATTATGGCCAGAACCCATCCAACCAAGTGACTATAGTTACTGTTCATGCACTGTAGATATGGTAAATCTGCAGATTTGGCAATCCGGCCAGCTTGGGTTTTTGGGCCATATCTGGAGCTACAAAACTCCAAATGGAGTGATTCAAAAAAAGAAATTTAACTAGACAAAATAAGGAACAACTTTCATGTTTTACATTTCTTCAAATTCCAACAGTAACAGTGTCCAATGGAACAGTGAAGTTGACTCACCAAAACTGAAAATTCTGCTTGTGTGGGTTACACTTTGAAATGGTATTAACACTTAATGCCAACAAGTTTTAAACACCAAATGTGGTATGTTGGGAGTGCCAAAGGCAATGTACACATTTTTATTCCAAAAGTCAACATTTTTGTTGACCAATGATGAATAGTGACACCAAAAAAGTTGAAATTCACAAATTGACAAATTTAAGAGTTTCAAATGCCCTAGTATACCTAACAAGATTGGTTTGGATAGTTTGGCATGCCAATAGGATTCAGTTAGCAGTACTGCACATGGCAAAAATGCCATTCTGTGATTTCATGGCTTTTAGCCATTCTGACTTTGCATTGAGACTTGGCCTTGTGCCTGATATTATTTACAGCTTGTTAGTCGCTCATTGCACACCAGAGATGCATATGTGACCGATGGTGTGTGACGGCCCGAGGTACTAGGTACCCAAAGTGCGGTTACCCGTTATCCGATGCGTCTAGTGTAGGTTACTTGGGGCAACCAAATGAATAAAAGTGAACAACGTTAATGAAACAATGAATATATCAATACCAAACAAAGAAAGCATACACATTCTATACACATTTATTTTCTTGCTATTTTCTTTTATTATATTATTGCACCACTAAGCATTATTGCTTAGCGCGTTGCTTTTGCCACGCGTAGGTACTGGAGATCCCGATCGCGAGCCCAGTAGACCACGTGACATCGGGTGAGTCCATCCGCAGCTTCGCTGTCCGTGTCACCTCGTCACCTGCAGTGCATTGGTAGGACACTAGATGTCATTTTGTCATTTTGTAATTAACTTTTTATTTTCTCATATGTATTTGGGATTTATGTAATGTATTTTGAGGTTCATGTAAATAATAAAGATTTATGGTCATGGATGGTATTAATTTGAGTATTTATTGGTTGTTTATATATGAGAACCCTAAGAAAGGGATGTTTTGAGAAATGAAAAGGTTGTTGAGACCTGAAATTGACAAATTATTGAGATATTGATATTGAGTTTTGTTGATGATATTGGAGTTGAGAATGAATGAAATTGTATATTGGAAGTGTTTTTAACAGGTTCCGAAGAACTATTTTCTCCATTTTTAGCCGGTACTCTGCCGGATTTTCTTTAAAATTTTCGGAACCTTAAATGAATGATACTTTTGATAAATGGTTTAAATAAATTGTATTTCATAAATTATATGCAAAAGCATGATATAAATTAATTGAGGAATATTAGAGTGTGCCGGTACACCGTGTGGCATTATTTACTCGGGCATACTGTACACGGGTAAGGGGTGTCACAGTTAGTGGTATCAGAGCACGGTTTAGGTGTTTCTGGGCCTAGATTGAGTCCATACCATGCATTGCATTTGTAAGAGTCGAGGTGACCCTAACGCAGATCTGTTTATCTTTCTTATTTTGAATAGGATATGGATCCTTCATCTTAGAGAGCCGTTGAGGAGGAAGTGGAGAGTCATGCTCCACCTGCAGCAGCTGAGACTGGGGGCATGAGAGAATCTGCTCCGCCACCAAGCGAGCCTGCCACCTCCACAGGCCATGTTCCAACAAATGGCCGACTTCTTTAGACAAATGGCCAGGGTAATGCCAGCACCACCACCACCACCACCACCAGCTCCACAACCAAAATCACACCTGGAAAGGCTAAGAAAATTTGGGGCAGTGGATTTCTATGGCAAGAGAGAAGATGACTCTGTTGCAGCCGAGAATTAGTTGAACAGAACAGGCAGAGTCCTAAAACAACTCCACTGCACTCCAGAGAAAAACCTGGAAGCTGCCATATCTTTGCTGCAAGACGATGCATATGAGTGGTGGGACACTGTGTCCAGTGAAGTGCAGCCAAAAGCTGTAACTTGGGATTTCTTTCTCTCTGAATTCAAGAAGAAGTATGTGGGTACTGTATATTTGGAAGAGAGAAGAAAGGAATTCATTAACCTGAGGCAGAGACAGTTGTCAGTGGCTGAATATGAGAAGGAATTCATAAGATTAAGCGGTTATGGAAGGGAGATAGTCCCTAATGAAGCTGAAAGGTGCAAGAGATTTGAAGAGGGACTAAATGATAACATCAAGATCCAGCTCACTACCTTGGGAATCACAGAATTTACCAAATTAGTGGAAGCGGCAATAAAGGTTGAAAAAGTAAGAATTAGTGAGTGGACTAGAAGAGAGAGAGACAGAAGAGGGACCGGTCGTCGAGTTCAGCTCCTGCATCAGGGAAGAAGTTCAAGGGTCCTCCTGCACAAAGTTCAGCTCACCACGTGGTCGTGGTCACCTCGGGGCCTGGACCACAGTTCACCCCTAGGAGAGGTCAATCCACACCATCAGTGGGCAGCTCTCCAGGGATGGGGTTCAGGGGACCAGCCCCAGCATCTTCTGCGTGTCCACACTGTCAGAAATGGCATAAGGGGGAGTGTTGGAGAGTGACTGGTGCTTGCTTGAGATGTGGGTCGACAGAACATCAACTGAGGAACTACCCACGCAGAACTATTATAGCTGCTCCGACACAAGCGCATGCACCGCTCTGCACCACCAAGGGGTAGAAGGTCCGTAAATCCGGCCGTGGGACCATCTCAGAGGCCTACATCTGAGCCAGCAGAGAGGCCAGATAATAGACCACCTGCCAGAAATTATGCCTGAGAGCTCAGGAGGAGCAAGATGCCCCGGATGTCATCAGGGGTACGTTCTCCCTTTACAATACTCCTGTGCATGCATTGGTGGATCCAGGATCCACTCATTCCTATATTTGCATCAACTTACCCATAGAAAGGGGGATACTAGTAGGGGAGAGTGACCAAGACATTCTGGTCACTAATCCATTGGGCCACAGTGTAGTGGTGAATAAGGTATACAAAGGTTGCCCGTTAAGGATTCAAGGGTATGAATTCTTGGCAGACCTAATTGAGTTGCCCTTCCATGAGTTTGACGTGATATTGGGAATGGATTGGTTGTCACGTCATCAGGCAATAGTTGATTGCAAATTGAAGAGAATTTCTCTAAAAACTTCAGAGGGTAATGAGATCACAGTTGTGGGGGAAAGGACAGATTTCTTGTCCAATGTCATCTCAGCCACAGTTGCAAGAAGAATGATGAGAAAAGGCTGTGAAGCCTACCTAGCACATGTGGTTGATACTAGGCAGGCTAAGCCAAACCTGAGTGACATACCCACAGTGAGAGACTTCCCAGAGGTATTTCCTGAAGAATTGCCTGGTTTGCCACCAGAAAGGGAAGTTGAATTTGCTATTGAGACACTGCCGGCACAAAGACCTATTTCCATTGCTCCTTATAGGATGGCACCCACGGAATTGAGGGAGTTGAAAACTCAATTGCAAGAGTTGCTTGATAAGGGGTTCATACGCCCCAGTGTGTCACCATGGGGAGCTCCAGTGCTATTTGTGAAAAAGAAGGATGGGACATTGAGACTATGCATCGATTACCAGCAGTTGAATAAAGTGACTGTGAAGAACAAATATCCGTTGCCCAGGATTGATGATCTGTTTGATTAGTTGAAAGGAGCAGGAGTATTTTCTAAGATTGATCTCAGATCAGGGTATCATCAGCTGAGGGTGAAGGATGTAGATGTGCCAAAGACTGCATTCAGGACCCGATATGGGCATTATGAGTTCTTAGTGATGCCCTTTGGCTTAACAAATGCACCAGCGGTATTCATGGACCTTATGAACCGTATCTTCCACCCACACCTAGATCGGTTCGTAGTGGTCTTTATTGATGATATTTTGGTGTATTCCAAGACCAGGGAAGAACATGATGAGCATTTGAGGATTGTTCTGCAAACCCTGAGAGAAAAAAAGCTGTATGCTAAGTTGTCCAAGTGTGACTTTTGGCTGAATGAGATTGCATTCCTTGGACACATAGTGTCAGCTGATGGGATTAGGGTGGATCCCAAGAAAATAGAAGCAGTGATGGAATGGAAGCCTCCCAGGAACACAACTGAGGTCAGAAGCTTCTTGGGGCTAGCAGGGTATTACAGAAGATTTGTGAAGGGATTTTCCCTAATAGCTGCTCCAATGACCAAGTTGTTATACAAGAATGTCATATTTGACTGGAATGACAAATGTCAGACCAGTTTTGAGAGGTTGAAGGCTATGTTGACAAAGGCACCAGTGTTAACACAGCCAGTGTCAGGAAAGGACTTTGTGGTCTACAGTGATGCCTCTCATAATGGGTTAGGTTGTGTATTGATGCAAGAGGGGAAAGTGATCGCTTATGCTTCCAGACAGCTAAGGCCACATGAACAGAACTACCCTACCCATGATCTAGAGCTTGCAGCAATTATCTTCGCACTGAAGATATGGAGGCATTATTTGTATGGTGAAAAGTGCTACGTTTACACACACCACAAGAGCCTGAAATATTTGCCAACCCAGAAGGAGCTCAACCTTAGACAGAGGCGATGGATTGAGTTCCTGAAGGACTATGACTGTGTAATTGATTACCATCCTGGGAAGGCAAATGTAGTTGCTGATGCTTTGAGCAGAAAGTCCATGACAGCCTTGAGATCATTGAATGCCCGTCTATCTTTGGTTCGTGATGGAGCTATCTTGGCTGAGTTGCAAGTGAGGCCAAACCTGCTACAGCAGATTTTAGATGGGCAGAAGGTAGATGAGAAGCTAATGGCTATTGTGAGTAAAATCCCAGAGGGAAAAGCAACTGACTATGGGGTGAAAGCTGATGCGTGTCTGTACTACAAAGAAAGACTGTGTGTACCAGATGATGGGGAATTGAAAGCCAATATTCTAAAAGAGGCACACACTAGTGTATATGCTATGCACCCAGGAAGTACAAAGATGCATCATGATCTGAGGCTCCAATATTGGTGGCCTGGTATGAAGAAGGACATAGCTCACTACGTGACTAAATGTTTGACATGTCAGCAAGTCAAGGCAGAACATCAAGTTCCATCAGGTTTGCTACAGCCTATACGCATACCAGAATGGAAATGGGATCGGGTCACCATGGATTTTGTAAGTGGGCTACCTCTCACCCGGAAGAAACATGATGCAGCATGGGTGATAGTTGATAGATTGACGAAGTCAGCACACTTTCTCGCCGATTAGACCGACTACTCACTAGAGAGGTTAGCAGAATTGTATATCAGTGAGATAGTTAGACTGCATGGAATTCCACTTTCCATCATATCTGATCGAGACCCAAGGTTTACATCGAGATTCTGGAAGAAGTTGCATGAATCCTTGGGTACACAACTCCATTTCAGCACAGCTTTCCATCCTCAGACGGATGGGCAATCCGAAAGAGTAATCCAGGTAAACAATTGAAACCCATGAAATTGATACAAATATTGAATTGAAATGATAACAATAACGTGAAATACTTGTCAGGTCCTTGAGGATATGCTGAGGAGTTGTGTCATTGAGTTTGAGGGAAGTTGGGATAGATATCTTCCACTGGCAGAATTCGCATACAACAATAGCTACCAAGCTAGTATCCAAATGGCTCCGTATGAAGCACTGTATGGGAGAAAATGTAGAACTCCAGTGTGCTGGACTGAATTGGGCGAAGATAAACTGGTAGGGCCAGACCTGGTGAAACAGACTGAGGACAAAGTAAAATTGATCAAAGCCAACTTGAAGGTTGCCTCAGACAGACAGAAATCTTATGCCGACCTGAAGAGAAAAGAAATAGAATATGTGGTTGGCGACAAGGTGTTCCTCAAGGTGTCACCATGGAAGAAAGTATTGAGGTTTGGAAGGAAAGGTAAGTTAAGCCCTAGGTTCATTGGCCCATATGAAGTCATTGAACGTGTGGGTCCAGTAGCCTATAGGCTAGCTTTACCACCAGAGCTGGACAAGATCCATAATGTGTTTCACGTATCCATGCTCAGGAGATACTCAGATCCTTCACATGTCATCTCCAGAGAAGAAATTGAAATACGGCCGGATTTGACATATGAAGAAGAACCTCTACGGATCTTGGCTCGGGAAGTAAAAGAGTTGAGAAACAAGCAAATTCCATTGGTGAAAGTGCTTTGGAGGCACCACAACACCGAGGAGGCAACTTGGGAAAGTGAAGAGTCGATGAGGCAACAGTTCCCTCAACTGTTTGCATCAGGTAAATTTCGAGGACGAAATTTAAATTAAAGGAAGAGTTGTAACACCCTCCCAGAACCACTCCATACATCCTACTGCTCCTGATCCAGTGTCGGTCCCATGACTAGAACGTCCGAAAAAATATTTCAACTAAAGTCAGGAACCATAATTAACTCAAATATTAATAAGAAACACTTAGTAAAAATTTTAGAAATAAAATACAACCAAGCAAAATGAGCCGATGCCCAAGCGATGGGTAATCGGAGGGAAGTTGCGGTTCTCGCAACGAGGAGCCCTAGACCCGGGGGAAAAATTATAAAATAATTTTTGGACTCCAGAGAAGGGTAATTGAGGTTCCCATGGCATTAGAATGCCAAGAAAATACCTAGAAAAATTTTTCAATCGGTACTGACAATTTTGACCCGTTAAGCCAAACAGAGGGCATTTTGGTCATTTCGCCTTCAGAGGTGATTTTTGGCCGACTTGTCTAGTTGAGTAAATAATTAATATGACATAAAATATGAATTAATGTTGATGAAAAATTTATTAAAAATGAGAAATGAAAATAAGAAAACAAAAGTAAGAAGAAAAGTAAGTAAATGGGAATTATGATGTCATTAAGAAAAACTATGACCAATCAAAATTTAGCCATTATTTGACTAACTAATAAAGAGATAAAAGAAGACCTAAACAATTAAAAAACCAGCTGCTTTCTTCTTCTTCTTCTTCCTTAAAAACGTGATCCTCTCTTCTTCCTCCCTCCATGAAATTTTCTTTCATTACCTCCATTTCCCATGAGTTTCCACCACTAAACCCTAACCCCTTTCATTAAACCTTGACCATATCACTTGGAGAAGTTTTGGGCAGCCAAGGAAAGGAAGAAAAGTGAGGTTTAGGGCTTTGGAAATTCTGCCCAAACAAGGTTAGTGCATTTATACCCATTAAACTCTTTATTTCCATGATTTTGGACTTGAACTTAGTAAGATTTGTAGTTTAAATGAACAAAAAACCTATGGGTATGAACACTTCAATTTCGGCAGCCCTAAGAAGAAACAATAAGGGAGTGTTTTGAATGTTTTTTTAATGGACTTAGCATGAGTTGGAGATTGTATTTAAGTTATATATTTACATAGATGTTGAACTAGGGTGCTAATGGAGGGTTATGGGTAAATTGCCTTGGATACTAGGGTTTTGAAGCATGAAAAAGTGACTTGGCTGACCAACCTATTAAAGAACACTCTAATGGTCAATAAGTGACCATTTTGGATATGTTGACCATAAATGGGACTGAAAAATGGTGGGGCAAAGTCAAGGTATAAACTGCCCTATGACAGCAGCATAGGGACTGAAAATTCAGTCCCTTTGCACTGCCATAACTTGGGCTGTGTTAGTCCAATTGGTGTTTGGCCAATTGGACTTGAAACTAGGCTTATAATGGCACATTTTTTCTGAAGAAACCATTCCCAAAAGACCAAAGCAAGAGGACCAAAACTTGGCCCCAATCCAGATACCCTGCACTGAATTCTGCAGAATTGACCAAATGAACAGTAACTGTTCATTTGGCCATAACTCACTGTAGATTTGGTCAATTGGCCTGAAAGTTTTACAGCAACAAGTTAAGACATAGACAAACAACTTTCATGAAGGAACCTACCCCAAATTATGGCCAGAACCTATCCAACCAAGTGACTTTAGTTACTGTTCATGCACTGTAGATATGGTAAATCTGCAGATTTGGCAATCCGGCCAGCTTTGGTTTTTGGGCCATATCTGGAGCTACAAAACTCCAAATGGAGTGATTCAAAAAAAGAAATTCAACTAGACAAAATAAGGAACAACTTTCATGTTTTACATTTCTTCAAATTCCAACAGTAACAGTGTCCAATGGAACAATGAAATTGACTCACCAAAACTGAAAATTCTGCTTGTGTGGGTTACACTTTGAAATGGTATTAACACTTAATGCCAACAAGTTTTAAACACCAAATGTGGTATGTTGGGAGTGCCAAAGGCAATGTACACATTTTTATTCCAAAAGTCAACATTTTTGTTGACCAATGATGAATAGTGACACCAAAAAAGTTGAAATTCACAAATTGACAAATTTAAGAGTTTCAAATGCCCTAGTATACCTAACAAGATTAGTTTGGATAGTTTGGCATGCCAATAGGGTTCAGTTAGCAGTACTGCACATGGCAAAAATGCCATTCTGTGATTTCATGGCTTTTAGCCATTCTGACTTTGCATTGAGACTTGGCCTTGTGCCTGATATTATTTACAGCTTGTTAGTCGCTCTGCTGCACACCGGAGATGCATATGTGACCGATGGTGTGACGCCCGAGGTACTAGGTACCCAAAGGCCGGTTACCCGTTATCCATCCGATGCCTAGTGTAGGTTACTTGGGGCAACCAAATGAATAAAAGTGAACAACATTAATGAAACAATGAATATATCAATACCAAACAAAGAAAGCATACACATTCTATGCACATTTATTTTCTTGCTATTTTCTTTTATTATATTATTGCACCACTAAGCATTATTGCTTAGCACATTGCTTTTGCCACGCGTAGGTACTGGAGATCCCGATCGCGAGCCCAGAGACCACAGATCGGGTGAGTCCATCCTGCAGCTTCGCTGTCCGTGTCACCTCGTCACTGCGATTGCATTGGTAGGACACTAGATGTCATTTTGTCATTTTGTAATTAACTTTTTATTTTCTCATATGTATTTGGGATTTATGTAATGTATTTTGAGGTTCATGTAAATAATAAAGATTTATGGTCATGGATGGTATTAATTTGAGTATTTATTGGTTGTTTATATATGAGAACCCTGAGAAAGGGATGTTTTGAGAAATGAAAAGGTTGTTGAGACCTGAAATTGACAAATTATTGAGATATTGATATTGAGTTTTGTTGATGATATTGGAGTTGAGAATGAATGAATTTGTATATTGGAAGTGTTTTTAACAGGTTCCGAAGAATTGTTTTCTCCATTTTTAGCCGGTACTCCGCCGGATTTTCTTTAAAATTTTCGGAACCTTAAATGAATGATACTTTTGATAAATGGTTTAAATAAATTGTATTTCATAAATTATATGTAAAAGCATGATATAAATTAATTGAGGAATATTAGAGTGTGCCGGTACACCGTGTGGCATTATTTACTCGGGAATACTGTACACGGGTAAGGGGTATCACATAAATTGTGTTATCAATTGGCAAAATTGTATTATTCAGTTATTTGATCGAATTGTATTATTGATTTGCAAAACGATATTATTCAGTTATTTGATCGAATTGTGTTATTGATTTGCAAAATGATATTATTCAGTTATTTGATCGAATTGTGTTATTGATTTGCAAAACGATATTATTCAGTTATTTGATCGAATTGTGTTATTGATTTGCAAAACGGTATTATTCAGTTATTTGATCGAATTGTGTTATTGATTTGCAAAACGGCATTATTCAATTACTTGATCAAATTTGTGTTAGGTGAATTTTGTAAATTGTGAAATGGAATTGTGAATCATTTGATTTGTGAACTGTCAATAAAAGATTTATATATCGCATTTCAAATTGTTATTGTGCACCACTGAGTAAATTTTACTCAGCGATAGCTTTTCATTGCTGTCGTAGGTAGACAGACTGACAGGGCCGCAGACTAGGCTGCTAGTAGTACTACATTGAGAGATCATCGGGTATATTGAGTATACCACATTTTGCATTTTGTACTGTAATGTATGTTCACTGTATGTATATATTGTTCTTGGTTTTGAGCAGTTGTAAAATAAAATTGTACTTTAAAGTTGTAAAATAAATTATGAGTTATTTTGACTTGTAAAAATTGTATTATATTTCTTGTATCTCAGTCTTTGAAAAATTACTATGGATTTGAGTTGAGAAATATGTTGTGTTGAGAAACATTTTGGAGTTGAGATTTGGAAATATATATTGAAGTGCTTTTTACAGGTTTTTTATGAAGAACTGTTTTATCCAAAATACAGATGGCACTCAGCCAAAATTTTTATAGAAATTCCAAATAATTCAAATGTGTTAGTTTTATCACTTCAGTTCAAAAAGGTTTTTAACACCTGTGAATAGTGCTCACCACTGTAAAAGAAGTAAGAAAAGTTTTTAAAATCCCTTGTAGTGTATTTAATGGGTTATTAGTAGACGGAGTTGGTAATTCAATAGGTATACTACGGGATCATGTTATGCTTTACAGAGGGGTAGGGTGTGACACCAATTGGTATGAGACCAATTGGAGGTAAAACTAGGCACAAAATATGCCAACTTTCATGAAGGAAGCTTGCCAAAATTCTGTTAGTAGTATGCCCTAGAGCATATCATTTAGTATGTATCTTGTACATATTTTTAATAATAAAAGGCATTTCCACTTTTCCGTTTACATAATATATTTATGTGTAATAGAAAAGGTCCATTGATATTTTGTTAGAAATATTATTCTTAAGTTGTTAAGAATATGAGTGACAATATTTCTAGCACAAAGTATCATAAATAGGTTCACAATCGAGGATACTTCATAATAAGGACATGACTTATCCAGAAAGATTGTATTCATGTTTGTTCCCAAGTTATTTATATGAGATGTAAATAAGATGGAATGGTGAGTCTCATGCCATATAACAAACATGATAGGCACTTATAAATGATAAGTAGGCCGAACCAGTGACACTTATGACAAGCACATGGAGTTTACTCTTGTCAATGTTTTGTCATAAATCATATCAATGCATATAATCTTTAGACTGAGATAGCAGTTATCTTGTATATAGGTAGTTTGAGTTTGATATCGCTTTCATACTTGTACTGTGTATGGGTATATGGGCATGTGTTGGCTCCTACTAGTTATATATGGAGGTAGGTGTTGATCAAGATGGAATCTGTTCCTCTAAGTAAATAGAGATAAAATCCTATGTTCATTTAATTGTTCTTGATGTTTCAAGTTCCTGGCCAGGACAGATAGATTTATTCAGAAAAGAGTTTCTGATGAGAAAAATCTTTAAATCAAGAACTGGAATTAAAAGAGAACATAATATTCATAGCAAATGGAGTTTGACATAAACCATGACTCCAGCTTGAGTTGGGATTTTGTAACAGAGAGATTCTAGTGCATGGTAACATATGATTATAGGTTCATTTAAGGTAAACCTTATTACTAATTGGGTGGCCATAGCATGCTATGCTAGGTGTTAACCATGGTCTATGAGGTTCATAAAATGATTTAGAGAAATCATTTATGGTAAGAAAGAGTTCTGATGATATTAAGAGTTGATATCATGTCTCATTGCCAATTAGTGATGAGCCAAGTAAGTCACACACATACACAAGTTATCACCTATTTAAATATGATTTAATTAATTAATTAAAGAGTTTAATTGATTAATTAAATAGATTTGGTTTGCAATAAAATTGCAAAGTCCCTAGCATGACTTGAAACCAAATCTAGATTATTGGATGTGTAGTATAAATTAAATTTATATTTAAAGTGTTTAAATATGAATTTAATTGATGAGAAATTAATTAATAGAGATTAATTAATTAATTTATATTTGATATAAATTAATTAGAAGAAGAAAATAATTATTTTGGGTTAAGAACTCAAAATTAAGACACAGGGGCATTTTGGTCATTTTGCAGTGTGACACGTGGCACCATGAGATGGTGACACATGGCATAACACATAAGCTTGCCAAATATTTTTAATCATGTAAGATGATTAAAATCAAGATTAAATATAGGTTTGACACTTGGCACAATGTGATTGAGTCACTTAAACCTAGAGCTAATCAAAAGGTGACATGTGGCTAGGGTTTAATGTGTTAACCTAGCTATTTAAGTGTGGTTATGAAAAGAAAACAGAACCAGCAGCCTCTCCTCTCTTATGTCACGCCACTTTGAGCCTCTCCAGCTATTTCTCTTCATCTCTCATCAATTCAAAGAGATTAGCCATCAATCTCTTGAATTAAAAACACTAGAAATTGTTTCTAGTGTCCTGTTTGCATCTCTAATCTCTTAAAAGGCAGAACTTGAATTTTTAATTAATAGAAAAGGCTTTAGAAGCTGTTCAAGGGCTGCCATAGGTGTTCTTGGTGTGGACAAGCTAGAGGGACAACATCTGGTGTCCTGAAGACGAATATCAAAGGCGCAGACACGCTGCAGCACATCAAGAGGTTAGTGTAATCGTTCTTGATTTAATCTAGGGTTCTAAAATTAATCTGATTAATTTTAAAATCTTAAATGGAAAATACAGATCCAAAAACATATTAAAAGAGTTTTAATATGTTGTTTATCATTGAAATCAAATAGATAAAAATAAATCTTGCATGGTGCATGTGACCCTAGGTGAAAATTTTTGAATTCAATGGTATAATCTTGTGTTTTTCACGCTCCCGTTCCTTCAATTGGTATCAGAGCCACTATATTTGCCATTTGGATTGTTGATTATATAATTTAATTGTGTGTTTGATCATGAGATCAAGAGATTCATTGCTGGTTGGATCATGAGATGTGGCGTCACACATGGAGAAGCCACCATTGGTGGCGGCAACAATGGTTCCATGGGTGATTCAAGGTTTGGCTTTTAATTCTGCAATTGTTGTATGATCTAAGGCCTATTCTTTGACTAATTAAAGTTTTTAATTAGTTGTTTTAATCACACAATTAAATTATGATTCAAATCAGAATTTTAAAAAATGTTTGAATGTGATTCAAATCTGAATTTTAAAAGTTGTTTGAATGAGATTCAAATCTGAATTTTTAAAGTTGTTTGAATCATATTTAAATCTGATTTTTTAAAATTGATTCAATAAAATTCAGATCTGATTTTTTAAAAAATATTTGAATGTGATTCAAATCTGATTTTTAAAAAAATGTTTGAATGTGATTCAAATCTGAATTTTTGAAGTTGTTTGAATGTGATTCAAATCTGAATTTTTAAATTTGTTTGAATGAGATTCAAATCTGAATTTTTAAATTTATTTGAATCATATTCAAATCTGGAATTTTAAGTTGAATATGAGATATTCAATTTAATTTAAGAATGTATGTTTTATTTAATTGTTAAATAGTGATATGCATGATGGATGATCATGGACTATAAAAGACCAATGTGATTGGATTTATTTCTTTTATGTTTCTTTGGGATTGTAAATTAATTAATTTATTTTAATTTATTTTGGGCATGTATTATTAAGTTTGTAATATTTTTGGGTTGTAATTTCATTTATTTAAGTTCTTGTAAATTCGCCTTGGTATGCCAAGGATTACTATGTAATATTGGATTGCAAGAAGTTCAAGGAGGTCAAGAGCATTGGTGGGACCAGTGGGAGGAATTCAATATCAAGTGTTGATTATGTACTCCTTCAGCAACTCTTGTAAAATGAATGAATGAAATGCACCTAGGAATGCCCTGATTCAATTCTTGGTGGCTCTGAATTGAATCCCTTAGAAAGTCCATGATCATACCATATTTACTGCTTATCCATGAATGCATGAGATGTATGGGAATGTATGCAATTATATGATATATGCATGCTAAATGGATAATGTGCAAAGTGAGACCTTAATAGTAATTAGGTTGGCTATAAAATCTTCCAAACAAATGATTAAGTTGGAAATGCTATAATTAAAGTAATTATAACATAAGCCCTCCATTGGGGCAATTATTTTAAGAAATTTTAAATAGTTGCATGAGATGCAATTAATTTAAGAGATTTTCTTAAGAATAATTGTTAAGCATGAGATGTTGTAAATATGTAAATGGTTTGGTGGCCAATATTGGATGTACCTGAGGACATTAAAATTATTTGCATAATTATTGGCTCAATGGGATCAACTTAACTAATGCAAGATAAGTCAATATTGGATGTACCTGAGATTTTGAGCATAAGGGGCTAGTAAAGGATTGAACCTCACATGAGATGTGATGGGCAAGGAGTTGCTCACTTATAGTTTATTGTAATTCCAATAATGGATGTAGCTGAGGATGATCAATAGAATTATAAGAATTCAATCACCCACTAGAAATCCATCCAACTAGGATTTCCGTTTTCTACTTTGGAAGTGTAGGATTCGCTAAGTTAGTGGGAGGACCAATTTGATTAAAAGACCATAATCATTTTGGTTAATTACATGATACATTTATTAATTAATCTGGTTAATTTCTGCAGCTAATTTTCTCGATAAAAATGAGCACAAAACAACCACCACCATCCAATATCCTTGCAAGCATACTTGATCACAACAGTTGATGTGACCTAATCATGCGATTGGCTAAGAAATTTGAAACTTGTCCTGAATCTTGAACATATAGGATATGTTCTAGATTCAAATGTTCCTGGTCCCTTACCTCCAGAGGCCACACAAGAGGAACATGATACTTTGGACAAGTGGAAGGAGCATGATATGAGAGCTAAGTGTTACATGCTTGCTTCCATGAGTAATGAGTTACAGAAGCAACATGATAACATGCAGAGTGCTAGTGAGATCCTCCTTAACCTACAAGATTTGTATGGTGAGCACAAGCAGAATGCTAGGTATGAGATATCTAGACGCTTATTCCGTATGAGGATGTCCGAGGGATGTAATGTTGGGGATCATGTCCACAAGATGATTCGGCTGATTGAGCAGTTGGAACATCTTGACTTCAACATGGATTTCCAACTACAAACGGATTTGATCCTTCAGTCCCTTCCTGAGTCTTTTGGGAATTTTGTGACAAATTTCCATATGACTAAACAGGAATGCACCTTAGCTGAATTACTCAACATGCTGGTTATTGCCCAAAAGAATATGCTGTGCAATAAAGGAAAAGAGGTAGCTTTGTTGCATCTTCTTCTTCCGGAAAGTCCAACAAGAAGAAGGGCAATAAGAAAAAGAAACCTCAGATTCTGGTCCTTCCAAGAAAATAGCTAAATGTAAAAGGAAGACTAAAGTCGATGGAGGCAAAGGAAAGTGTTTCCACCGCCAAAAGGATGGGCACTGGAAAAGGAACCGCCTGCAGTATCTTGCTTCTCTGAAGGACAAGAAGGATACACCTTCGGAAGGTATGTCCATATCTTGTTATTTAGATTCTGATGATACTTATAGTTCATCTACAGCTTGGGTTTTAGATACTCGTGCCAGTTCTCATATTTCTAATGATATGCAGGAACTAGCAAACAGTAGCAGCTTGCGTTCTCAAGATATTAGAGTCCGGATTGGCAATGGCTCAACTGTTGAAGCTTTAGCCATAGGATCTAAATATTTTTACATGTTTGGACATGTTTTGTGTTTGGATAAAATTTTATATGTACCTGATGCTTTTAAGAACATCATTTCTATATCTAGTTTGACTAGAAATGGCTATGAATTTCAGTTCACAGATGATGTTTGCAATATTTATTTTGGAAATAAATATGTTGATTCGGGTTATATGAATGATGGTCTTTATTATTTGGATAATAATGACAAACACAAATTGAATGCAAGTGATCTAAAAGAATACAATGCCATGGTGAAAACCAACTCAAGTTCAAAATATATTTGGCACTTAAGGTTATGTCATGTTGCAGAAGATAGGATTGCAAAATTGGAGAAAATGGGGATTCTATCCTCATTGGGCTCTGAGCCTACTCCAACTTGTGAATCTTGCCTTCAAGGCAAAATGACTAGATCACCCTTTGTTGGACAAGGGCTAAGAGCTGAAAATATTTTGGAACTAATACATAGTGATGTATGTGGTCCGTTTAAAGAAATGGCTAGAGGGGGTTTTCATTATTTTATTACCTTTACTGATGATAAATCAAGGTTTGGGTATTTGTATTTGATGAAATACAAACATGAATCTTTTGAAAAGTTCAAAGAATTTAAATCTGAAGTAGAAAATCAAACAGGAAAGAATATTAAAGCTCTTCGATCAGATCGTGGAGGTGAATATTTGAGTACTGAATTTGATGAATACTTGAGAGAGCATGGCATTGTTTCTCACCGACTCCTCCAGGAACGCCACATCTGAATGGTGTATCTGAAAGGAGAAATCGTACCCTATTGGATATGGTACGTAGTATGATGAGCTATACTGATATGCCAATCTCCTTTTGGGGATTTGCATTAGAATCAGCTTTATATATTCTGAATAGGATTCCATCAAAATCAATTTCTTCCACACCTTATGAGATATGGCATGGAAGAAAACCAAGTCTTAAGCATGTTAAGATTTGGGGTTGTCCAGCTTATATCAAAAAGCTGAACACTGATAAATTGGAAACCAGATCAGAAAAAGGTCGATTTGTTGGATATCCAAAAGATAGTTTTGGATATTATTTTTATTTGCCTACTTCACAAAAGGTTGTGATAAGTGGAGATGCCACATTTCTTGAACAACAGTTTGTTCAAGAAGGAGGCAAAGGAAGGCAAATAGAGTTAGAATTGGAGAATTCTGACCAACCAACAGATCAGATGGATATAGATCCATCTAGTCAACCTATACCCATTGATGAAACATCTACAGCTGTTCCTCGTAGAACAACCAAGGTATCTCACCCACCAGTGAGATATGATTTTCTTTATGAAGAAGAACAAGAGTTGTCTACTCATGAAGAAGTAGATCATGGAGATGATCCACTTACCTATGAAGAAGCTATATTAGATATAGACTCTTCAAAATGGATTGATGCTATGAAATCCGAGATTGATTCCATGTATAAGAATCAAGTTTGGGATCTTGTTGACCCACCTGAAGGTATTGTACCTATAGGGAACAAATGGGTTTTCAAGAAGAAAATTGGTTCTGATGGAAAGGTAGAGAACTATAAGGCAAGGCTAGTAGCGAAAGGGTTTCGCCAAAGGCAAGGAATAGACTATGAAGAGACTTTCTCGCCTGTTGCCATGCTTAAATCAATTAGGATTTTATTAGCAATAGCTGCATACTATGATTATGAGATTTGGCAGATGGATGTCAAAACAGCTTTTCTCAATGGATACATTGAAGAAAACATTTTCATGGAACAACCTAGGGGACTTGAATCCCAAGATGGTTCCAAGGTATGCAAGCTAAAGCGATCCATTTATGGGTTGAAACAAGCTTCGAGGAGTTGGAACATCCGTTTTGATGAAGCCATTAAATCTTTTGGTTTTATCAAAAATGAGGATGAGCCATGTGTATATAAGAAGGTTAGTGACAGTGCTATCACTTTCCTTGTCTTATATGTGGATGACATACTGTTGATGGGTAATGATACAGGTATGTTGACGACTATAAAGGTATGGTTGTCAAATACATTCTCCGTGAAAGACTTAGGAGAGGCAACCTATATTCTTGGGATTCGCATCTATAGAGATAGAGCGAAAAGAATAATTGGTTTATCCCAAAGTCTATACTTGGAAAAGGTGTTAAAGAGGTTTAACATGCTTGATTCCAAGAGTGGATTGTTACCAATGAGACATGGTATCCACCTTTCTAAAGAGATGTCTCCAAAGACACCTGAAGAAAGAGATAAGATGGCCAGGATTCCATATGCTTCGGCTATTGGAAGTTTAATGTATGCAATGTTGTGTACTAGGCCGGATATCGCATGTGCTGTTAGTTTGACTAGCAGGTATCAATCCAATCCAGGTTTGGAACATCGATAGTCACAAGAATATCCTTAAGTACTTGAGAAGAACTAAGGATTTATTCTTGATTTATGGAGGTGGAGACTTGCAATTGGATGGTTATACCGATTCGATTTCCAATCGATATCGATGATAGAAAGTCTACCTGATATGTGTTCATTTGTAATGGAGGTGCGGTTGGAAGAGTTCCAAACAGAGCACGATCGCAGATTCCACTCATCGAGGTGAGTATATTCTTGCATCGATGTCGCGCAAAAGAAGTCGCTTTGGATAAAGAAGTTCGTGATGTAACTTACAGAGTTCCTTCCATTGAGTCGCCAGTTCCATTACACCGTGACAACAATGGAGCAATACATGAGCTAAGGAACCAAGGTCTCACCAGAAATCCAAACACATAGAAAGGCGCTACCACATTATCAGAGAAATAGTTGGGCGAGGCGATGTAGCCATGCAGAAAAATAACATCAGCTGAAAAATCCAGCTAATCCATTCACTAAGCTTTTGTCACAAGTTCAGTTAGACCAACATCTTGAGAAGATGGGTCTAAGATATTGTAATGAATGGCTCTAGTGCTAGTGGGAGATTGTTAGTAGTATGCCCTAGAGCATATCATTTAGTATGTATCTTGTACATATTTTTAATAATAAAAGGCATTTCCACTTTTCCGTTTACATAATATATTTATGTGTAATAGAAAAGGTCCATTGATATTTTGTTAGAAATATTATTCTTAAGTTGTTAAGAATATGAGTGACAATATTTCTAGCACAAAGTATCATAAATAGGTTCACAATCGAGGATACTTCATAATAAGGACATGACTTATCCAGAAAGATTGTATTCATGTTTGTTCCCAAGTTATTTATATGAGATGTAAATAAGATGGAATGGTGAGTCTCATGCCATATAACAAACATGATAGGCACTTATAAATGATAAGTAGGCCGAAGCAGTGACACTTATGACAAGCACATGGAGTTTACTCTTGTCAATGTATTGTCATAAATCATATCGATGCATATAATCTTTAGACTGAGATAGCACGATTATCTTGTATATAGGTAATTTGAGTTTGATATCGCTTTCATACTTGTACTGTGTATGGGTATATGGGCATGTGTTGGCTCCTACTAGTTATATATGGAGGTAGGTGTTGATCAAGATGGAATCTGTTCCTCTAAGTAAATAGAGATAAAATCCTATGTTCATTTAATTGTTCTTGATGTTTCAAGTTCCTGGCCAGGACAGATAGATTTATTCGTAAAAGAGTTTCGATGAGAAAATCTTTAAATCAAGAACTGGAATTAAAAGAGAACATAATATTCATAGCAAATGGAGTTTGACATAAACCATGACTCGGCTTGAGTTGGGATTTTGTAACAGAGAGATTCTAGTGCATGGTAACATATGATTATAGGTTCATTTAAGGTAAACCTTATTACTAATTGGATGGCCATGGCATGCTATGCTAGGTGTTAACCATGGTCTATGAGGTTCATAAAATGATTTAGAGAAATCATTTATGGTAAGAAAGAGTTCGATGATATTAAGAGATGATATCATGTCTCATTGCCAATTAGTGATGAGCCTAGTAAGTCACACACATACACAAGTTATCACCTATTTAAATATGATTTAATTAATTAATTAAAGAGTTTAATTGATTAATTAAATAGATTTGGTTTGCAATAAAATTGCAAAGTCCCTAGCATGACTTGAAACCAAATCTAGATTATTGGATGTGTAGTATAAATTAAATTTATATTTAAAGTGTTTAAATATGAATTTAATTGATGAGAAATTAATTAATAGAGATTAATTAATTAATTTATATTTGATATAAATTAATTAGAAGAAGAAAATAATTATTTTGGGTTAAGAACTCAAAATTAAGACAGGGCATTTTGGTCATTTTGCAGTGTGACACGTGGCACCATGAGATGGTGACACGTGGCATAACACATAAGCTTGCCAAATATTTTTAATCATGTAAGATGATTAAAATCAAGATTAAATATAGGTTTGACACTTGGCACAATGTGATTGAGTCACTTAAACCTAGAGCTAATCAAAAGGTGACATGTGGCTAGGGTTTAATGTGTTAACCTAGCTATTTAAGTGTGGTTATGAAAAGAAAACATAACCAGCAGCCTCTCCTCTCATATGTCACGCCACTTTGAGCCTCTCCAGCTATTTCTCTTCATCTCTCATCAATTCAAAGAGATTAGCCATCAATCTCTTGAATTAAAAACACTAGAAATTGTTTCTAGTGTCCTGTTTGCATCTCTAATCTCTTAAAAGGCAGAACTTGAATTTCTAATTAATAGAAAAGGCTTTAGAAGCTGTTCAAGGGCTGCCATAGGTGTTCTTGGTGTGGACAAGCTAGAGGGACAACATTTGGTGTCCTGAAGACGAATATCAAAGGCGCAGACACGCTGCAGCACATCAAGAGGTTAGTGTAATCGTTCTTGATTTAATCTAGGGTTCTAAAATTAATCTGATTAATTTTAAAATCTTAAATGACAAATACAGATCCAAAAACATATTAAAAGAGTTTTAATATGTTGTTTATCATTGAAATCAAATAGATAAAAATAAATCTTGCATGGTGCATGTGACCCTAGGTGAAAATTTTTGAATTCAATGGTATAATCTTGTGTTTTTCACGCTTCCGTTCCTTCAAATTCTGCTTGTAAGGTAACTTGAAAAGTGACCAAATCCGGATTAGTGCAATTAAGGCCTGAAAATTGACCATTTGGGCAGCAGTTAGTGTTTTGGCCATAACTCACTCAAAATAGGTCCAATTGACCTGAAATTTTTACCATGAATAGTTAAGACTTATATCTACAAGTCTTATGAAGGACAATAAAGCCCAGAAATGACCATAAGCAAGTCAAAAAGCTTGCACAAGTTTGGGTCCAAAAACTGGCAGAACATAAATTGACCTAAAAATGACCTAAAGTGACCAATTTGATGCATTTTGACCAGCAATAGTAAAATGACCATAACTTGGTTTAGTAAATTCAGAAAGGCCTAAAATTTTGCCCCGCATGCAACAAGACATAGATCTACAAGTTTGTAGTTTTGACCAAAACATGAAAACCGAGGGAACTAGGTCATCCGACTAAGTCAAACTAGTATCCCAGTATCCAGCAAATTGCAATAAAATGCAATATACATGGAAATGAATTGGGTAACATGTACCAACCCTAAAAGGCTACAAATGTGACCTATTAGTAACATTAAAACCTAATTTACCTAGAATGCATCGAGGGTCAACATATTAGGTTGACTAAGCAAATAATAGAATTCAGTGAATTAATTATCAAGCATTATCGTTAAAGACAGTTTAAATGAGTACTAAAACACTTCAAATTGTGTTTCTCAGTTAGGAAAGACTCAGGGAAAGGGAAGGAAACACTGAGTCAAGGCCAGGAGACAGTTATCAGAGGTTTGTGCATAATAGTTATTTCTTTTGAATTTTTCAATTGAAATAAATTATGACTATTTATATATTATTGTTTTCAATTATGGAAATGTGTTTGAATGGATACTTATTACTTGAAAAGCATTGTAAATGATTTGAAACTGTGAAAAATTGTTTGAATGATATTTGATGGATACTTATTGATTGAAAAGCATTATAAATGGTTTGAAACCACAGCTATCATGTATATTGATTGTATTCCTCGCTAGCTTATCTAGTGGGATGAATTGAATTACCTCTCTGGCTGAAGTGTTGAGGTGTGTGCCTGTTGAGGACGAATAGAATGAGTACTTATATTTTTGCTAGCTAGCTATGTTATACCTCTTTAGCCATTGGCTATTGGGACGAATTGAATACCTCATTAGCCATCAGCTCTTGGGACGAATTGAACTTTAGAACATTATTAAGCTGTGTGTGATTTATTGAGATTCATTGTGATATTATGAAATGGACTTTAAATTCTTATTGACAACCACTGTCTTTTGAATTTAACCATGTTTTGATTATTGAGATTTATTGTGATATTGTGAAATGGAGTTTAAATTCTTTATGACATTTATTGTCTTGAATTTAACTATGGTTTAAGTATCCACTCTTTATATGACTTATCATTTGTGATTTAAAATTTTATTTGGCTAATGTTGTGCACCACTGAGACATTGTCTCAGCGATAGCTTTTTATTGCTGTTGCAGGTAGGCAGACTGACAGGGCAGGAGACTAGGCTGATAGTGCATTTAGCGTGAGATCACCGGGTATATTGAGTATACCATATTTTGTATTTTATATTGTAATGTATGTTCACTGTATATATATATAGTGTTCTTGGTTTTGAGCAGTTGTAATTTAAAATTGTACATTGAAGTTGTACAAATAAATTATGAGTTATTTTGGTTTGTAAAATTTGTACTGTATTTCTTTTATCTCAGCCTTTGAAAAATTATTATGGATTTGAGTTGAGAAACATATTGTGTTGAATTATGTTGGAGTTTGAGATTGAGAAATATATTTGAAGTGCTTTTTACAGGTTTTTGAAGAACTGTTTTTTTCAAAATACAGAGGACACTCTGCCAAAATCTTTACAGAAATTACCACTAATTCAAATGTATTAGTTGTTTCACTTCAATTTAAAAAAAAATTTTAACACCTGTAAATAGTGCTCACCACTATAGAAAGATGTAAGAAAAGTTTTAAAATCCCTTGTAGTGTATTTAATAGGTTATCAGTAGACAAAGTTGGTAATTCATTAGGTATACTATGGGATCATGTTATTCCTTACAGAGGGGTAGGGTGTGACAGAACCAGTGACATTTATGACAAGCACATGGAGTTTACTCTTGTCAATGTATTGTCATAAATCATATCAGTGAAGGAGAGGAAGCATGAAAAACACAAGTTTAAATCATTGAATTCAAAAATTTTCACCTAGGGTCACATGCATCATGCAAGATTTATTTTTATCTATTTGATTTCAATGATAAACAACATATTAAAACTCTTTTAATATGTTTTTTTATTTGTATTTGCCATTTAAGATTTTAGAATTAATCAGATTAATTTTAGAACCCTAGATTAAATCAAGAACAAGTGCACTAACCTCTTGATGCACTGCAGTGTGTTTGGCACCTTTGGGATGCGTCTTTAGGACACCAGATGTTGTCCCTCTAGCTTTTCCACACCAAGATCACCTATGTCAGCCCTTGAACAGCTTCTAAAGCTTTTTCTATTAATTAGAAAATCAAGTTTTGCCTTTTAAGAGATTAAAGATGTAAACAGGACACTAGAAACAATTTCTAGTATATTTAATTCAAGAGATTGTTTGCTAATCTCTTAGAATGGATGAGAGATGAAGAAGAAGAGAAGGGAGAAGCCTTTCAAGGTGGCGGCACAAAGAAGAGGCAGCAGCTTGTGTTATTTTTTCTTTCATAACAACACTTATATTGTTAGGTCATCACTTAAAACCCTTGCCACGTGTCACCTTCTGATTGGTTCTAGGTTTAATTGACCCAATCACATTGTGCCAAGTGTCAAACCTATATTTAATCTTAATTTTAATCATCTTACATGATTAAAAGACATTTGGCAAGCTTATGTGTAGTGCCATGTGTTACCATCTCATAGTGCCACATGACACTCTGTGAAATGACCAAAATGCCCCTGTGTCTTAATTTTGAGTTCTCAATCCAAAATAATTATTTCTCTTCTTCTAATCAATCTATATCAAATACAAATTAATTAATTAATCTCTATTAATTAATTTCTCATTAATCAAATTCATATTTAAACACTTTACATATAAATTTAACTTATACTATACATCCAATAACCTATATTTGGTTTCAAGCCATGCTAGGGACTTTGCAATCTAATTGCAAACCAAACCTATTTAATTAATCAATTAAACTATTTAATTAATTAATTAAATCATATTTAATTTGGTGATTACTTGTGTATGTGTGTGACTTACTAGGCTCATCACTAATTGGCAATGAGATATGACATCAACTCTTAATATCATCAGAACTCTTTCTTACCATAAATGATTTCTCTAAATCATTTTATGCACCTCATAGACCATAGTTAACACCTAGCATAGCATGCCATGGCCACCCAATCAGTATTAAGGTTTACTATGAACCTATAATCATATGTTACCATACACTAGAATCTCTCTGTTACAAAATTCCAACTCAAGCTGGAGTCATGGTTTATGTCAAACCCCATTTGCTATGAATATTATGTTCTTTTTTAATTCCAATTCTTGTTTAAAAGATTTTCTCATCGGAAACTCTTTTTCTGATTAAATCTATCTGTCCTGGCCAGGAACTTGAAACATCAAGAACAATTAAATGAACATAGGATTTTATCCTTATTTACTTAGAGGAACAGATTCCATCTTGATCAACACCTATCTCCATATATAACTAGTAGGAGCCAACACATGCCCATATACCCATACACAGTGCAAGTATAAAAGCAATATCAAACTCAAACAACCTATATACAAGATAACTGTGATATCTCAGGTCTAAAGATTATATGCACTGATATGATTTATGACAATAAATTGACAAGAGCAAACTCCATGTGCTTGTCATAAGTGTCACTGGTTCGACCTACTTATCATGTATAAGTGCCTATCATGTTTGTCATATGGCATGAGACTCACCATTCCATTTTATTTATATCTCATATAAATAACATGGGAACAAACATGAATACAATTTTTCTAGATAAGTCATGTCCTTATTGTGAAGTATCCTCAATTATGAACCTATTTATGATACTTTGTACTAGAAATACTGTCACTCATATTCTTAATAACTTAAGAATAGAATTTCTAACAAAATATCAATGGACCTTTTCTATTACACTTAAATATATTATGTAAACAGAAGAGTGAAAGTGCCTTCTATTAATAAAATATGTACAAGATGCATACTAAATGATATGCTCTAGGGCATACTACTAACAATCAGTGCATATAATCTTTAGACCTGAGATAGCATAGTTATCTTATATATAGGTGGTTTAAGTTTAATACTGTTTTCATACTTGTACTGTGCATGGGTATATGGGCATGTGTTGGCTCCTACAAGTTACATATGAAGGTAGGTGTTGATCAAGATGGAATCTGTTCCTCTAAGTAAATAGAGATAAAATCCTATGTTCATGTAATTGTTCTTGATATTTCAAGTTCCTGGCCAGGACAGATAGATTTAATCAGAAAAGAGTTTTTGATGAGAAAAATCTTTTTAATCAAGAACTAAAATTAAAAGAGAACATAATATTCATAGCAAATGGGGTTTGACATAAACCATTGCTCCAGCTCAAATTGAGATTTTATAATAGAGAGATTCTAGTGCATGGTAACATATGATTATAGGTTCATTTATGGTAAACCTTATTATTGATTGGGTGGCCATGGCATGCTATGGTAGGTGTTAACCATGGTCTATGAGGTGCATAAAATGGTTTAGAGAAATCATTCATGGTAAAAAAGAGTTCTGATGATATTAAGAGTTGATATCGTGTCTCATTGCTAATTAGTGATGAGCCTAGTAAGTCACACATATACACAAGTAATAACTAAATTAAATATGATTTAATTAATTAATTAAAGAGTTTAATTAATTAATTAAATAGGTTTGGTTTGCAATTAGATTGTAAAGTCCCTAGCATGGCTTGAAACCAAATCTAGGTTATTGGATGTATAAGTATAAGTTAAATTTATATTTAAAGTGTTTAAATATGAATTTAATTAATGAGAAATTAATTAATAGAGATTAATTAATTTATTTATATTTGATATAAATTGATTAGAAGAAGAGAAATAATTATTTTAGTTTGAGAACTTAAAATTAAGACACAGGGGCATTTTGTTCATTTCACAGGGTAACATGTGGCACTATGAGATGGTGACACATGGCACTACACATAAGCTTGCCAAATGTCTGTTAGTCATGTAAGATGATCAAAGTCAAGATTAAATATAGGTTCGACACTTGGCACATTGTGATTAGGTCAATTAAACCTAGAGTCAATCAAAATGTGATATGTGGCAAGGGTTTTAAGTAGTGACCAAGCTATATAAGTATTGTTATGAAAAGAAAACATAACAAGCTGTTGTATTCTTAAAGGTGCCGCCACCCCTTGGCTGGCTCTCCCTCTCTTCTTCTTCATCTCTCATCAATTCAAAGATATTAGCAAATAATTTCTTGAATTAAAAATACTAAAAATCGTTTCTAATGTCCAGTTTACATCTGTAATCTCTCAAAGGGCAAAACTTGATTTTCTAATTCGTAGAAAAAGCTTTAGAAGCTGTTTAAGGGTTGCCATAGGTGATCTTAGTGTGAACAAGCTAGAGGGACAACATCTGGTGTCCTAAAGGCGCATCCCAAAGGTGCCAAACACACTGCAGTGCATTAAGAGGTTAGTGCACTTGTTTAGATCTAATCTAGAGTTCTTAAAATTAATATGATTAATTCTAAAATCTTAAATGGAAAATGTAGATCCAAAAATATATTAAAAGAGTTTTAATATGCTGTTTATCATTGAAATCAAATAGACAAAAAAGAATCTTGCATGATGCATGTGACCCTAGATGAAAGTTTTTGAATTTCAATGATCTAAACTTGTGTTTTTCATACTTCTGCTCTTTCATCAACCTCCACAAGCCATGTTCTAGCAAATGGCTAAGTTCTTCAGACAAATGGCTGAGGTAATGCCACCACCACCACCTCTACAGCAGAAATCACATATGGAAAGATTAAGAAAATTTAGAGCAATGGATTTCTTTGGCAAGAGGGAAGATGATTCTATTGCAGCTGAAAACTGGTTGAACAGAATAGGATGGGTTTTAAAGCAACTCCACTGCACTCCAGAGCAAAACCTAGAAGCTGCTGTATCTCTGTTGCAAGATGATGCCTACCAATGGTGGGATAAAGTGTTTAGTGAAGTGCAGCCAAAATTAATAACTTGGGACTTCTTCCTCTCATAATTCAAGAAGAATTATGTGGGTAGTGTATGCCTGGAAGAGAGAAGAAGAGAATTCATTAACCTAAGGCAAAAACAATTGACAGTGGTAGAGTATGAAAAGGAATTTATCAGATTAAGTCGTTATAGAAGGGAGATAGTCCCTAATGAAGCCGAGAGGTGCAAAAGATTTGAAAAGGGATTAAATGGCAACATAAAGATAATGATTACTACCTTGGGAATCACAGATTTCACCAAGTTAGTGGAAGCTACATTAAAAGTTGAGAAAGTAAGAATAAGTGAGCAGACTAGAAGGGAGAGACAGCAGAAGAGGGGCCAGGGTCAGTCTAGCTCATCTCCTGCACTAGGAAAGAAGTTTAAAGGTCCACTTGCACAGATTTCAGGACAACCTCAAGGTTAGGGCCAGTCTCAGGGGCCCGGGCCACAGTTCACCCCTAGGAGAGGTCAGTCCACACTATCAGTGGGCAGCTCTCTAGGGGACCAGCCCCAGCATCTTCTGCATGTCCGCATTGCCTAAAGTGGCATAAGGGGGAGTGTTGGAGAGTGACGAGTTCCTGCTTAAGGTGTGGGTCAACAGAGCATCAATTAAGGGACTTTCCATGCAGAACTGCTATAGTTGCTCCAACACAAGCAGACAGACCTGCTCCTGTACCTCAAAGGGGTAGGAAATCTGGCAAATTTGAGGCAGTGGGACTATCACAAAGACCTGCATCTGAGCCAACAGAGAGGCCAGAGGCCAGAGCACCTATCAGAGCTTATGCTATAAGAGCTCAGGAGGAGCAAGATGCCCCAGACATTATTAGGGGTATGTTCTTCCTTTATAATACATCTATGCATGCATTGGTGGATCCTGGATCCACTCATTCATACATCAGCATCAACCTACCCGTAGAAAGGGGGATATTAGTAGGGGAGAGTGACCAAGACATCCTGGTCACCAATCCATTGGGCCACAGTGTAGTGGTGAACAAGGTGTACAAAGGTTGCCCATTAAGGATTCATGGGTATGAATTCTTGGCAGACCTGATTGAATTGCCTTTCCATTAGTTTGATGTGATTTTGGGAATAGACTGGTTATCACATCATCAGGCAATGGTTAATTGTAAGTTGAAGAGGATTTCACTGAAAACTCCTGAGGGTAATGAGATTACAGTTGTGGAGGAAAGGACAAATTTCTTGTCTAATGTCATCTCAGCCAGAGTTCCAAGAAAACTGATGAGAAAAGGCTATGAAGCCTACCTAATACATGTGGTGGATACTAGGCAGACTAAGCTAGATCTATGTGACATACCCATAATAAGAGACTTCCCAGATGTGTTCTCTAAAGAATTGCCTGGCTTGCCACTAGAAAGGGAAGTTGAATTTTCCATTGAGATACTGCTGGGTACAACACCAATATCTATTGCTCCTTATAGGATAGCACCCATAGAATTGAAGAAACTGAAAATCCAGTTACAGGAGTTACTGGATAAGGGGTTCATATGCCCCAGTGTGTCACCATGGGGAGCTCCAGTGCTGTTTGTAAAGAAGAAGCATGAACTTTGAATTTATGCATCGATTACCGGCAATTGAATAAAGTGACTATGAAGAACAAATATCTGTTGCCTAGAATTGATGATCTGTTTGATCAGTTAAAGGGAGCAGGAGTATTTTCCAAAATTGATCTCAGGTCAGGGTATCATCAGCTGAGGGTGAAGGATGTAGATGTGCCAAAGACTGCATTCAGGACTCGGTATAGGCATTATGAGTTTCTAGTGATGCCCTTTGGCCTAACAAATGCACCAACAGCATTCATGGACCTTATGAACTGTATCTTCTATTCATACCTAGATCAGTTTGTAGTGTCTTTATTGATGATATTTTGGTGTATTCCAAGACCAGGGAAGAACATGATGAGCATTTGAGGATTATTCTGCAAACCCTGAGAGAAATGAAGCTATATACTAAGTTGTCTAAGTGTGACTTCTGGTTGAATGAAATTGCATTCCTTGGACACATAGTGTCAGCTGATGGGATTAGAGTGGATCCTAAGAAAATAGAAGCAGTGATGGAATGGAAGCCTCCCAGAAATACAACTGAGGTCAGAAGTTTCTTGGGGCTAATTGGGTATTACAGAAGATTTGTGAAGGGATTTTCTTTAATAGCTGCTCAAATGACCAAGTTGTTACACAAAAATGTCATATTTGACTGGAATGACAAGTGTCAAGCTAGTTTTGAGAAGTTGAAGGCTATATTAACAGAGGCACCAGTGTTAACATAGCCAATGTCAGGAAAGGACTTTGTGGTCTATAGTGATGCCTCTCATAATGGGTTAGGATGTATATTGATGCAAGAGGGGAAGGTGGTTGCCTATGCTTCCAGGCAGCTGAGGCCACATGAACAGAATTACACTACCCATGATCTAGAACTTACAGCAATTATCTTGGCACTGAAGATATGGAGGCACTACTTGTATGGTGAAAAGTGCTACATTTACATAGACCACAAAAGTCTGAAATATTTGCTAACCTAGAAGGAGCTCAACCTTAGACAGAAGCAATGGATTGAGTTCCTGAAGGACTATGATTGTGTGTTTGATTACCATCTTGGGAAGGCAAATGTAGTTATTGATGCTTTGAGCAGAAAATCCATCACAGCTTTGAGATCATTGAATGCCCATTTATCCTTGGCTCGAGATGGAGCTATTTTGGCTGAGTTGCAAGTAAGGCCAAACCTGCTATAGCAGATTTTAGATGGGTAGAAGGTAGATGAAAAGTTAATGACTACATGAGTAAAATCTCTAAAGGGAAGGTAACTGACTATGAAGTGAAAGTAGATGGGTGTCTGTACTACAAAGGAAGAGTATGTGTACCAGATAATGGGGAATTGAAAGCCAATATTCTGAAAGAGGCACACACCAGTGTTTATGCTATGCACCCAAAAAGTATAAAAATGTATCATGATCTGAAGCTTCATTATTGGTGGCCTGGTATGAAGAAGGACATAGCTGACTATGTGACTAAATGCTTGACATGTCAGCAAGTCAAGGCAGAACATCAAGTTCCATGGGTTTGCTACAACCTATACGCATAGCTGAATGGAAATGGGGTCGGGTCATCATGGATTTTGTAAGTGGTCTACCTCTCACCCAGAAGAAGCATGATGACAGTAAAGGTGATAGTAGATAGATTGATGAAGTCAGCACACTTTCTGCCAGTTAGGACTGACTACTCACTACAGAAATTAGCAGAATTGTATATCAGTGAGATAGTTAGACTGTATGGAATTTCACTTTCCATCATATCTGAAGTTAGACTGCATGGAATTTCACTTTCTATCATATCTGATCGAGACCCAAAGTTTACATCGAGATTTTGGAAGAAGTTGCATGAATCCTTGGGTACACAACTCCACTTCAACATAGTTTTCCATCCTTAGACAGATGGGCAATCAGAAAAAGTAATCCAGGTCCTTGAGGATATGCTGAGGAGTTATGTCATTGAGTTTGAGGGAAGTTGGGATAGATACCTCCCACTGGCAGAATTTGTATACAACAATAACTACCAAGCTAGCATCCAAATGGCCCCATATGAAGCATTGTATGGGAAGAAATGTAGAACTCCAGTGTGCTAGACTGAATTGGGTGAAGATAAACTGGTAGGGCAAGACCTGGTAAAACAGACTAAGGAGAAAGTAAAACTAATCAAAGCCAATTTGATGGTTATCTCAGATAGACAAAAATCCTATGCCGACCTGAAGAGAAAAGAAATAGAATATGCGGTTGGCGACAAAGTGTTCCTCAAGGTGTCATCGTGGAAGAAGGTACTGAGGTTTGGAAGAAAAGGTAAGTTAAGCCCTAGGTTCATTGGCCCATATGAAGTCATTGAACGTGTGGGTCCAGTGGCCTACAGGCTAGCTTTACCACCAGAGCTAGACAAGATCCACAATGTGTTCCACGTATCTATGCTAAGAAGATATTGCTTAGATCCTTCACATGTCATCTACATGGAAAAAAATTGAAGTACAACCAGACTTGACTATGAAGAAGAACCCATACGGATCCTAGCTCAGGAAGTGAAAGAGTTGAGGAATAAGTAGATTCCACTGGTGAAAGTGCTTTGGAGGCACCACAACACTAAGGAGGCAACTTGAGAAAGTGAAGAGATGATGAGGCAACAGTTCCCTCAACTGTTTGCATCAGGTAAATTTCGAGGACGAAATTTAAAATAGAGGGGAAGAGTTGTAACACCCTCCTCCTTGTAGCAACTCCGTACATTCTACTATTCCGATGACTGGTGTCAGTCCGGACAGTTAGAACATCTAGAAAAAAAAAATGTTTAAACTAAAGTGAGGAACCATAATTAACTCAAATATTAATAAGAAAAAATTAGGAAAACTTTTAAAAATAAAATACAACCAAGTTAAATGAGCCAGTGCCGTAGCGATGGGTAACCTAGTGGGAAGTTGCGGTTCTCGCAACTAGGAGCCCTAGACCTGGGGGAAAATTCATAAAATAATTTTTGAGACTCTAGAGAAGGGTCATTGAGGTTTCTATGGCATTAGAAAGTCATGAAAATGCTTAGAAAAATTTTTCAATCAGCACAGACAATTTTGGTCTGTTAAGCCAAACGGAGGGCATTTTGGTCATTTCATGTTCAGAGATGATTTTTGGCCGACTTGCCCAATTAAGTAAATAATTATCATGACAAAAAATGTGAATAAATATTACTAAAAATAAAATTGAAAATGAGTAGAAAGAAAGGAAAAAGAAAAATGAAAGAAAACATAATAATTACATCATGCTTAAGTAAGCATGATGTAATTAAAATCCTTCTAACCAATCAAATTTCAATAAATTATTAAAGACCACTTAAAAGAGGATTAAATGAGGGAAATAACTAAAAACCAATATGTTTCTTCTTCTCCATAACCCAACCAGACGTCTCCCTCTCCCATAGCCATTTCCTCCATTAAAGCTCACCAAAGCTCCACTCCACACCAAACCTCACCATAAAATCACTCAAGCCCTACACTAAACCTGATCCTCACACACAAAAACACTACTAGGTAGCCAATAGAGGAAGGAAAAAGGAAGCTGGGTTAACTTGAAATTCAGCTCCAACAAGGTTAGTGTCCAACTCTTACCATTTCTGGTCTAGTTCATGTTTAATGGCATGAAGTGTGTAGGAATTATAAGAAAATAAAATAAACGTATGTGTAACACCCCTCACCCGTCTATAATATAGCCGAGCAAGGCATGCTACACGGCATGCCGAAGCACCTAGTATGTGATTATCTCATTTCCTGAACTCAATTTGATTCTAAGAAGTCCTTTATGTAATATTCATATCATGCTGATACTATTTTCATTACTTTAATAAAATCAGTGTTTCAAAAATTGTAATAAAAATTTGGCAAGGTGCCATCTGTATTTCGGACAAATTTTCCTTCTAAAACTGTTAAAAACAGTTCAATATGATAATATCAAAATCTCAACTATTTCACAGTCTCACAATTTCATAATTTCAAAATACAGTCTATCATATTTTACATTCATCAAAACACTATCCATAGGAGTTTAATATATACAAATTATTACAAACTTTAAAGTTTTATAATATCTATACATATTACATAACAAAACTCAAAATACATTTGATAGTCATTACACAAGATCCTAAGTCCTACCATGAATGCAGTGTAGTGCAGATGACTCTGAACTCCTGTGCAGATCTGATGTCTCAACCGGTCGTAGGTCTGTTAGGCTCCCTAGTTGTGTCTCTAATACCTACGCGTTACAAATGTAACGCGCTAAGTAATTTTGCTTAGTGCTGCCAAATATAAAGAAATATACACTAAATTAAAGTAAACGAATTGTTTATGAATTTATGACATTGATATTCTTTACAGTTGTTGATTCTACTTTTATTTGCTAACATTTCAATATTTGCTAATTTCTGGTAGTCCTGTATGTCAGTAGACTGGATTTAGCTATTTGAATTTAGTAGTGCTTAAATTAACTACCCGTGTAGCCTATACACTGACCAGACTGGATAAATGGATATACTAACACTTAGTACCTAGTACCTCGAGTCCTCACACCATCGGTCACAAAGTGTCTCCCAGTGTACAAACAGTGTGGCTAAAAAGCCATATAGTCAATCTAGCGATAAGCCAAGTATAATAACACAATACGTATAGCCGTAGGCTATTAAAGTCACAGTGCGGCATAATAAGCCGTAAAAACACAGTATGGCATAAAGCCATTTACAAAATAGGTGTCAGAATCCTATTGGCATGCCAACCTATCCAAACTAGTCAACTAGGCAAACTAGGGCACATTATAAATTAATTGTTTAATTCTTCATTTTTTTGAGTTTGCTAGTTATCATGTAATTCTCAAGTGAATGTAAATGTTGACCTTTTTAGGTACTATGGATAAGTTGTTTCTAGCATCAATATATCATAATTTACAATTCAATATTCTGTCAATATAATGCAATTTACCCTTTTCACAAGTTGGCATTCATTGCCAAATTACCTCAAGCATCATCGTATGTGAATGTCAAATTCTCAATTTTTGTGTGCTAGATTGGTCTAGCTTAAAATCCTATTTCTCTTGGTTTTTAGCTTCTGGTCAAAGAAGTAAAATTGTAGCTCTATGTCTTATTGCACTTTGGGCAAAATTTCAAGTCATTCTGAGTTGTATAGACCAAGATATTGTCAATTTACTAAAGCTAGACAGATTGCACCTTTAATGTAAAATTTGGTCAATTTTAGGTCATATTTAGTTCTGGTAGTTTTGGTACCTGAATTTGTGCAAGCTATTTGACTTGGTTTTGGCCATTTTTGAGATTTAGTGTCCTCATAAGAATTGTAGCTCTATGTCTAAGCTATCCATGGTAAAAATTTCAGGTCAATTGGACCTGTTTTGAATGAGTTATGGTCAACCTAATGACTACTATTCATATGGTAAAAAATCTGGGTTTGCACTTACCAATTCCGGATTTGGTCATTTTTAAGGTTAGTTTCTAGGCAGAATCTTAGCAACATTTCTACATGAAAGTTGGCCTATTTTGTGTCTAGTTTCACCTCCCATTGGTCTCATACCAATTGGGTTCACAATTTTACACTTATAACCTAATTTAGGTACTGCCAACAACACTTAACCTGCACATGAAAATTTCACTTCCAATTTGACAATCCTCCTCCTCCCAACACTTCAATATTCGATCATGGCACTTCTATATATCTTGAACACAATTCCAGTAAAGCATTTTGGGCAGAACACTCAAGTGCTTAATGCACACAATACACCATTCAAGTTCAACATTCACTTCCACCAAAATTCAAGATACCTCAATATCAATATTACACATACACTTCCATATACTCATACCTCAATATCAACTGCACATGCTGCCCAAAATTTAACATTATGATGAAGGAGCGAAAGCATTAAAAACACAAGTTTATTGGATTGATGCCTATTAGTCAAATTAACAACATACGCGATATCCGGCCTAGTACACAACAATGCATACAGTAAACTTCCAATAGCCAAAGCATATGGAATCCTGGCCATTTTATTCTTTGGAGACATCTCTTTAGAAAGGTGGATACCATGTCTCATTGGTAACAATCCTCTCTTGGAATCAAGCATGTTAAACCTCTTTAACACCTTTTCCAAGTATAGACTTTGGGATAAACCAATTATTCTTTTCGCTCTATCTCTATATATGAGAATCCCAAGAATATAGGTTGCCTCCCCTAAGTCTTTCATGGAGAATGTATTTGACAATCAAACCTTTATAATTGTTAACATACCTATTTCATTACCCATCAACAGTATGTCATCCACATATAAGACAAGGGAAGTGATAGCACTATCACTAACCTTCTTATATACACATGGCTCATCCTCATTTTTGATAAAACCAAATGATTTAATGGCTTCATCAAAAAGAATGTTCCAACTCCTCGAAGCTTGCTTCAACCCATAAATGGATCGCTTCAGTTTGCATACCTTGGAACCATCTTGGGATTCAAAAGCCCTAGGTTGTTCCAAGAAAATGTTTTCTTCAATGTATCCATTGAGAAAAGCTATTTTCACATCTATCTGCCAAATCTCATAATCATAGTATGCAGCTATTCCTAATAGAATCCTAATTGATTTAAACATGGCAACAGGCAAGAAAATCTCCTCGTAGTTGATTCCTTTCCTTTGGCGAAACCCTTTTGAAGGAACGGAAGCGTGAAAAACACAAGTTTATACCATTGAATTCAAAAATTTTCACCTAGAGTCACATGCATCATGCAAGATTTATTTTTATCTATTTGATTTCAATGATAAACAACATATTAAAACTCTTTTAATATATTTTTGGATCTGTATTTGCCATTTAAGATTTTAAAATTAATTAGATTAATTTTAGAACCCTAGATTAAATCAAGAACGATTACACTAACCTCTTGATCCATTGCAGCGTGTCTGCTCCTTTGAGATTTGTCTTCAGGACACCAGATGTTGTCCCTCTAGTTTGTCCACACCAAGAACACCTATGGCAGCCCTTGAGCAGCTTCTAAAGCTTTTTCTATTAATTAGAAATTCAAGTTCTGCCTTTTAAGAGATTAGAGATGTAAACAGGACACTAGAAACAATTTCTAGTGTTCTTAATTCAAGAGATTGATGGCTAATCTCATTGAATTGATGAGAGATGAAGAAGAATAGATGGAGAACCTCAAAATGGCATGACAAAGGAGAGGAGTGGCTGCTGGTTGTTTTTCCTTTTCTAATTTATATAAAATATAAATTAATTAATTAATCTCTATAAAATAATTTCTCATTAATTAAATTCATATTTAAACACTTTAAATATAAATTTAACTTATACTATACATCCAATAATCTAGATTTGGTTTCAAGTCATGCTAAGGACTTTACAATTTAATTGCAAACCAAAACTATTTAATTAATCAATTAAACTCTTTAATTAATTAATTAAATCATATTTAAATAGGTGATAACTTGTGTATGTGTGTGACTTACTAGGCTCATCACTAATTGGCAATGAGACATGATATCAACTCTTAATATCATCAGAACTCTTTCTCACCATAAATGATTTCTCTAAATCATTTAATGAACCTCATAGACCATAGTTAACACCTAGCATAGCATACCATGGCCACCCAATTAGTAATAAGGTTTACCTTAAATGAACCTATAATCATATGTTACCGTGCACTAGAATCTCTCTGTTACAAAATACCAAGTCAAGCTGGAGTCATGGTTTATGTCAAACTCCATTTGCTATGAATATTATGTTCTCTTTTAATTCCAGTTCTTGATTAAAAAGATTTTCTCATCAGAAACTCTTTTCTGAATAAATCTATCTGTCCTGGCCAGGAACTTGAAACATCAAGAATAATTAAATGAACATAGAATTTTATCTCTATTTACTTAGAGGAACAGATTCCATCTTGATCAACACCTACCTCCATATATAACTAGTAGGAGCCAACAGATGCCCATATACCCATACATAGTACAAGTATGAAAGTAGTATCAAACTCAAACTACCAATGTACAAGATAACTGTGCTATCTCAGGCCTAAAGATTATATGCACTGATATGATTTATGACAAAACATTGACAAGAGTAAACTCCATGTGCTTGTCATAAGTCTCACTGGTTCGGCCTACTTATCATTTATATGTGCCTATCATGTTTGTTATATGGCATGAGACTCACCATTCCATCTTATTTATATCCCATATAAATAACTTGGGAACAAATATGAATACAATCTTTCTAGATAAGTCATGTCCTTATTATGAAGTATCCTCGATTGTGAACCTATTTATGATACTTTGTGCTAGAAATATTGTCACTCATATTCTTAACAACTTAAGAATAATATTTCTAACAAAATATCAATGGACCTTTTCTATTACACATAAATATATTATGTAAACGGAAAAGTGGAAATGCCTTTTATTAATAAAAAAATGTACAAGATACATACTAAATGATATGCTCTAGGGCATACTACTTGAAGGTACAATACCTTCAGGTGGGTCAACAAGATCCCAAACTATACATGGAATCAATCTCGGATTTCATAGCATCAATCCATTTTGAAGAGTCTATATCTGATATAGCTTCTTCATAGGTAAGTGGATTATCTCCATGATCTACTTCTTCATGAGTAGACAACTCTTGTTCTTCTTCACAAAGAAATCCATATCTCACTGGTGGTTGAGATACCCTGGTTGTTCTACGAGGAACAGCTGTAGATGTTTCATCAACAGGTATAGGTTGACTAGATGGATCTATATCCATCTAATCTGTTGGTTGGTAAAAATTCTTCAATTCTAACTCTATTTGCCTTCCTTTGCCTCCTTCTTGAACAAACTGTTGTTCAAGAAATATGGCATCTCTAATTATCACAACCTTTTGTGAAGTAGGCAAATAAAAATAACATCCAAAACTATCTTTTGGATATCCAACAAATCGACATTTTTCTGATCTGGTCTCCAATTTATCAGTGTTCAGCTTTTTGATATAAGCTGGACAACCCCAAATCTTAACATGCTTAAGACTTGGTTTTCTTCCATGCCATATCTCATAAGGTGTGGAAGAAACTGATTTTGATGGAATCCTATTCAGAATATACAAAGCTGATTCTAATGCAAATCCCCAAAAGAAGATTGGCATATCAGTATAGCTCATCATACTACGTACCATATCCAATAGGGTACGATTTCTCCTTCGGATACACCATTCACCGTATGGCGTTCCTGGAGGAGTCAGCTGAGAAACAATGCCATGCTCTCTCAAGTATTCATCAAATTCAGTACTCAAATATTTACCTCCACGATCTGATCGAAGAGCTTTAATACTCTTTCCTGTTTGATTTTCTACTTCAGATTTAAATTCTTTAAACTTTTCAAAGGATTCATGTTTATATTTCATCAAATACAAATACCCAAATCTTGATTTATCATCATAAAGGTAATAAAATAATGAAAGCCCCCTCGAGCCATTTCTTTAAATGGACCACATACATCACTATGTATTAGTTCCAAAATATTTTCAGCTCTTAGCCCTTGTCCAACAAAGGGTGATCTAGTCATTTTGCCCTGAAGGCAAGATTCATAAGTTGGAGTAGGCTCAGAGCCCAATAAGGATAGAATCCCCATTTTCTCCAGTTTTGCAATCCTATCTTCGGCAACATGACATAACCTCAAGTGCCAAATATATTTTGAACTTGAGTTGGTTTTTCACCATGCCATTGCATTCTTTTAGATCACTTGCATTCAATTTGTGTTTGTCATTATTATCCAAATAATAAAGACCATCATTCATATAACCCGAACTAACATATTTATTTCCAAAATAAATATTGCAAACATCATCTGTAAACTAAAATTCATAGCCATTTCTAGTCAAACTAGATATAGAAATGATGTTCTTAAAAGCATCAGGTACATATAAAATATTATCCAAACACAAAACATGTCCAAACATGTAAAAAGATTTAGATCCTATGGCTAAAGCTTCAACAGTTGAGCCATTGCCAATCCTGACTCTAATATCTTGAGAACGCAAGCTGCTACTATTTGCTAGTTCCTGCATATCATTAGAAATGTGAGAACTGGCGCCAGTATCTAAAACCCAAGCTGTAGATGAACTATGAGTATCATCAGAATCTAAATAACAAGATATGGACATACCTTACGAAGGTGTATCCTTCTTGTCCTTCAGAGAAGCAAGAAACTATGGGCAGTTCCTTTTCTAGTGCCCATCCTTTTGGCAGTGGAAACACTTTTCTTTGCCTCTATCAACTTTAGTCTTCCTTTTCTGTTTAGCTATTTTCTTGGAAGGACCAGGAATCTGAGGTTTCTTTTTCTTATTGCCCTTCTTCTTGTTGGACTTTCCAGTAGAAGAAGATGCAAGAAGATGCAATCAAAGCTACCTCTTTTCCTTTATTGCCCGGCATATTCTTTTGGGCAATAACCAGCATGTTGAGTAAACCAGCTAAGGTGCATTCCTGTTGAGGAGTATGGAAATTTGTCACAAAATTCCCAAAAGACTCAGGAAGGGACTGAAGAATCAAATCCGTCTGTAGTTGGAAATCCATGTTGAAGTCAAGATGTTCCAACTGCTCAATCAGTCGAATCATCTTGTGGACATGATCCCCAACATTCTGTCCCTCAGAAATCCTCATACGGAATAGCTGTTTAGATATCTCATACCTAGCATTCGTGCTGTGCTCACCATACAACTCTTGTAGGTGAAGGAGGATCTTAGTCGCACTCAACATGTTCTCATGCTGCTTTTGTAACTCATTACTCATGGAAGCAAGCATGTAACACTTAGCTCTCATATCATGCTCCTTCCACTTATCTAAAGTTTCATGTTCCTCTTATGTGGCCTCTGGAGGCAAGGGACCAGGAACATTTGAATCTAGAACATATCCTATATGTTCAACGTTCAGGACAAGTTTCAAATTTCTTAGCCAATCAGACAGATTAGGTCCTGTCAACCTATTGCGATCAAGTATGCTTGCAAGGATATTGGATGGTGGTGGTTGTTCTGTGCTCATTTTTATCAGAAAATTAACTGTAGAAAATAACCAGATTAATTAGTAAATGTATCATGTAATTACCCAAAATGATTATGGTATTTTAATCAAATTGGTCCTCCCACTAACTTAGCGAATCCTACACTTCCAAAGTAGAAAACAGAAATCCTAGTTGGATGGATTTCTAGTGGGTGATTGAATTCTTATAATTCTATTGATTATCCTCAGGTACATCCATTATTGGAATTACGATAAACTATAAGTGAGCAACTCCTTGCCCATCACATCTCATGTGAGGTTCAATCCTTTACCTAGCCCCTAATGCTCAAAATCTCAGGTACATCCATTATTGACTTATCTTGCATTAGTTAAGTTGATCCCATTGAGCCAGTAATTATGCAAATAATTTTAATGTCCTCAAGTACATCTAATATTGGCCACCAAACTATTTACATATTTACAACATCTCATGCTTAACAATTATTCTTAAGAAAATCTCTTAAATTAATTGTATCTTATGCAACTATTTAAAATTTCTTAAAATAATTACCCCAATGGAGGGCCTATGTTATAATTACTTTAATTATATCTTTTCCAACTTAATCATTTGTTTGGAAGATTTTATGGTCATTCTAATTACTATTAAGGTCTCACTTTGCACATTATCCAATTAGCATGCATATATCATATAATAGCATACATTTCCATATATCTCATGCATTTATGGATAAGCAATAAATATGGTATGATCATGGACTTTCTAAGGGATTCAATTCTGAGCCACCAAGAATTGAATCAGGGCATTCCTAGGTGCATTTCATTCATTCATTTTACAAGAGTTGCTGAAGGAGTACATAATCAACACTTGATCTTGAATTCCTTCCACTGGCCCCACCAATGCTCTTGACTTCCTTGAACTTCTTGCAATCCAATATTACATAGTAATCCTTAGCATACCAAGGCGAATTTACAAGAACTTAAATAAATGAAATTACAATCCAAAAATTATTACAAACTTAATAATACATGCCCAAAATAAATTAAAATAAATAAATTAATTTACAATCCCAAAGAAACATAAAAGAAATAAATCCAATCACATTGGTCTTTTATAGTCCATGATCATCCATCATGCATATCACTATTTAACAATTAAATAAAACATACATAATTAAATTAAATTGAATATCTCATATTCAACTTAAAAATCCAGATTTGAATATAATTCAAATAAATTTAAAAATTCAGATTTGAATCTCATTCAAACAAATTTAAAAATTTAGATTTGAATCACATTCAAACAACTTAAAAAATTCAGATTTGAAATTATTCAAACAACTTAAAAAATTCAGATTTGAATCACATTCAAACATTTTTTAAAAAATCAGATCTGAATTTTATTCAATCAATTTTAAAAAATTAGATTTAAATATGATTCAAACAACTTTAAAAATTCATATTTGAATCACATTCAAACAACTTTTAAAATTCAGATTTGAATCACATTCAAACAATTTTTAAAATTCTGATTTGAATCATAATTTAATTGTGTGATAAAAATTCTAATTAAACAATTTAATTAGACATAAAATGGATCTTAGAGCATACAACAATTGCACATTCACCATCCATTTACCTTTGCACACTATTGTGGTGCATCAACCATGCGCACCATGGTGTTCATCATTTGTGCCGCCACCTTGGCTTTGCAACCAGCAATGAACTTTTGATCTCATGATCAAACACACAATTAAATCATATAAACATCAATCTAAATGGCAAATATAGTGGCTCTAAATGGCAAATTTTCACCTAGGGTCACATGCATCATGCAAGATTTATTTTTATCTATTTGATTTCAATGATAAACAACATATTAAAACTCTTTTAATATGTTTTTGGATCTGTATTTGCCATTTAAGATTTTAAAATTAATCAAATTAATTTTAGAACCCTAAATTAAATCAAGAATGATTACACTAACCTCTTGATGCATTGCAGTGTGTCTACGCCTTTGAGATTTGTCTTCAGGACACCAGATGTTGTCCCTCTAGTTTGTCTACACCAAGAACACCTATGGCAGCCCTTGAACAGCTTCTAAAGCTTTTTCTATTAATTAGAAATTCAAGTTCTGCCTTTTAAGAGATTAGAGATGTAAACAGGACACTAGAAATAATTTCTAGTGTTCTTAATTCAAGAGATTGATGGCTAATCTCTTTGAATTGATGAGAGATGAAGAAGAATTTATGGAGAACCTCAAATTGGCGTGACAAAGGAGAGGAGTGGCTGCTGGTTGTTTTTCTTTTTCTAATTTATATCAAATATAAATTAATTAATTAATCTCTATAAACTTAATTTCTCATTAATTAAATTCATATTTAAACACTTTAAATATAAATTTAACTTATACTATACATCTAATAATCTAGATTTGGTTTCAAGTCATGCTAGGGACTTTGCAATTTAATTGCAAACCAAACCTATTTAATTAATCAATTAAACTCTTTAATTAATTAATTAAATCATATTAAAATAGGCTCATCACTAATTGGCAATGAGACATGATATCAACTCTTAATATCATCAAAACTCTTTCTTACCATAAATGATTTCTCTAAATCATTTCATGAACCTCATAGACCATGGTAAACACCTAGCATAGCATTGCATGGCCACCCAATTAGTAATAAGGTTTACCTTAAATGAACCTATAATCATATGTTGCCATGCACTAGAATCTCTCTGTTACAAAATCTCAACTCAAGCTGGAGTCATGGTTTATGTCAAACTCCATTTGCTATGAATAATATGTTCTCTTTTAATTCCAGTTCTTGATTAAAAAGATTTTCTCATCAGAAACTCGTTTCTGAATAAATCTATCTGTCCTGGCCAGGAACTTGAAACATTAAGAACAATTAAATGAACATAGAATTTTATCTCTATTTACTTAGAGGAACAAATTCCATCTTGATTAACACCTACCTCCATATATAACTAGTAGGAGCCAACAGATGCCCATATACCCATACATAGTACAAGTATGAAAGCAGTATCAAACTCAAACTACCTATATACAAGATAATTATGCTATCTCAGGCCTAAAGATTATATGCACTGATATGATTTATGATAAAACATTGACAAGAGTGAACTCCATGTGCTTGTCATAAGTGTCACTGGTTCGGCCTACTTATCATTTATAAGTGCCTATCATGTTTGTTATATGGCATGAGAGTCACCATTCCATCTTATTTATATCTCATATAAATAACTTGGGAATAAATATGAATACAATCTTTCTGGATAAGTTATGCCCTTATTATGAAGTATCCTCGATTATGAACCTATTTATGATACTTTGTGCTAGAAATATTGTCACTCATATTCTTAACAACTTAAGAATAATATTTCTAACAAAATATCAATGGGCCTTTTCTATTACACATAAATATATTATGTAAACGGAAAAGTGGAAATGCCTTTTATTAATAAAAATATGTACAAGATACATACTAATTGATAGGCTCTAGAGCATACTACTAGCACCTTTCGCTACTAGCCTTGCCTTATAGGTCTCTACCTTTCCATCAGAACCAATTTTCTTCTTGAAAACCCATTTGTTCCCTATAGGTACAATACCTTCAGGTGGGTCAACAAGATCCCAAACTTGATTCTTATGCATGGAATCAATCTCGGATTTCATAGCATCAATCCATTTTGAAGAGTCTATATCTGATATAGCTTCTTCATAGGTAAGTGGATCATCTCCATGATCTACTTCTTCATGAGTAGACAACTCTTGTTCTTCTTCATGAAGGAAACCATATGTCATTGATGGGTGAGATACCCTGGTTGTTGTACGTGGAATAGTTGTAGATGTTTCATCAATGGGTGTAGATTGACTAGATGGATCTATATCCATCTGATCTGTTGGTTAGTCAGAATTCTCCAATTCTAACTCTATTTGCCTTCCTTTGCCTCCTTCTTGAACAAACTATTGTTCAAGAAATGTGGCATCTCTATTTACCACAACTTTTTGTGAAGTAGGAAAATAAAAATAATATGCAAAACTATTTTTTGGATATCCAACAAATCGACCCTTTTCTGATCTGGTTTCCAATTTATCAGTGTTCAGCTTTTTGATATAAGCTGGACAACCCCAAATCTTAACATGCTTAAGACTTGATTTTCTTCCATGCCATATCTCATGAGGTGTGGAAGAAACTGATTTTGATGGAATCCTCTTTAGAATATACAAAGCTGATTCTAATGCAAATTCCAAAAAGGAGATTAGCATATCAATATAGCTCATCATGCTATGTACCATATCTAATAAGGTATGATTTCTTCTTTCAGATACACCATTCAGCTGTGGTGTTCCTGGAGGAATCAGTTGGGAAACAATGCTGTGCTCTCTCAAGTATTCATCAAATTCAGTACTCAAATATTCACCTCCACGATCTGATCGAAGAGCTTTAATACCCTTTCTTGTTTGATTTTCTACTTCAGATTTAAATTCTTTGAACTTTTCAAAGGATTCATGTTTGTATGTCATCAAATACAAATACCCAAACCTTGATTTATCATCAGTAAAGGTAATAAAGAAATGAAAACCGCCTCTAACCATTTGCTTAAATAGACCACATACATCACTATGTATTAGCTCTAAAATATTTTTAGCCCTTAGCCCTTATCCAACAAAGGGTGATCTAGTCATTTTTCCCTGAAGGTAAGATTCACAAGTTGGAGTAGGCTCAAAGCCTAATGAGGGTAGAATCCCCATTTTCTCCAATTCTGCAATCCTATCTTCTACAATATGACATAGCCTTAAGTGCCAAATATATTTTGGACTTGAGTTGGTTTTCACCATGGCATTGCATTCATTTAGATCACTTGCATTCATTTTGTGTTTGTCATTATTATCCAAATAATAAAGACTATCATTCATATAACTCGAACTATCATATTTATTTCAAAAACAAATATTATAAACACCATCTGTGAACTGAAATTCATAGCCATTTCTAGTCAAACTAGATATAGAAATGATGTTCTTAAAAGCATTAGGTACATATAAAATATTATCCAAATACAAAACATGTCCAAACATGTAAAAAGATTTAGATCCTATGGCTAAAGCTTCAATAGTTGAGCCATTGCCAATCCGGAGTCTAACATTTTGAGAACGCAAGCTGCTACTATTTGCTAGTTCCTGCACATCATGAGAAATGTGAGAACTGGCACTAGTATCTAAAACCCAAGCTGTAGATGAACTATGAGTATCATCAGAATCTAAATAACAAGATATGGACATACCTTCCGAAGGTGTATCCTTCTTGTCCTTCAGAGAAGCAAGATACTCTGGGCAGTTCCTTTTCCAGTGCCCATCCTTCTGGCAGTGGAAACACTTTCCTTTGGCCCCATCAGCTTTAGTCTTCCCTTTCTGTTTAGCTATTTTCTTGGAAGGACCAAGAATCTGAGGTTTCTTTTTCTTAATGCCCTTCTTCTTGTTGGACTTTCCAGTACAAGAAGATGCAATCAAAGCTACCTCTTTTCCTTTATTGCTCGGCATATTCTTTTGGGCAATAACCAGCATGTTGAGTAACCTAGCCAAGGTGCATTCCTGTTTAGTCATATGGAAATTGTCGAAAAATTCCCAAAAGACTCAGGAAGGGACTGAAGGATCAAATTCGTCTGTAGTTGGAAATCCATGTTGAAGTCAAGATGTTCCAACTGCTCAATCAGTCGAATCATCTTGTGGACATGATCCCCAACATTTTGTCCCTCAAACATCCTCATGCAGAATAGATATCTAGATATCTCATACGTAGCATTCCTGCTGCGCTCACCATACAACTCTTGTAGGTGAAGGAGGATCTCACTCACACTCTGCATGTTCTCATGCTGCTTATGTAACTCATTACTCATGGAAGCAAGCATGTAATATTTAGCTCTCATATCATGCTCCTTCCACTTGTCCAAAGTGTCATGTTCCTCTTGTGTGGCCTCTAGAGGTAAAGGACCAGAAACATTTGAGTCTAAAACATATCCTATATTTTCAAGGTTCAGGACAAGTTTCAAATTTTTTAGCTAATTAGACAAATTAGGTCCTGTTAATCTATTGCGGTCAAGTATGCTTGCAAGGATATTGGATGGTGGTGGTTGTTTTGTGCTCATTATTATCAGAAAATTAACTACAGAAAATAATCAGATTAATTAGCAAATGTATCGTGCAATAAACCAAAATGATTATAGTCTTTTAATCAAATTGGTCCTCCCACTAACTTAGCGAATCCTGCACTTCCAAAGTAGAAAACGAAAATCCTAGTTGGATAGATTTCTATTGGGTGATTGAATTCTTATAATTCTATTAATCATCCTCAGGTACATCCAATATTAGAATTACAATAAGCAATAAGTGAGTAACTCCTTGCCCATCACATCTCATGTGAGGTTCAATCCTTTACCTAGCCCCTAATGCTCAAAATCTCAAGTACATCCATTATTGACTTATCTTGCATTAGTTAAGTTGATCCCATTGAGCCAGTAATTATGCAAATAATTTTAATGTCCTTAGGTACAACCAATATTGGCCACCAAACCATTTACATATTTATAATATCTCATGCTTAACAATTGTTCTTAAGAAAATCTCGTAAATTAATTGCATTTTATGCAACTATTTAAAATTTCTTAAAATAATTGCCCCAATGGAGGGCCTATGTTATAATTGCTTTAATTATAGCATTTCAAACTAAATCGTTTGTTTTGAAGATTTTATAGTCATCCTAATTACGATTAAGATCTCACTTTGCACGTTATCCATTTAGCATACATATATCATATAATTGCATATATTCCCATACATCTCATGCATTCATGGATAAACGGTAAATATGGTATGATCATGAACTTTCTAAGGGATTCAATTCTGAGCCACCAAGAATTGAATCAGGGCATTCCTAGGTGCATTTCATTCATTTATATTATAAGAGTTGCTAAAGGAGTACATAATCAACACTTGATATTGAATTCCTCCCACTGGTCCCACCAATGCTCTTGACCTCCTTGAACTTTTTGCAATCCAATTACATAGTAATCCTTGGCATACTAAGGCGAATTTACAAGAGCTTAAAAATTACAACCCAAAAATTATTATAACCTTAATAATACATGCCCAAAATAAATTAAAATAAATTAATTTAAATTACAATCCCAAAGAAACATAAAAGAATAAATCCAATCACATTGGTCTTTTATAGTCCATGATCATCCATCATGCCTATCACTATTTAACAATAAAATAAAATATACATACTTAAATTAAATTGAATATCTCATATTCAACTTAAAAATCCAGATTTGAATATGATTCAAACAAATTTAAAATTCATATTTGAATCACATTCAAACAAATTTAAAAATTCAGCTTTGAATCACATTCAAACAACCTTAAAAATTAAAATTTGAATCACATTCAAACAATTTTTAAAAATCAGATTTGAATCACATTCAAACAATTTTTAAAAATTCAGATTTGAGTATTATTCAAACAATTTTAAAAATTCAGATTAAAATATGATTCAAATAACTTTAAAAATTAAGATTTGAATCACATTCAAATAACTTTTAAAATTCAGATTTGAATCACATTCAAACAATTTTTAAAATTCTGATTTGAATCAAAATTTAATTGTGTGATTAAAACTACTAATTAAATACTTTAATTAAATGAACGTAGGGTCATGTGCATGAAAAACACAAGTTCATACCATTGAATTCAAAAAATTCTCACCTAGGGTCGCATGCATCATGCAAGATTTATTTTTATCTATTTGATTTCAATGATAAACAACATATTAAAACTCTTTTAACATGTTTTTGGATCTGTATTTTCCATTTAAGATTTTAGAATTAATGAGATTAGTTTTTTGTAGCCCTAGATTAGATCAAGAACAAATACACTAACCTCTTGATGCACTACAGTGTATTTGTGCCTTTGGGATGCATCTTTAGGACACCAGATGTTGTCCCTCTAGCTTGTCCACACCAAGTTCACCTATGGCAGCCCTTGAACAGCTTCTAAAGCTTTTTCTATTAATTAGAAGATCAAGTTTTGCTTTTTAAGAGATTAAAGATGTAAACAGGACACTAGAAATGATTTCTAGTATTTTTAATTCAAGAGATTGTTTGCTAATCTCTTGGAATAGATGAGAGATGAAGAAGAAGAGAAGGGAGAGCTTCTTGAGTGGCGGCACCAAAGATATCAGCTGCTAGTTGTTTTCTTTTCATAGCAACACTTATATAGCTAGGACAACACATAAAACCCTTGCCACATGTCACCTTTTGATTGGTTCTAAGTTTAATTGACCCAATCACATTATGCCAAGTGTCAAATCTATATTTAATCTTAATTTTAATCATCTTACATGATTAAAAGACATTTGGCAAGCTTATGTGTAGTGCCATTTGTCACCATATCATGGTGCCACATGTCACCCTGTGAAATGACCAAAATGCCCCTGTGTCTTAATTTTGAGTTCTCAACCCAAAATAATTATTTCTCTTCTTCTAATCAATTTATATCAAATATAAATTAATTAATTAATCTCTATTAATTAATTTCTCATTAATTAAATTCATATTTAAAAACTTTAATCATAAATTTAACTTATACTAGACATCCAATAATCTAGATTTGGTTTCAAGCTATGCTAGGGACTTTGCAATCTAATTGCAAACCAAACCTATTTAATTAATCAATTAAACTCTTTAATTAATTAGTTAAAACATATTTAATTTGGTGATTACTTATGTATGTGTGTGACTTACTAGGCTCGTCACTAATTGGGAATGAGACATGATATCAACTCTTAATATCATCAGAACTCTTTCTTACCATAAATGATTTCTCAAAATCATTTTATGCATCTCATAAACTATGGTTAACACCTAGCATAGCATGCCATGGCCACCCAATCAGTAATAAGGTTTACCTTAAATCAACCTATAATCATATGTTACCATGTACTAGAATCTCTTTGTTACAAAATCCCAACTCAAGCTGAAGTCATGGTTTATGTCAAACCCCATTTGCTAAGAATATTTTGTTCTCTTTTAATTCCAGTTCTTGATTAAAAAAATTTTCTCATCAGAAAAATTTTTCTGATTAAATCTATTTGTCCTGGCCAGGAACTTGAAACATCAAGAACAATTAAATGAACATAGGATTTTATCTCTATTTACTTAGAGGAATAGATTCCATCTTGATCAACACCTACCTCCATATATAACTAGTAGAAGCCAACACATGCCCATATACCCATACACAATACATGTATGAAAGCAGTATCAAACTCAAACCACCTATATATAAGATAACTGTGCTATCTCAGGTTTAGAGATTATATGCACTGATATGATTTATGACAATATATTGACAAGAGTAAACTCCACGTGCATGTCATAAGTGTCACTGGTTCGACCTACTTATCATGTATAAGTGCCTATCATGTTTGTCATATGGCATTAAACTCACCATTCCATCTCATTTATATCTCATATAAATAACTTGGGAATAAACATGAATACAATCTTTCTGGATAAGTCATGTCCTTATTGTGAAGTATCCTCGATTGTGAACTTATTTATGATACTTTGTACTAGAAATACTGTCACTCATATTCTTAACAACTTAAGAATAATATTTCTAACAAAACATCAATGGACCTTTTCTATTACACATAAATATATTATGTAAATGGAAAAGTGAAAATGCCTTTTATTAATAAAAGATGTACAAGATACATACTAAATGATATGCTCTATGGCATACTACTAACATATGACATCTCATCAATAAATTTCATATACTCACATACAATTTCATAATATTATGGGCTGCCAAACATGGCAGTTCACCAAAGCATAAAAGTCCATTTTCAAACCCTTAATTTAAGCATTAACATGCACATACTTGAACATTAACCTACTACAACTTCAAATCTCAGTAGTTTTTTCATTTCTCTTCACTAAACTACTCATCTCAACCTAAACACAAGGTTTACTAAAGCTAGGGAGAAGATTTGGACACTTACCACTTGAGAGCTTCCTTCAAACTTCACTAAATCTTATTTTTCTTATTGCAAATATCTTCCCCAAGGTGAGTAGGCAAGTTTTAATGAAGGAACCAAGTGGAAAGGATGGCTTGATCATGCACCAATGGAGCTTGCATGTGGGGCGGCAATAGTGCTTCCATGGAGGATTTCATTTCGGTTGGTTTTTGCTTAAGGTTGAAGATGATGATAATGAGTGGAACCTGCTGTCCCAAAGCTTATTTTGGTGTCCCAATATTCAAGTTAGTGGAGCACTCATCCTCTTTTTATTGTTTAATTATTTCAAGTTCCATTATTTATACATTTATCTCCACTTTTTCACTATTTACATAATGTATCACAATTTAATTTTTCATGACATTTTTAAAGTGTAATATCATTTGTTTTTAATGAACATTGAGGTCAAAAGGCAACTCTAGGTGTCAAATGACCAAAATGCCCCTCTTTGGGTTATATTCCCGATTTTTTGATAACACCGATTTTTGTCTGTTTCTCGATTTTTCGTTTTTCTTTGTACTAATTTATTAATTTTTCTTTGATATTTCTAGTGTCAATTACATTTCAATAAATCTTTACTTAAGTCCCGAAATTTATTTTCGAGGGTTCCTCGTGGTTCTGAGGTCGGCAACGGCCTTCCCGGTGTGGTCACCCATCGCTGCGGTGCCGGCTCATTTAACTTAGCTTTATTTTCTCTCTTTCATTTTTCTTTGAATTTTCTTGTATTTTCTTTTTATTTATTTCATCATTATATGTCTGTTCACTATCACCGAAGTGTAGTTCCAGACATCTTGACTTGCCTGGACTGATATTAGGTTACTGGAGCAACAGAACATATAGAACACGTACAAGGAGGATGTTACAACTCTTTCCCTCTAAATCAAAATTTCGTCCTCAAAATTTACCTGATGTGAAGAGCTGAGGGAACTATTGTCTCATTGTCTCCTTGCTCACCCATATTGCCTCTTCTATGTTGTGCTGCCTCCATAGGATTTTCACCAGTGAAATTGTCTTGTTTCTGAGCTCTTTTACCTCTCGTGCCAAAATTTTAATTGGTTCTTCTCCATATGTCAGGTCAGGTTGTACCACAATTTCTTCTGCTGAGATGACATGTGAAGGATCTGATCTGTATCTTTTGAGCATCGAGACATGGAACACATTAGGTATCTTGTCCAGCTCAGGTGGTAAGGCTAATCTGTAGGCTACTGCTCCCACACGTTCAATAACTTCATATGGGCCAATAAACCTAGGGCTTAATTTTTCTTTTTTCCCGAATCTCAACACTTTCTTCCACGGTGATACTTTGAGAAATACCTTATCGCCAATTTCATACTCAATGTCCTTTCTTTTCAAATCAGCATAAGATTTCTATCGGCCTGAGGCAACTTTCAAATTGGCCTTTATCAGTTTCACCTTTTTCTCTATCTGTTTTATCAGGTTTAGCCCCACTAGCTTATCTTCACCCAATTTAGTCCAACATATAGGTGTTCTGCATTTTCTCCCATACAGTGCTTCATAGGGTGCCATTTGTATGCTAGCTTGATAGCTATTATTGTATGCAAATTCTGCCAGTGGAAGGTATCTATCCCAACTTCCCTCAATCTCAATAACACAACTTCTTAGCATATCCTCGAGGACCTATCACATATGTTCGGGTATTATTATCATTATCAGTTCAATTTTTTGTTTGCAATAACTCAATGAGTTTCAGAATGGACCTATCACAAAAGTTTTACCTTAAATAAACTTATAATCATATGTTACCACGCACTAGAATCTCTCTGTTACAAAATCCCAACTCAAGCTGGAGTCATGGTTTATGTCAAACCCCATTTACTATGAATATTATGTTCTCTTTTAATTCCAATTATTGATTAAAAAAATTTTCTCATCTGAAACTATTTTCTGATTAAATCTATCTGTCCTAGCTAGGAACTCGAAACATCAAGAACAATTAAATGAACATAGGATTTTATCCCTATTTACTTCTTGATCAACACCTACCTCTATATATAACTAGTAGGAGCTAACACATGCCCATATACCCATACACAGTACAAGTATAAAAGCAGTATCAAACTCAAACCACCTATATACAAGATAACTGTGCTATCTCAGGTCTAGGGATTATGTGCACTAATATGATTTATGATAATACATTGACAAGAGTAAACTCCACGTGCTTATCATAAGTGTCACTGGTTCGACCTACTTATCATGTATAAGTGCCTATCATGTTTGTCATATGGCTTGAGACTCACCATTCCATCTCATTTATATCTCATATAAATAACTTGGGAACAAACATGAACACAATCTTTCTGGATAAGTCATGTCCTTATTGTGAAGTATCCTCAATTGTGAACCTATTTATGATACTTTGTACTAGAAATACTGTCACTCATATTCTTAACAACTTAAGAATAATATTTCTAACAAAATATTAATGGACTTTTTCTATTACACATAAATATATTATGTAAACGAAAAAGTGAAAATGCCTTTTATTAATAAAAGATGTACAAGTTACATACTAAATGATATACTCTAGGGCATACTACTAATAATCTCCCACTAGTACTGGAGCCATTCATTACAATATCTTAGACCCATCTTCTCAAGATGTCAGTCTAGCTAAGTCTGTGACATAGGCTTAGTGAATGGATTAGCTGGATTTTCAGCTAATGCTATTTTCTGCATGGTTACATCGCCTTGTCCAACTATTTCTCTGATAATGTGATAGCGCCTTTCTATGTGTTTGGATTTCTAGTGAGACCAAGGTTCCTTAGCCTGTATGACTGCTCCATTGTTGTCACAATGTAGTGGAATTGCTGACTCAATGGAAGGAACTATTATAAGTTCTGTCACGAACTTCTTTATCCAAACAACTTCCTTTGCAGCATCTAATGCAGCAATATTCTCAGCCTCAGTAGTGGAATCTGCAGTCGTACTCTATTTGGAACTCTTCCATCTGACTGCACCTCCATTACAAATGAACACAACCTAGATGTAGACTTTCTATCATCGATATCTGATTAGAAATCAGAATCAGTATAACCATCTAATTGCAAGTCTCCACCTCCATAGATCAAGAATAAATCCTTAGTCCTTCTCAAGTACTTAAGGATATTCTTGATAGCTATCCAGTGTTCCAAACCTGGATTGGATTGATACCTGCTAGTCAAACTAACAGCATATGCGATATCCAGCCTAGTACACAACATTGCATTACATTAAACTTCCAATAGCCGAAGTATATGGAATCCTGACCATTTTATCTCTTTCTTCAGGTGTCTTTGGAGACATCTCTTTAGAAAGGTGGATACCATGTCTCACTAGTAACAATCCTCTCTTGGAATCAAGCATGTTAAACTTCTTTAACACCTTTTCCAAGTATAGACTTTAGGATAAATCAATTATTCTTTTTGCTCTATCTCTATATATCCGAATCCAAGAATATAGGTTGCCACCCCTAAGTCTTTAATAGAGAATGTATTTGACAACCAAACCTTTACAGTTGTCAACATACCTGTGTCATTACCCATCAATAGTATGTCATCCACATATAAGACAAGGAAAGTCATAGCACTGTCACTAACCTTCTTATATACACATGGCTCATCCTTATTTTTTATAAAACCAAATGATTTAATGGCTTCATCAAAACGGATGTTCCAACTCCTCGAAGCTTGCTTCAACCCATAAATGGATTGCTTTAGTTTGCATACGTTAGAGCCATCTTGGGATTCAAAACCCCTAGGTTGTTCCATGAAAATGTTTTCTTAAATGTATCCATTGAGAAAAGTTATTTTGACATCCATCTGCCAAATCTCATAATCATAGTATGCAGCTATTGCTAATAGAATCCTAATTGATTAAAGCATGGTAATAGGCGAGAAAATCTCCTCATAGTTGATTCCTTACCTTTGGCGAAACCCTTTCGCTACTAGCCTTGCCTTATAGGTCTCTACCTTTCCATCAGAACCAATTTTCTTCTTGAAAACCCATTTATTCCCTATAGGTACAATACCTTCAGGTTGGTCAACAAGATCCCAAACTTGATTCTTATACATGGAATCAATCTCGGATTTCATAGCATCAATCCATTTTGAAGAGTCTATATCTGATATAGCTTCTTCATATGTAAGTGGATCATCTCCATGATCTACTTCTTCATGAGTAGACAACTCTTGTTCTTCTTTATGAAGGAAACCATATCTCACTGATGGGTGAGATACCCTAGTTGTTCTATGAGGAATAGCTGTAGATGATGAATTGTTCTACGAGGAATAGCTGTAGATGTTTCATCAATGGGTGTAGGTTGACTAGATGGATCTATATCCATCTGATCTATTGGTTAGTTAGAATTCTCCAATTCAAACTCTATTTACCTTCCTTTACCTCCTTCTTGAACAAACTATTGTTTAAGAAATGTGGCATCTCTACTTACCACAACCTTTTGTGAAGTAGGCAAATAAAAATAATATGCAAAACTATTTTTTGGATATCCAACTAATCAACCCTTTTCTGATCTGATTTCCAATTTATTAGTGTTCAGCTTTTTGATATAAGCTGGACAATCCCAAATCTTAACATGCTTAAAACTTGGTTTTCTTCCATGCCATATCTAATAAGGTGTGGAAGAAACTAATTTTGCTGGAATACTATTCAAAATATACAAAGCTGATTCTAATGCAAATCCCCAAAAGGAAATTGGCATATCAGTATAGCTCATCATACTACATACTATATCCAATAGGGTACGATTTCTCTTGTTAGATACACCATTCAACTATGGTGTTCCTGGAGGAGTCAGCTGGGAAACAATGCTGTGCTCTCTCAAGTATTCATCAAATTCAGTACTCAAATATTCACCTCCACGATCTAATCGAAGAGCTTTAATACTCTTTCCTGTTTGATTTTCTACTTCAGATTTAAATTTTTTGAACTTTTCAAAGGATTAATGTTTGTATGTCATCAAATACAAATACTTAACCTTGATTTATCATCAGTAAAGGTAATAAAGAAATGAAAACCGTCTCTAGCCATTTGCTTAAATGGACCACATACATCACTATGTATTAGCTCTAAAATATTTTCAGCCCTTAGCCCTTGTCCAACAAATGGTGATCTAGTCATTTTGCCCTGAAGGCAAGATTCACAAGTTGGAGTAGGCTCAGAGCCCAATGAGGATAAAATCCCCATTTTTTCCAATTTTGCAATCCTATCTTTTGCAACATGACATAACTTTAAGTGCCAAATATATTTTGAACTTGAGTTGGTTTTCACCATTGCATTGCATTCATTTAGATCACTTGCATTCATTTTGTGTTCGTCATTATTATCCAAATAATAAAGACCATCATTCATATAACTCGAACCAACATATTTATTTCCAAAATAAATATTGCAAACACCATATGTGAACTGAAATTCATAGCCATTTCTAGTCAAACTAGATATAGAAATGATGTTCTTAAAAGCATTAGGTACATATAAAATATTATCCAAACACAAAATATGTCCAAGCATGTAAAAAGATTTAGATCCTATGGCTAAAGTTTTAATAGTTGAGCCATTGCCAATCCGGAGTCTAACATCTTGAGAACGCAAGCTGCTACTATTTGCTAGTTCCTGCACATTATGAGAAATGTGAGAACTGGCATCAGTATCTAAAACCCAAGCTGTAGATGAACTATGAGTATCATCAGAATCTAAATAACAAGATATGGACATACCTTCCGAAGGTGTATCCTTTTTGTCCTTCAGAGAAGCAAGATACTCTGGGCAGTTCCTTTTCCAATGCCCATCCTTCTAGCAGTGGAAACACTTTCCTTTGCCTCCATCAGCTTTAGTCTTCCTTTTCTGTTTAGCTATTTTCTTGGAAGGACCAGGAATCTGAGGTTTCTTTTTTTTATTGCCCTTCTTCTTGTTGGACTTTCCAGTAGAAGAAGATGCAATCAAAGCTACCTCTTTTCCTTTATTGCCTAGCATATTTTTTTGGGCAATAACCAGCATGTTGAGTAAACCAACCAAGGTGCATTCCTGTTTAGTCATATGGAAATTTGTCAAAAAATTCCCAAAAGACTCAGGAAGGGACTGAAGCATCAAATCCATCTGTAATTGGAAATCCATGTTGAAGTCAAGATATTCCAACTGCTCAATCAGCCGAATCATCTTGTGGACATGATCCCCAACATTTTATCTCTCAGACATCCTCATATGGAATAACTGTCTAGATATCTCATACTTAGCATTCCTGCTGTGCTCACCATACAACTCTTGTAGGTGAAGAAGGACCTCACTCGCACTCTACATGTTCTCATGCTACTTCTGTAACTCATTACTCATGGAAGCAAGCATGTAACATTTAGCTCTCATATCATGCTCCTTCCATTTGTCCAAAGTTTCATGTTCCTCTTCTGTGGCCTCTAGAGGTAAGGGACCAGAAACATTTGAGTCTAGATCATATCTTATATGTTCAAGGTTCAAGACAAGTTTCAAATTTCTTAGCCAATCAGACAGATTAGGCCATGTCAATCTATTGCGATCAAGTATGCTTGCAAGGATATTGGATGGTGGTGGTTATTTTGTGCTCATTATTATCAGAAAATTAACTGTAGAAAATAACCAGATTAATTAATAAATGTATCATGTAATTAACCAAAATGATTATGGTCTTTTAATCAAATTGGTCCACCCACTAACTTAGCGAATCCTACACTTCCAAAGTAGAAAGCGAAAATCCTAGTTGGATGGATTCTAGTGGGTGATTGAGTTCTTATAATTCTATTGATCATCTTCAGGTACATCCAATATTGGAATTACAATAAACTATAAGTGAGCAACTCCTTGCCCATCACATCTCATGTGAGGTTCAATCCTTTACTTAGCCCCTAATGCTCAAAATCTCAGGTACATCCATTATTGACTTATCTTGCATTAGTTAAGTTGATCCCATTGAGTCAATAATTATGCAAATAATTTTAATGTCCTCAGGTACAACCAATATTGGCCACCAAGCTATTTACATATTTACAACATCTCATGTTTAACAATTATTCTTAAGAAAATCTCTTAAATTAAGTGCATCTTATGCAACTATTTAAAATTTCTTAAAAATAATTACCCCAATGGAGGGCCTATGTTATAATTACTTTAATTATAACATTTCAAACTTAATCATTTGTTTGGAAGTTTTTATGGTCATCCTAATTACTATTAAGGTCTCACTTTGCACATTATCCATTTAGCATGCATATATCATACTACAAGGGATTTTAAAAACTTTTCTTGCTTCTTTTACAGTGGTGAGCACTATTTATAGGTGTTAAAAACTTTTGTGAACTGAAGTGAAATGGCTAACTCATTTGGACCATTAGAAATTTTTCTGTAAAAATTTTGGCAGAGTGCCATATGTATTTTGGATAAAACAGTTCTTCAGAAAACCTGTAAAAAGCACTTCAATATATTTCCAAATCTCAACTCCAACATATTTCTCAACACAACATATTTCTCAACTCAATTCCACAATAATTTTTCAAAGACTGAGATACAAGAAATATAATACAATTTTTTTTTTTACAAGTCAAAATAACTCATAATTTACTTTACAACTTCAATGTACAATTTTAATTTACAACTGCTCAAAACCAAAAATAATATATACATACAGTGGTCATACATTACAGTACAAAATGCAAAATGTAGTATACTCGTTATACCCAAAAAATCTCTCGCTGGGTGTACTAGCAGCCTAGTCTGCTGCCCTGTCTGTCTGTCTACCGCGACAACAATAAAAAAGCTATCGCTGAGACAATGTCTCAGTGGTGCACAACATTTACCAAATACAACTTTAAATCACAATTCATAAATCATATAAATAGTGGATACTTAAAATCATAGTTAAATTCAAGACAATAAATGTCATAAGGAATTTAACACAATATCACATTAAATCTCAGTAATCAAAACATAGTTAAATTTAAAAGACAGTGAATGTCAATAAGCATTTAAACTCCATTTCACAATTTCACAATACATATTAATAAACCACACACAGCTTAATCATGTTCCAAAGTTCAATTTGTCCCAAAAGCTGATGGCTAATGAGGTATTCAATTCGTCCCAAAAGTCAATGACTAATGAGGAATAACATAGCTAGCTAGCAAAAATATGAGTACTCATCCAATTCGTCCTCAACAGGCACACACCTCAACACTTCAGCCAGAGAGGGAATTCAATTCGTCCCACTAAACAAGCTAGCGAGGAATACAATCAATATACATGATAGCTGTGGTTTCAAACCATTTCTAATGCTTTTCAATCAATAAGTAACCATCAATATCATTCAAACAATTTCTCACAATTTCAAACCATTTACAATGCTTTTCAAGCAATAAATATCCATTCAAACACATTTCCACAATTTAAAATAATAATGTACAAATAGTCATAATTCATTTCAATTGAAAAATTCAAAAGAAATAGTTGTTGTGCACAAACCTCTGATAATTGTCTCATGGTCTGGACTCAGTGTTTCCTTCCCTTTCCCTGAGTCTTTACTAACTGAGAAACACAATTTGAAGTGTTTCAGTACTAAATTAAACTGTCTCTATCGATAATGCTTGATAAGTAATTCACTGAAAGCTATTATTTGCTTAATCAACCTAATATATCGACCCTCGATGCGTTCTAGATAAATTAGGTTTTAGTGTTACTAATATGTCACATTCGATAGTCTTTTAGGGTTGGTACATGTTACCAATTTCATTTCCTTGTTTAGTGCATTTTTTTGCAACTTGCTGGATTCTAGGATACTAGTTTGACCTAGCCGGACGACCTAGTTCCCTTGGTTTTCGGGTTTTGGTCAAAACTAAAAACTTGTAGATCTATGTCTTATGGAACGCGGGGCAAAATTTCAGGTCATTCTGAGTTATGTAGACCAAGTTATGGTCATTTTACTATTGCTGGTCAAATGGCATCAAATTTGGTCATTTTAGTTCAATTTTGGTCAACTTTGGTTCGGCCAGTTTTTGGACCCGAACTTGTGCAAGCTGTTTGACTTGCTTATGGTCATTTATGGGCTTTGGTGTCTTCATAAGACTTGTAGATATTGGTCTTAGCTACTCATGGTTAAAATTTCAGGTCAATTGGACCTGTTTTAAGTGAGTTATGGCCTAAACAGTAACTGCTGCCCAAATGGTCAATTTTCAGGCCTCAATTACACTTAATCCAGATTTGGTCATTTTTCAAGCTACCTTGCAAGAAGAATTTTGGTATGCTTCCTTCATGAAAGTTGGCACATTTTGTGCCTAGTTTCACCTCCAATTGGTCTCATACCAATTGGAGCCACACACTTAAAGTTATAGGCCTAAAACTCAGACTGCCTTATTGAAATTCTTGCATACACATCAAGCACCACTTTTAACACTCACCAACTTAACATTCAAGCCAATTTTGGTTGTACCATGACCTAAACATAATTCACAACACATTATAGGTCATTTTGGCAGCTTACAATTACATTCAATGTGCACCAACAAGTGCAGAATTTGCCCAACTCAAATTTACAACAATTTAACTCCATAACCAAGCTCATTCACATGTCCAACCTTCACACCACTATACATACATTCAAACTGCCATAACAACCAACACATTTTAACATCATTATTCCATAACCCAAGCATGAATTCTAGCATTCTTCAAGGGTTAGCAAACTGCCACAATGGTACACTTACATTCCATTACTTTCCAAGCTTTAAATTTCATTTTACATTTACATATAATAAGTATACATTACCTAAATAATTTCCTACACAATATACATTTAATCAATCATTTAATTCACCATTTACAAGCACAAATAACCTGCCTTCATGGTATTTCCATGGCTGCCAAAATTACACATTCCCATTCAACATCAAAACTTAAAAATTTCTTCATAATTCAAACACCCATAACATGCTTACAAACTTTAACAAAGCAATATTCAAAAACTCAAGCTTACCTATGGATGAGACTTCTTAAATCTTCACCAAAACTTCTTGAAATTGTTATCAAACTCTTCCTTGTGATGTGGGGAAAAATTTTAATGAAGCAACCTAGGTGTTTGGAGGTGAAATGAAGAGGTTGATGAAGCTTAAAGCAAAACGGCCATGGAGGATTTCAAGCTTCTCATTTCTGCATGGAT